>NC_083343.1:6368709-6680022 GCF_019175385.1 Lycium barbarum
GCACAAATATCGGGGCTACTGGACTCAACTTGATGCTTATTGAAGGGGATGAAACCTGCCCATCCTCCTCTACTATGTCTGCCCAACTCTTTATACTCGTACCACCTTTTTGGTCACTCTTCGTTTCAACGTTATTGCTTAAACTTTTTGGAGCAGAGGCCACAATCTTATCCACATCTTGGTCATTCCTTGTGGGCATTACTTGCTGCCCAGAGTCATCATATTTCTCACCAAATATCTCCATAGACTGAGTAGGGATCTCAAACACCGAAGTGTTCAATGTAACCATCAACGGCTTCAAGACAGGGATCGGACAAACCAAACGTGCAACTTGTTGCTGCATTTTTGAACATCCTGAAGCAGATAGGTGCTCCTATCTACCTGAAAGATCCTAAAAAATGTTAGGAAAAATGAAAATGACTACAAGTAGCATCTAAATCTACTTTACTTTTACTGAAAATTAATTTGATTCCTACAAGGTTCGATATTTTGAGTTTGTAACCCAGTTTAAGCCCATATTTATGTATGAACACTTTTATACACTATTATACATTTTTATACAAGATTGATACATTATGTATAATGCTTTCCCCAGGTATAGTGTTGTATAATATTGTATAATGTCAATATTTTAAATTAGGTTGTGTGGCATAATATTTTATGTTGGGCTGTATATTTTTGAAAATTTCCCAGATTTTTTTCTGCTTTATACCTTTTGAGCTATAATTATTTGTTAGCAACTTAATAAATAATCATGTTAAAATAGAACAACCTGTATTACTACAATCTTTGCTTGTATACTAAAATATTGCTTGCGCGTTGCATTTACATACTTTTCAAGTAAAATTTTCAGCCAAAGAGCATATATATTCTTCTTCACCGTGGTGATCGAGCATTTTAATTTGAATTATTTGCGCTTAATATATACTTCACCCTCTAACAAGTTGACTAATATTGAGGACACTACCATCAAATATTTATATTAAATCATGTGAAAATTTATATTAAAGTTTAAATATGTGGTTATGTGCTAAATATCTGTGTACAAACACATACTCCATTTGTCCTCATTTATGTGGCATTTTTTTGTTTTATTGAGAGTCCGTACTTATTTATGTGGCAGTTTTTTGTTTTATTGAGAGTTAATTTGACTAATTTTCAAAATAAATTGAATTAGATCAACTCAATATTTTAAATTTTAAAAAATTCAAATGTTCGAAAACTATACAAAAAGTACTACAAGATGCAATTCTTCTCATGTATATTATAAAAATAAATATTAACTTATTAGTCAGAGTTCATATAATTTGAATCTTGAAAAGCAAAAAGTGTGTGCATAAATTGAGACAGAGAAAGTATCATGTATCTATTGATTGGATAGAAATATCATGTGGGGTAAGTTTTTGTTGATGCAGAACTTCTACGGTAGGTAAATGTCCATAAATCATATAGTATATATATCTCATTAAAAAACAATATTGCCCAAACTTCTAACATGACTAGTTCGTAAAGACTAATTAGTCAATATATACTTATTAATTACCCATTTGCCAATAAAAACAGAACATCCACCAATCAAATCAAATGAGAAAGATACAAGAGCCTCGAAACATCACGAGTCAACCACTGTGTACAAAGTCTTTTTAGAAAAAAAAATATAATATAATAGAATAGAAGTTGGAGACGTTGTGTAACATACGTCGATCATTGAAGTTGAAAGATTTAATTAAAAAGATGAAATATCAAAGAAGAAGAAGAAGAAGAAAGATTACTGATAAAAAAAATTGGAAGAAAATTTTCTTGATTTTGGCTTGATTAAAAATACTCCTTCCGTTTCAATTTATATGATAGAATTAATTTGACTTGTATTGTAAAATAAGTCATAGATATTTGTGTAACTGTAAATCATTTCATTAAGAGTGAAAGGGTAAGTTGTCAGTTAAATTATTTTTAAATATAAAAATATATCATTATTTTTTGAACAAAGTAAAACGAAAAGCATATCATATAAATTAATACCGAGGATGCATTTATCAATGCCCAAATTCGTAACATGACTTGTTCGTAAAGACTAGCTAGTCAACATGTGTACTTATTATATTAGTCATTTTCCGGCCACTAAAAGCAGTGCAAAATTAAAAACTTTAAAACATTTTGCTTAATACCAAACACATCTTTATTGACAAGCTTTTATAATCATATGAATGTTATCACAAATTTAAGGCCACGAACTTTAAAATTATAACTACTCAAACATTATGTCATCTTTAAACCTATTTCAAAAGTGTTATTTCTAAAACTCTATATTCAATCAAATATGTTCTAAATTGAAAAATATTTCATAGTATAAAGGACATTTCTATCTATGATTTGTTTTCAAAGAAAAATCATGTTACTTTTTCCAAAGTCAAAACTCAAATCCTGACACTATATAACACAAAAACTATCACCCAAACTCATACTATACTAGCTTCAGCCATGGGCCTGTTTTTCATTAAAAATATTGTCTCATTTTTCTTCCTCCAGCAACTGATTTATTTCTCTAATGGCCAAAATGTCAGTATTATGGGAGGGTACTGGCTATGGAGCAGTGGAATATCTTTAAACAAAATAGATTTAACTCCTTTTTCTCATTTATTTTGTGCATTTGCTGATCTTAATTCCCAATCCAATCAATTAATTCTCACTTCACCAAATTCATTCCAGCAATTTACAAGCACAATCCTACAAAAAAATCCTTCTGCAAAAACTTTATTGTCTATAGGTGGAGGAGCTGCAAATAAAACAACATATGGAGTTATGGCTAAAAAAGCAAATTCAAGAAAAAGTTTTATTGATTCATCAATAAAATTAGCCAGACAATTGGGATTCCATGGTCTTGATCTTGGATGGATTTTTCCGGAATCAGCTACAGACATGACAAATTTAGGTACTGTATATTGAATTGTGCGATCATTTCATCTGAAAGTTTAACCTGCTAGAGGTAGATAGTGTATTTGAATAATTATTTCTCTTTACAACGATTTGACAAAATTTGAACCTAGCTAAGATGTCTGCCTACCGTGATATTATTTTGAATATTTGCGTAACCTTACATAACTTAAAGCATAAATTTGTAGAGAATAGATTTTTATTTAGGGGAAAAAGGTTCAGATTTGCTCTGAATTTTGCGAAATGATTTAATAATTTGGGGTTTGATATAAAAAAAATGGACTAGATTTGACTTATTGACTAATGAGAAAGACTTTCCAATATGTGAGTCTATTTTATAAGGGAAAATAGCAAATTTACCCTTAATCTAGCTATGCAAAATAGTTCAAATTTGCCTATAAACTATACGAATTGGTCCAGTAGCATAATGGTAAATTTGAAGCAAATTCAGCCTGTTCTTATAACGACAGCGATAGATTTGACCGCAACCATAGATCAAGCAGTTTGAAAGCCTATTTAGAAGTTTGAACTATCAGAAAGAATTATTTTATTTACTTAATAATTACATCTTAAACAGGAATCCTTTTGAATGAGTGGCGCATGGCAATCAACAAAGAGGCGAGAAATTCCAATAAAGCGGCTTTAATTCTCACTGCAGTTGTATCCGGGTCTCCCCGAGTCAATGGTTCGATTTACCCGGTTCAATCAATGGCAAGAAACTTAGACTGGATCAACCTGATAGCATATGACTTTTACGGACCAGGTTGGTCGCCCTCACAAACGAATTCACATGCACAATTATTTGATCCTGTAAACCATGTAAGCGGAAGTGATGGAATCAATCAATGGATTCAGGAAGGTGTTCCTCCACAAAAAGTGGTTTTTGGAATTTCATTTTATGGATACGCGTGGCAATTGAATAATACGAATATTCATGGTCTCAGGGCTCCTGCTAATGGAAAATCAGGCGTCTACAATGACCCGTGGATGACATATGACCGAATCAGGGATTTTATAGTGCAGTATCACGCCAAGACTGTGCATGATGATAAAATTGTTGGAGATTATTGTTACTCAGGAAGAACTTGGATTAGTTATGATGATAGTCAGAGTGTTAGAACTAAAGTTTCTTATATTAAAAGTAGAGGATTGCTTGGTTACTATGCAATGGATATTTCAGGAGACATTAATTCGAGTTCTGTTCTTTCTCATGCTGCTGCAGAAGGTAAATTAAATCCTTTCATTTTGTTATTCAAAAGGATTTAGATTATTTAGGTAAATTTATTTATACGGCTTAATACATTGTTAGTCCCTTAAACTTTTTAGCTAGTGAATTTCATTTAAACACTCAAATTACAACTTGTTTTGAGCACCTGAACACGTGATAAAGTGTTCATATCAAACATTTTAGGTTCAAAACCTGAAAAAACTTTTGCACATGCTCTCAACTGCCCGTTATATAAATGAAGTTAACCATTTAAAATATTTACCTCCTTTAGTTATACACATTAACCTCAATAAGCCGTTAGGCATGTTCCAATTGAGGTTGCTGTGTATAATTAAAGAAGATGACATATTTTATCTGGTTAACTTACTACCGAATAGACATTTGTGAACATGCGGAAAAAAATTCTGAAATTTAAATCAAAAGTGTCTAATAGGAACACTTTTATCATGTGTTCGGGTGCTGAAATAAACTATTATTCGAGGGCCTAAATGAAATTTACTCACAAGTTTAAAGAGTTGTCGATATATTAAGCCTTTTTATATTATCAAGTCAATTACTAGTAATATTTCCTCTGTCCTAATTTAATTTTGTTGCGGTTCTTTCTCATGCAGCTGCAAAAAGATAGTAGTATGAACTTATGGATGGCTCAAATATTTGTGTTGGTTATTAATTAGAAGCTGATCAAGGGACACAAGGAGGAGTGGTAAACAAGAAGAAAAAACTCAATCGACTGGCTATCATTCTAATTCCAGTTGGTGCAGTACTAATTCTGATATTTCTAGTGTTGATAATTTGGCGTCTTCGAAGGAGACGACAAGTACTTAAATTTCAAGGTAACTGTTTAGTTATATTAAATGCTCTAATTATACTTCCTCCGTCCAATTTTTACTTGTCTAATGACTTGGCACGTTATTTAAGGAGCCAAAAATAGAATGACAATTTTACTATATCACCATTTGATATATATATATATATATATATATAAGTGATTATATTAAATAATAACGGTAAATTAGGAACTAAGGGGTCATTTGGCACGAAGGATAAACATAAATAGTCCTGGGATAAAAATTTAGCAATTCCTTATCCCTTGTTTGGTTAATAATCATGGGATAAGTAAAATAGTGCTGGAATAACTTATAGCTGTCATAGGATGGAATAAGTTATCCCAGGATAAGGAAGAAACCTCTTCTTTTTAGAAATTATCCAATGTATAATACTTTTAGTTCAACATACCAAACAGTCAATAAAAAATAACTCCAGAATAACTAATTTCAGCATCACTTATCCCAACGTAATTAATCCCAGCATAACTTATCCCAGCGTAATTTGTTTTTGAACCAAACTACCCCTAAGTGTTAAATTCTGTCTTGATTTTCTAAACTGGACAAGTAAAAGTGAACATTTATTTTTAGTATGCAGGACAAGTAAAAAATGGACTGAGGGAGTAATTGTTAAAGGATATTTGTACTTAATTACTAAATATAGTAAGAGTTTCGAAACATAGTAGTAACATTTTTTATTTAATTTTAAGCTTCCATCTTTCTCATTTTCTTTCCTCGTCTTTCTCCATTTCTTACGCCTGAATTAATGGATGTTAATTTTTATTTTTTATTTTTGGTGTTTAACTGACATTAGAGTTAGAGAGGAATCGAAGGAACAAAATGGGAAGCAAAAGTAAAGGAAGAAAAAATGGAGATAGCAGCAATTTGCAGGTTTTTAGTTTTGATGAGATGAAGGCAGCTACTAATGATTTTTCAATTGAAAATAAGCTTGGACAAGGTGGATATGGACCTGTTTACAAGGTAAATCTTTTGCACATTATAAGAAAAACAAAAAAAATTGTGACAGAATATTTATGACAGATAAGTCGTTCACAATTTCATAATGGATTTGTGATGATATCGTGAGAGCCATTGTGCCGTCACAAAATTTTTACGACGAGCGAATTTGTGACAGTTGGAAATTTGTCACAAATCTATCATAAAACCGGATTTGTGACAAAATTGTGATGGCTTCTTTCGTCCCAATTCTTAATTTTTTTGTTGTAAGATTAGAACTTTGATGAGTTTGGACAATTTTTTCGTTTTTTCAGATAGTGTTTAATAATGTGTTGATCTTTTTGGGACTAAAAAAATAGTGCCAAATAAATTGCAATAAGAGAAAATATTCGTCATGTTTATCCGTCATGGCAAAATATAATTAATTAAGCATAACATTCATTAATCCAAATAGGGAAAGTTGAGAAACGGGCAAGAAATAGCAGTGAAAAGGCTCTCAGAGACTTCTTCTCAAGGATTGGAAGAATTTGAAAATGAAGTGATCCTTACAGCAAAATTACAACATATAAATCTGGTAAAAGTGGTGGGTTTTTGCATTGAAAGAGAAGAAAAGATGTTGGTCTATGAATATATGCCCAACAAGAGCTTGGATTACTACATTTACAGTAAGTCAATTCTTTTTTTTTTCTCTCTTTTAATAGAGTGTAACTTACCTACGGTATGAAAATGGTCGATTAAAAAAATATGTGCAAGTAAATATTCGTAACATTTGAAATTAGTTACCAGGAAAAGAAAGACAAATAATTTTTTACAACAGTTTGAGTTACACTAATAGGGTAAAAAATTCACTATACTATCAGTGTTATAATAATTCCTAGCAGTATATATCCTCTGGCCTGGGGTGGAGCTAGGGTGCCCAACGGGGTTCATTTAAATCTTTTTCGCCGGAAAATTACACTATAATACTACAAGGTCAAAATTATTTTGATGTATATATGTAGCAGATATTGAATCCCCTTTGCTTCTTTCGTATGTATTTTTTTAATATTTGATTTGAATCCTTTTAATTAAATCTTGGCTCCATCATCATCCCTGGCCATGAATATTCCTCATATTTTTCATCAATTGACTTTTCTCATGTAGAGCAAGAAAGAAGATTTCTTCTAGATTGGGAAAAAAGAGTGCAAGTAATTGAAGGCATCATTCAAGGGATGCTATACCTCCAAGAATATTCAAGATTAACAATTATTCATAGAGATTTGAAAGCGAGCAATATTCTATTGGACTTACAAATGAAGCCAAAGATCTCTGATTTTGGAATGGCAAGAATGTTTAAGGAGGATGAAGTTGAAGCAAACACAGACAGAATAGTTGGAACCCTGTAAGCAATGTGTGTATAAAGTTTAGCTTATATATTTATACACACTTAAATTGGAGAAAATTTTTACACTATCAAATTATAACCTTACATGCGGTAGGACAGTATTCTGCGTTGATTGTCTCCCTCCACCAGAATACTCCATCCACTTCGCTCCACCCCACCCCGCCTCCCACCCCCACTCAGATCCCCATACCACTCCCAATTCACCCCCACCCATCATCCCCAAACTCCATCCACCCCATCATAAATGATCTTGAGACAATATATATTTTCTGTTTACTAATTAGTAATTACCAAAAAAACATGTTATGAAAACGTTTTGAGCCGAGGATATATCGGAATCTCTCTACCCCACAGAGGTACGGGTAAGGTCTGCGTGCACCCCACCCTTCCCAAACTCCACTTGATGTTGTTGTTAATTACCAAATAGGCAAATACCAAAAAACATTTCCTTCATACCGAAAGCACATTAGATATTTGCACCAAACCATATCCACCTACCATGAGTGAGAATATATATGTTAATTAATCATAGTTATACGAGATAATTACATTTTGTTACACTATGTATGCACGCATATATATAAATTAAGCAAATGTGCATATGCATATCTTAAGCTTTATTAGCTAAAGGATTGATTATTTACGAATTACTGATACACATTTGTTATAAAAAAAATTTTATATATAATTGATTTTCAGTAATATAGTAGTGTAAAAATTTACTGTGTAAATTACTAACTTATGATATACATTTATTGCAGGGGTTATGCACCACCTGAATATATAAAACAGGGCATTTATTCAACAAAATCTGACGTTTTCAGTTTTGGCGTACTACTACTTCAAATCATAAGTGGGAAAAAGAACACATGTCTCTATGGTCCAGAGCTAAACCTTCTTGAATACGTGAGTTGCCATAACTTTTTTCTTGACTTTTATTAGGTATTTGGTATCTGTATCGGGATCTAATTTAATTTGTATATTTGCGCCGCATAAAGTTCATTAGAAAGGAACGCTCCTTACTAGGATTTTTCCATTATCAGTGCTCGATTCGAAACATCTAGTCTTGGTTAAATGATCTTAACTTTATGTGCATATTACATGTATATGTCTACTTAGTTAAAATTTAATGTTAAGAATATATTTTAAAATATTGTTTAATAATATTTTCCGTCTAATATAGAATTTCTATTAACTGTAGAATATTTATTTTCCTTTTAGTATAATGAGAATATTCTAGAATATTTACTTTCCGTTTAAGTTAGGATTTTCAAGAAAAATGTCATTTTTCATTTTTTGCTTTATTCACTTTATAGTTCTTTATAAATACAGTTAGTCTCTTCTATTTTCATTCAACGCAAAGAATAATGTAAGGAATAATAAAATGAGTTTAATTATCATCATTCCAATTGGATTTTCTCTCTAAAATCTCTGAATTCTTGATAATAAAATAGGGTATACTTATGCAACACTTTGATTTAACCTTTTTTTTTCTTTTTTCTTTTTGCTATGTTAAAAAAATAATAACATTTACCCAGGCATTTGAGATGTGGAAAGATGGTAAAGGCATGGAGTTTGTCGATGAGTCACTTGATGATACAGCTTCATCTTGCAAACTATTAAATTGCATGCAAATTGCACTATTATGTGTCCAAAAAGATCCATTGAATAGGCCTACAATGTTGGAAGTTTCTAATATGTTAAAGAATAATATTGCAAATTTAGCCATGGATTTCCCCAAAAGGCCTGCATTTTCTGTAAGAGAAGATGAAAAAAGTGACAGTCTGAAATATGTGCACGAAATAGAAGAAGTTGACACTGCAACAATCACACAACTGGTTGCACGATGATGTCACTCGTAGCAGAGGCGGAGTCAGAATTTAAAGTTTATAAGTTCTTAACTTATCACCAAATTGTCGTCATACTTATTATGTTTGTAAGTAAATATTTATAAATATTTAATGAATTTCCAAATATATACAATACGTACGGGATCCAAACAAAAATTACTGGGTCATCCGAACCCATAACTAATATCCTCCCTCCGCCCCTAACTCGCCGCAAAATATTCACTGCATTCTAAGAGTGTCAATGGTTTGGTTGGACCAAGTATTTCAATAAATTTATGTATCACCAATTTTTAGTTTTATTGTGTATAATTAAAATTTGATTTTCGAAACTGTCTCAATCATCTCAGTTTCTCCAATTCTGCTCGATTTCGATATTGTTCGATTAATTTTATTCCCTTATTCCATTGAACGTGCCTTCATCTTTCTTTTGATCTTCTTTTCTTTTCCCCATTTTCTTAAGAAAACTAACCGTACAAGATCATATGTAACCCACAATAATCACTTATTTAATTCCTGGAATTACAAAATGCTTTCTATTAGGTCAGATAATTTGCAAAATGTTTTTACAAATTTCGTCCCTCAACCAGACCACTAATTTGGGCTTTTTAAGTAAAAATGGTACTACTAACCACTAGGTGCGTGGTGACCTTTACGGGTGCTAATTAGCCTCAATAAATCGTACGTAAAACTTTATGCATGTTTTAATTGATGTTGATGTGCATAATTAAAGGAGACATATTTTATATTATTTAACTTATTTACGTAATGATAGAAACAATTTTATATCAATATTTTCTTTGGTCGAATAGTCAAATCGACACTCGTACTTGCACTAATTTGTTATCCCAATCTTGTTCCATTAAAGTGTCTGGATGAAACCCTGTGAAATTGGGGGCGGGAATGAAAAAACGATACAACTACCAATGTCCATTTTCCTATTCAGCCTTTTCTTTTGGGTACCGGAAACACAAAATATTTGTTTTTATTATATTTTTCCTTTTTTCTAAAATAACAAATCATGATTAAAGGTATATCCACTCGATCCCATAATGGTTGAAGTGTTAATTTGAACCTCAGTTACATAAAACCCTACAAAGTAGGTAAAGGAACTATGTAAGAGGTGAAAAATCATTTTTTATTGTTGATTGAATACAGTGAAAATTTTGCAAGCTGAGTAAGATATATTATCGTGCATTGTCAACGTCTTCGGGGTCAAAGACAATGATTCACAGGCCTCGAAGTTGACAATCTTCTGAAGAAAACGTGCATATGACATCTTAGGTGCAAATCCCACATGGGAAAGAGAGAAGAGTGAAGTGCTATATGTAAGATAGTGCACAAGTTCATCACATAGTACGTGCGTTTTTTAGCTCAATAATAATTTAAAGTGGGTCAAAGAAAAAGACTGACAGACTTTTAGGCTGACAAGCTTCTAAGGAAGTGGTGCATATGATCCGACTCCTAAGGCAAATCCCACCTCGAAAGGAGGGAAGCATGAAGTGCTACATAAGATAGTGCAAAAGTTCATCAAATGACACCTGCGGTTTTGGGTTCAGTGATAATGTAGAGCGGGTCAAAGAGAAGGACGAACAGACTTCTAACTGGACAATCTTCTGAGGAAGGTGCATATGACCCCTAAGGCAAATCCCACCTCGGAAAGAGAGAAGAGAGAAGTGTTATATAAGACAGAGCACAAGTTCATATGGTACACGTGCTTTTTGTCTCTATGATGGCGGATCCCCATGAGGCAATCCGTGAAGTCATTTGGGCCAAAGTCAACAATATGTGTCATGAGCTTGGGCTGTGACATGAGTGTGTGTAAAAAATTACTTAAATTTTAAAATACATTTTAAACCCATAATTTCAAAAATATAATGATTTTAGTGGCAAAAATATATAAAAGCTAAACTCATCAAACTTAAATTTTTGGATCTGTTTCTGTCTCTTATTTATAAAATATCTATAATGGTTGAAGTGTTAATTTGAACCTCAGCTACATAAAATCCTACATAGTAGGAAAAGGAACTATAGGAGCTTAAAAATAATAATTTCATTTTGCAAGAGGAGAACATATGTATATCATCGTGCAACCAATTGCGTACTAGTTGCAGTGTCAACTTCTATTTCCTGCAGTTCCCCTCTCACATTGTCACCTTCTTCATCTTCTCTTGTAGAAAATGCAGGCCTCTTGGGGGGATTCATAGCTAAATTTGCAATATTCTTCAACATAGAAGAAACTTCCAATACCGTAGGCCTATCCAATGGTTTTTTTTGGACACATAATAGAGCAATTTGCATGCAATTTAATAGTTTGCAAGATGATGTTGTATCATCAAGTGACTCATCCATAAACTCCATGCCTTTACCATCTTTCCACATTTCAAATGCCTGGATCATTTTTTTAAAGTTAAATTAAAGTCGGCATCTTTAATTTATACCAGTACAATCAGACCTCTCTATAACGGCACCCGCATATAACAGCACCTCTCTATAACAGTCAACTTTTTTCGGAACCGATTCTTTATGTTATATTTTACTTCTCTATAACAACATTTCACCTATAACAGCAATAGCCAACTTTATAACAGTACACTCTTTGAAAAATTACCCCCCATATAACAGCTATCTTCTTTTTTTGGTAATATAATAATTAACCATCTTTAAAAAAAAAAAATAGAATATCTATGATTACCAATAATAAGTGTAGAGATTTTGATAAAATATTTGATCATTTAATACATACAACAAAATATAAATATATTTTCATCATTAAATGATTTTCCTTCGTTATACAAAGTGTGATTAAGTTTAGAATTTAGCAATTAAAAATGAAAATTAGATTTTATGCATCTTTTTTGCCTATAACAGTCAAATATTATTTAAATATCAATGTTGTTATAGATGTATAACAGTCATTCTCTATAACAGCTGAAAATTTTTGAACCTAACAATGCTATAGTAGAGAAGTTTGACTATAATTAAGTAGATACATGCCACTTAGATAAGGAACAAAGGATCAAATATGTCATATACTATTCAAAATTGCTCAAGTTTGCATCCGTTTAAATGTTTCGTCCAATCTTACCCGGCCCGCCTTTAAGTAAAAGTCTCAGTTTTGTCCTTGATCCGTAACAGAACTCCAACTTGATGATAAATTTAAGGGACAATTAACTACGTATATATACATCTTAAAGAGAAATATTTATGAAACGTGACGATAGTTTTATATTTACAAAACATAACATTACAAACCCTATACAAAACATGCTTTTTTTTTAAAAAAAAAAAAAAAAAAATTTATTTTAAAAAAAAATATTTTTTTTAAATATTTTTTTCGCCCAAAATTTTTTGTATGAAAGTTGTATGAAATGTGTATATCTCGCTCAAGGCTTAAAAAGTTCGCTCAAAATTTAGTGTATGAAAAACGGTATGAAAAATGTATGAAATGTGTATATCTCATTCAAGGCTTTAAAAATCCGCTCAAAATTGTGTGTATGAAAACAGTATGAAATTTGTATCTCGCTCAAGTCTTAAAATTTCGCTCACATTTTTGTGTATAAAGTTCATGTTAGATTTCTGTAAAATTAATACAACAACAACAACAACAACATTGTATACAACTTTGATACAATATTCAAGACTTAAAATAATTGCTCAAATTTTTGTGTATGAAATGTGTATATCTTAATCAAGGCTTAAAAGTTCGCTCAAATTTTATGTATGAAGAATGTATGAAGTGTGTATATCTCGATCAAGGCTTAAACATTACACTCAAAATTTTATGCATGAGAATGGTATGACATGTGTATATCTCGCTCAAGACTTAGAATTTCATTCACAGTTTTCGTATATAATGTTCATATTAGGTTTCTGGAAAATTAATACAACAACAACAACATTGTAACAACTTTCATACAATATTCAAGGCTTAAAGTTTTCGCTCACAATTTTGTGTCTGAAAATTATATTAAAAATTTCGCTCATACATACACATTTCATACATTTTTCATACACAAAAATTTGAGGTAATTTTTTAAGCCTTTGAGCCTAATATATATATATATATATATATATATATATATATATATATATATATATATATATTTTCTGGGGGGAAAAAAACGAAAAATATATGAGAATCCGTCATGTTTCGTAATATATCGTTATGTTTTGTAAATAAAGAAAACTATCGTCACGTTTCGTAAATATTTCTTCTCAACATGTATATATATATATATATGTAGTTTTCCCTAAATTTAAACCATAATGAAGAACTAATTAAGGGGCATATTTAGATATTTTTTCTTAAAGAATCTGGACATGTGGGATTCAGCCGTATCATGCTGGAGTTATGTTAGCCACAACGATAAATATAAGACCATTTGCTAACAACAAGAATATTAATGGACCAAAAGTTCAATAAAATTAAGCTATTTCAAATAATAGACAAGTAATTTTGGACCTTTTTCCCTACATGAAAACACATTCAAGGTTATCATAATTACTCACATATTCAAGAAGGTATAGCTGTTCATCTGAACCATGTAGACATGTATTCCTTTTTCCACTTATGATTTGAAGAAGAAGCACTCCAAAACTGAATACGTCTGATTTTGTTGAATAGATGCCTTGTTTTATGTATTCAGGTGGAATGTAACCCCTGCAATAAATGTATATCATAAGTAAGCGAGAGTAGATATAAGAAATTTTTACACTATCATATTACATAAAAATTAATTACGTGTCACGTTTTGTAGCATATGTGCATCAATAACCTAGCATAAAATATGAAAATTAATATTTTAGATTATTTGTGGATATACATTTTGAATCTGATAGAATATAATCATAACGTTTTTAGCTAAGAAAGCTTTAAGATATGCATATGTACATGAGTTTTATATAGACAATATAAAAATATTGATTTTATATCAGGTCATTCAAAAGATATCTACAATTATCGTGCATAAAAACCGAGTCTCTTACGTAATTTTGAAGACAAGGCAAATTACCTACTACTGTATGTAAAGTGACTTAATAATATAAAAATTATTTATACAGCCGACCGGCGTAATATATATAAATTAAAACTCTAATCTATACATATATATTGCTTACGGTGTTCCAACTATATGTCTTGTATTTGCTTCAACTTCATCCTTCTTAAATACTCTTGCCATTCCAAAGTCGGAAATCTTTGGTTTCAAGTGTAGGTCCAACAGAATATTGCTGGCTTTTAAATCCCTATGGATAATTGTTAATCTTGAGGATTCTTGGAGGTATAATAGCCCTTGAATAATGCCTTCAATTATTTGCACTCGTTTTTCTCAATCTAGAAGTAATCGTCTGTCTTGATCTATATGTGAAAAAAAATCAAGTTGATGAAAAAAAATATAGATATAAATTGTTAGTGGATGGATGTATACAATATTTTATATTTACTGATGGTGTATTGAATGTTTTACATTATCTGTGTAATTTAACTTGCATAGGAGGTTACTTAACGTTATAATCAAGTAACTAATTACAAGCTATTATGGATAGTTACTTGAAATTGTCTGAGTTTAACATATAAAATATATACTGATAGTATAAAAAAAAAAATTACACTATCAAATCATCCAAAAGATAACTACATGTAATCCTTCATAAAAAATAAAATAAAAAGTTACTGAAACGTATAATTCTTTAAAAAAAAAAAAAATTACCTATTGCAGATAAATGTATCTTGATGATGTAAAATTTTCTTTCACTACCATTAACTTTGAATTATATGATCAAGAGTAAAACTATATTTTTATGCTATCGATATATTAATAATTAATTAAACTCAGTTAGACAAAGAATGACTCACTGTAAATGTAGTAATCCAAGCTCTTGTTGGGCATATATTCGTATATCAACATCTTTTCTTATCTTTCAACACAAAAACCCACCACTTTTACAAGATTTATGTGTTGTAATTTTGCTGTAAGGATCACTTCATTTTCAAATTCTTCCAATCCTTGAGAAGAAGTCTCTGAGAGCCTTTTCACTGCTATTTCTTGCCCATTTCTCAACTTTCCCTATTTGGATAAATAAATGATGCTCATTTTTATTTTGCCTTACTATACAATAAAATTCTACAAGTACAGAAGTTAAGAAAATTACAAAATAATCCCTTATGTTTGGGGTTAGGTATTAAATAGTCCCTTAAATATACTTTTGAGCAATTCCGCTTCTATAAGTTTGTGAAAATAAATAATTTCGGTGTCTATCATTCAAGAATCATTTAACCTAACAGGTAATGAAGAAGAATTTTTTGTATGGACGTACAAGATGGTAAGGAACTTGATCAAAACTAGGAATACAGATGTATGATATGATCGTTATTGTATCTTATACTCTCAGAAGATCCGATATCGATCATGTTCAGGTGTATGAAAATATACCAAATTCCAACTTCGACCCCACCCTGAGCCAACTTTAACTCCCAATATCAGGTTCACTTTAGTTTGGCTCGACTTCTTAGTCATGTTTATACTATCCCCCCACCTCTCTTCTCCCGAGAAAAATGGAAAAAGTCCAAATTTCCTCATATATTATGTGAAATTGCACAATTTCATCATTCGTTGCCCTTTTGATCTATTTATACATATTCCTCAGCATTTCGTATTGTGTTTTTCCTTGTACTCGAAGCTCAACAACAACTTGAAATAGGTGGGCTCATATGTCCAAATTCTTTGGGGTCCAAATTTGCAGCCAAATGTTTTACTATAATTTAAAATTACTCTCATGTTCGAATTTCATTAGGAGTAAAGGGCAAAACAAGACTTTAGACGGGGAAGGGGATATTATTAATTGGATAAAAAAATTATCAGCGAGCTAAGTTACTCAATTTAAGAGATTATAGGAACATAGTTGGCCATTTTCCGGGAAAAGAAGAAGTTATAAAAATTCATCAAATATCCCAAATTGGTTTACCTTGTAAACAGGTCCGTATCCACCTTGTCCAAGCTTATTGTCAAATGAAAAATCATTTGTAGCTTCCTTCATCTCATTAAAATTGAAAACCTGCAAATTGCTGCTCTCTCCACCTTTTCTTGCTTTACTTTTGCTTCTCATTTTGTTCCTTTGCTTCCTCCCTAACTCCATTGTCAGTTAAACACCAAAGGGAAAAAAAAAAATTATTTCGAAATTCTGTGAGCAATGGGTCGTTTCTATGCCAGGAAATGTGCATGCATATCGTGTTTACTGCTAAAAAATGATTTTAGGACAATTAAATTTGTTAGGGAATGGGGTTATAGACAAGCGGATCGTATTCGATCACAAATCATATTAAATCTCGTGATGAGCCAGCCCGGAAAGCTGAAAGTATTAAAGCAAAAAATGACGAAAAAGTAAGGGAACAATGTGTTAGCAAATAATGTAAAGAGAGATTTGTATATTCAAGGCTTGAGAGAATGATGGTTTCTAAGGTTACAAGTGTGGAAGATAAGATGCCCGGTTCCTTCTCCTAGAAGGTATATTTATTTCCACAAGCCCTAGACTTTTCAATATGCAAGTACAATGTATGTGACGTGCCAATAATTAATGTTAACGTCCTGTCTCACAGTGTTGCGCAACTCGAGGCTGAAAGACGGGACAGGAGTTGGTGAGAGTGCAAGCCAGCTGTGAGTAAGAACCAAACTTAAGCATATCTGTTGCAATGGCTCCTTCAGTTTATCATGTCTCGATCTCTTGCTTTGCCTCCAGGGTCAACAACCCTCGAATTTGCCCTGAGGCCTCATAGCCGAGGCGTCCCAAGGATGCACCCGGAGTCTCTTCCCCATGGGCCCCGCACCTCCACGTGGCGTTTTCTCGCGGCACCATCGGTCGACCCCGATGTTGACACCCAATTTTGTCCCGTCTTCCCCAAAATACTCATTTGCGGTTCTAATATTTTCGGCAACTTAGGAATAACTATTTATATTTTTACTATAATTATTAGATTTTACCGGCATTTCATTATTCTATTGTAGTTACTTGCTATCATTATTTTCGTTATTATTATTATTATTATTATTATTATTATTATTATTATTATTATTATTATTATTATCATTATTATCATTATCGTTATTATTATTTTGTCATTATTATTATTATTACCGGGTCTTTTATTTAATTTAGAAGCCCAAATCCGAGTCCAATCAATCCATATTATTTCCGGACCAGTCCATATTAATTCAGTCCATAATTAAATCCTAAAAACTATTTGGGCTAAGGCATAATTAGTGAAACCATCCCACATTTTAATATTCAACTCAGCCCACTACATCCATAAACGACCCAGCCCACTTTTTCAATCCACCAGCCCGCTACCCATTAGCTTGCCCTACCCAACTTGTTCATTGAAATGAACATTAGGGTTATTCATTCTTTTCCTTCAAGCGCCGCTCACGCTCCTCCTCCCTCTCTCTTTCTCTTTCTCTTCTTCAACCAAAAACAGCGAGTCCACAGGTTCCCTTTCATGGTCACAGACCCCTGCATGGTCAAATTCAGGAATGGGGTTTAATGTTTTGTACCTCCCTGTCAGTGTTAAACCAGGGGATTTTGTCTTCTTCCTCCTTTTCTCTTCTGTCGATCTGAAACATCCTTAATGGATTTCGTCCATTTGTGAAACTTGAAAGCTTTTCTTATCAGCTCTTCTTATTTTCGGGACAGGGTTTTAATGGGTTTTGTCCATTTCCCTTCTTTTTTCTGACTGAATAGGTTGGAATACACAGAAAAAATCCGGACGTTGAACCAAAATCCCGCCCAATTCTCAATTTTCAAATCCTAGAAAACCCTAGATGCACCTATAAATAATCCTTTTAGGGAGTCAGTTAGGGACAAGTGGGAAAAATCGCAAAAATCTCCCTAAAAAGAAGTTCTTGAACCACCGAAATACCCTAAAATTAAGTTCTTTCCAGCTGCTTCAAATCCCCTGGAAAATTACTAAGTCTTCATTAGTTTTAATATTGCTTTGATATTTATTTGAAATAAAAAATTATTCTGGTTCTCTTTTGGTTCTTGCAACTGTTTTGAGTCCGAGTAAATTCGAGATCGGAGTTTGTAGTGTTTGAAGGGATATCGAAACCCCCGCGCCCATTTCGCTGCGCCCGAAGCAGGTGATTCCCCTTTCCCTTTCGTGTCTTTTTATTTTAGATTTGTTTGTTCTGTGTTAGTTCATTTTACTGTCGCCAGGGATTTGTGTATTCAGTTTGAGTATCTGTATATATGTTAGGACAGTCGAGTTCTGTGTATGAATCATATTCGTTCAGTTTGACTTAGTTAAAAGGAATAGGGTTATGTGAAATGATTTATCTGGTTATTAAACATGTTAACCAGCTCAATAATGTTCTTGTGTAGGATGATTAAGCTTGCCTGATATGTTAAGTTAGTTCAACATGGTTTAAGCCCTGCTATTTAGATCTTAAATAGGTTGACCTTATTTTGCTAAGCGTGTTTGAATGTCTTGGTTCTTATTCATCGCTGGCTGTTTATATGGTTAGCCGCGACTAGTTGTCATGTCAGTGTAGGTCCCTTTGTTTCATTTGTTGAAAAACCAAAGCATGTTTAGCTTGATTTGTTTCTAATAAAAAATGATATATATTGCTTTATTTGGTTGCTAAAACAGTGATCATAGTCGAAGAAGAAAGACCTCCCTGTTTTGCTTAGTAATCGAATTGCTTGGCTTGTTTAAGTTAGTTTAATCCAATAAAGTTGTAGGCGATGAGTTATTCTACAGTTAAGCATGATTGGAACTTTGTTTGGCTTAGCCTAGTCAAAGTATGTTTCTATGTTATTCTAGCCCAAGTTTAGTCACGTTCAAGCATATGTAGAGCATCCTGTTATGGTTAATCATGTTTCATATGTCATACGTGTGTCCTGTTTATCATATCAAAGGGTCACCAAATTACCTGTTAGGATTATTTGGGCGGCTGTTTGATATTTGGACAAGGTTAAATAGCCTATCTTGCATCCTAATGTGTCATCTGTTTTGACCAGTGTTCTCCTGGAAATGAATATTTCTTGAGTGTATTTTCCCCTTTTGTTCCCCTAATGCCCAGTTAAACCTCTTTCCTCTTTTTAGTTTTAATTCTGTCCAGTTAATTCTGTGCACCTACTCATGCCTGAATCCTTGAATGTTCAAGTCTGCAATAGTCCCTTCTTGAACTTAGTTGTCATCGCATGCATATTTGTGAAAATTGATTCGAAACACTGATTGAAAACTGGTTTGAAATTTCACATGTATTCTTGATAAGTGGCCACTCATTTAATCATCAAAACCTAACCCTTGATGCCTGCTGTTTGTTTGGTTACACTTATGCTCCAAATACTCATGTTGACTTATCTTCTCATATTCCCTATCTGATTTTTGTTTGTGGTATGATATACCTCGAAGTATACATAGTATATGAGCCTTAGTATACACCAAATGTATACAAGGGTTTCCTATTAGTGTATACCTTTCAGGTATACCATGTATACTGTGAATACTGTGTGTATACCGATCATTGCATATGTCTGAATGAGTATATTTGACTGAAAAGTCCAATCCTGTGTCTGGGCCTACTTCACGTTTCTGTTGTGTTTTGACACGATTTGGGCCTGCACCCATTCTTATTGTGACTGTTCTGTTTGGCAGTTGGGCTTCACTGCCCATTTCTTCATATATCACTTAGTTTCGGTTGCAAGTTCTTATATTTTGGGCTGAATATGTCTTTTGCACATGTTAATTATCTTTAAATTTCCCATGTATGATGATCATGTATATCATAGAAATTATACCGTCGCACTAACTCCTTTTCTTTTCGTTTCATGCATGACTATCGCATACGAGTCCGAGGGACTCGTTTTCTTCCGCATTTGGCGTTGGGATTTTAGCCCAACATGACTCCTCTCTCTGTCCAAGCCCTCTGTCCGCAACAAAATAGCAAAACAAATTCTGGGCCAAAGCCCAATAGACAGGAACAGCCCACAGCAGCAGCGTATGAAATTCGCTGGGCCGAAGCTCAAATAGCAAGCAGATTGCAGCAGTCCTAAAAATGGCCTGAACCCCCATTTAATATTATCTGCCCCCTTTTTTTTTTTTTTATGCATCTAACTTGTATTGTGCAACTAACCCTCTACTTTGTTTATTTTTCTTAGCTAGGGAATTAGTGTCGTGGGTAGTTAATCTAAGGAAATTACTAATTAATTCCATAATTTTCATTCTCTTTTATTTACGTTAAAACTATTTATAATATCTATAGTATTTATCTTCATTAGAATAACTGAGCAGGACTACATATTTTGAGCTAAGGAATCATGATTTATTATTACTATCTTAGAGAATTAAAACGTCACTAATACGCACATATGAACTCAAGTGCATTTTATAAACATTTTTAGATTTGTCAAATTATACATATTTTTAAGCCGAATATAGTTAAGTAAAGTTAGTAAAAGAGAAAGAAAACTCATCTATTTTTGCATCCTATTCATAAAATAAGTCTAGATTTTCTACACCACTATATTCATACAACATAATTTTATTCTAAGTTTAAATTGGCTAAGTCTTCTCTTAAAAGCTTCTACTTATATACAAATCGTTATATTTTGCAAATTTCATTCTCTAAATAATATTATTATTTAAAGCCTTAGCAATATTTATAGTTCATTTTAAATAGCATTTGAAGTCTCTTTTTGTGCAAATTATCCTACAAGTCTTGTTTTAAATAACATTTTTATTTAAAGCCTTAGCATATATATTTTTTTAAATCTTATTTTTCAACAGCGTTATTATATTTTCCCTTTAAAACCTTAGGAATATTATAAGCCATTTTCTTAAAATTTAAGCACCTTATTTAACCTTAATTAATTAACCTAAGTTTGGCCGGATAACCGTAGTTAACGGATTCTAGAGGATGCCTAACCCCTTCCCTTTAGGATAATTAGAACCCTTACCTAGAATTAAAATTTAAGCAGACCATTAACGGGGTTTAGTTAGCTTTACCTTAGTTAATAATTAGGTGTCTTAATTCACCTTAAAATCAATTAGGTGGCGACTCCTTAAAATAAAACAAATAGGAATCGCCAAAATGTTGTACTCTGCTTTAATCCGTTTAAATGGGGTATAACACCCGATTTTCCCAATACATATCCATTTTGACGCCGCCATTTAATTTGTAACTATTTTCTAAATAATTTTGCACATGTACCCACTTCGGACAACTTCAGGCATACGGTGTTCGAAGTTAGTCTTGACAAAGTCTAACTTCAGACACAATGTCTGAAGTTTCATATGACTGAAGTTCGGTCATTTTGCCCCAACTTCACCCATTTTTTGCTCGAACTTCGGTCATATGTGTGGCTGAAGTTCAGTCATTTTTACCTGACTTCAACCATTTCTGTCCCAAGTTAATGTACATATGACTGGAGTTCAAGCAAAAATGGCTAAAGTCAGGCAAAAGTAAATGAACTTCAGTCATATATGGCTGAAGTTCAGGGAAAAATGACTAAAATCCAACCATTTTTCCTCTTCATTCATATGTAACTTCAGACATCACATGTATGAAGTGAGTACAGATTTAACTACTAGGTTTGTATTTGTGGTAGGATTTTTCTTTTTTGAGTAGGATTCGAATCTGAAAAGTGCCCTATTAGCAAATACTTCGTGAGTTGCACTCTTACTGTTATATCAAAGCTTGAGGTGTAAGACCCTTGGGAATTAAAGCATTTGTTGGCTTTCAGCTTTCTCACTCAATTTTTAGTTAATCTTAATATGATTTAAGTTATATGCATCAATAATATAATAAATTTTTATATCATAACATAATTATACTATTATCTATTGTAAGTTTGCATAAAAGTCGAATGCATTACAATAATTTCGAATGCGTAGATGACGCGATAAGCATTAAATATAACAAAAGAGTTACCTTGAAATTTTAATACTTGTCTCCTTCGCAGACACGAAAGTGTAAAGACTAGCAATATCAATATTAATGTTGCACCAATTGGAATCAAAATGATAATTAGTCGATTGAGTTGTTTCTTCTTGTGTATTCCTCCTCCTGGTGTCACTTCATCAGCTTCTAATTAATAATAACAACATAAATATTTGAGCCATCCATAAATTCATTAATTTCAGCAAAATATTTCAACAAAGATCATTTAATTTTGTAGAAGAACGGGGCGAGTTCAAACAATTCGTGTAACTAAAAGATTATTCAACTTTTGCATAATTATCATATAAAAACTTCATTGGTTTTCTTCCGATAGCTTTCTATGATACTTAACAATACTGAATGACGTATTGGTTAAAAGTATAGTAACTTTCATTATATTTAGGTAAAGTTGACTATACTTATGTTTGTAGGGATAACTGTTTTTTTGATACCTCAGTTGTTGATGAGTTCTGATTTTGGTCCTTGTAATTTGGCTAAACATATTTAACTTTCAATTAACTAAAATCTGTAATGTTTTTGTCTCTTTATATAGGAAATATATGATATTTAGAGTATTTTCTAGAATTATATCACCCTCAAATACGGAGTAATAATAACATTTTAACATAACACATGAATAATATAATGGTTTAACATTTAATAATTCATTAACTTTGCGAAAATTCGCAATTTGAGGGGATCAAAAGTACACATATCAATTAATTAAAGATTAAATGTGCTTAACTGGAAATTATAAGAACCGAAATTGGAATATATCGATGATTGAGAGATTAAAAGTGCTAATATCCCTAACATATAAGTACTCTGTTTTTATAGGTAACAACAAATAATGGAGTTAATTACCTTCTGCTGCAGCATGAGCAAGAACTGAATTCCAATTACTGTCTGCTGCAATAAGCCATGCAAAGTAACCAAGTAATCCTCAACTTTTAATGTAAGAAACCTTATTTCTAACATTCTGAATATCATCATAGCTAATCCAAGTACTTCCAGAGTAACAATAATCTCCAATAATGGTTGCATTATACATCGTCGTGGCACAATTCTACACTATATATTCCCTAATTTCAGCATAGGTCATCGACCCATTGTCAGAGCCAACATTTGCTTTTCCATCAGCAGGCGCTCTGAGACCATGAATATTCGAATTGACTAATCGCCACGCATATCCATAAAATGGAATTCCAAGAACCAATTTTTGTGCTGGAACACCTTCTTGAATCCATTGATTGATTCCATTGCTTCCACTCCTCACTTGGTTCACCGGATCAAATAGTTGTGCATGTGAATTGGTTTGTGAGGGAGGCCAATTTGGTCCATAGAATTCACATGCCATCAGGTTGATCCAATCTAAGTTCTTTGCCACGGATTGTATTGGATAACTCAAATTGTTTACTTGGGGGGAGCAAGAAACAGTTGCCGTAAAAAGTAAGGCTGCACTGCCTGAGTTTCTTGCCTCGGTGTTGATAGCAGTGCGCCATCATTTAAAAGGGTGTCTGTTTAAAACATAATTAAGTAAATAAAAAGGTATTTTCTAATCGCTTAAACTTTAATTAAATATTACACAATTCAATATACACTAGTAGGCAAAAGTTTTGAATTCAAAACTAGTTGTCAACTACTATTGAAGAATTTCAAAACATTTATGTTTTTAGATGAGCAAGATTACACAATTTAAAATGATATTAGAGCCGGCAGAGGTCTTAGTTTTAAATCTTACCCTCAACTATGATAATAAAAAATTAAAAAAAAAAAAAATCTCACATGCTTGACCCAAATATATAATAAGTTCAAAATAATCCCTTAAGTATCAACTGAGCAGTTTTGGTCCTTTAAGTTGGTCAAAAATGAGCACTTGGTCCTTTAAAATTTGCCAAAATCAGTGTTTTTGATCTCTTTCAGATGTTTACCGAACTCAAAGTTCTAAATTTAATTGGAATTGTGAAACTTTTTCTAACCAGAAACACAAAAATAATTCGCAACATAAAAAACTACACCATACACAAATAACATAGAGAAGAGATAACAGAAATTGCATCTCAAAAAGTTGCACTAGGCAACAACAATAACATACCCAGTAAAATCCTATAATGTGGAGTCTGGGGAGGGTAAATTGTAAAAGTAACATGAACTGCAAAAACTATACTTCTAAATGGGAGTTCCGGTTAAATATTTTTTATTTTCACAGTTTCGATTAAATTTATGATTAAAGTTTGGAAAATATCTAACAGAGATCAAAAGTGCTCACTTTAACAAACTTAAAGAACTAAAATTGCCCAGGTGATACTTAAGAGACTATTTTGAACCTACTACCAAAGATAAGGGACCTCTGTTGCAATTTATTTAAAGGCACTTGACTGGACACAGAATATAAGAAGTTAAAGAAGACTTTCAGCAGTAAACATACAATGAAAGTGCAAAAAGAATTGCTTTTAAATGAGTGGTATTGATAGTTTCACGTGTTTTTTTTTTTTTTTTTTTTATCTCCTGAATGATTATATTAATTGTATTTTAGCAAATGATGTCATTAAAATTAAAATGAGAATTTTAAGAAAAATGATTTCCGAAAGGAGAGATGTAGGTATAAATTCGTGTTTAGAAAGACTTCAAGAAAAAGTTTGTTACATAAATTCAGACAACGGAAGTGGTACCTAAGTTTGTCATGTCTGTAGTTGATTCCGGGTATTGCCAACCAATATCAAGGCCATGGAATCCCAATTGTCTAGCTAATCTAATTGATGAATCAATAAAACTTTTTCCTGAATTTGGTGTTCTAGCCATAACTCCATGTTGTTTTATTTGCACTTCCTCCACCTATAGACAATAAAGTTTCTGCAGAAAGGATTTTTCTGTTGGACTGTGCTTGTAAATTGCCTAAACGAATCTTGATTTTCCGGTGAAATGATTAACTGGTTTAATTGAGGCTTAAGATCAGCAAATGCACAAAATAAATGAGTAAAAAGAGTTGAATTTATGTTGTTTAAAGCTAATCCTCTACCACTCACCCAGTACCCTGCCTTAATAACATTTTCGCCATTAGAGAAAACCAGTAGCTGGATGAAGAAAAATGAGAATAAAGTGGATAAAATATGTGTCATGATAGCGATTGAAATATGCGTTCATTTAGTAGTATGTTTTTTGATGTTGAGTTTATATAGTTTCAAGATCTGATATGACGTATGAATCTGTTTGGTACGACTCTGTTTGGTACGACTTGTACTTATTCTCATAAAAAATAACACCCCTACTAACTAGGGACAATTTTTTTTTAAAAAAATATGTTTGGTACGACAGAAAATATCGATCATATAGTACTATTTTATAAGATAGTTTATTTCACTGTCTAACACTTTCTAAGCGTTAGAAATTGTTGCAAACAAATAATTACCTATTCAAAAAGGCTTATAAATACCCTCCTTTCACCTTTTGGTCTAAAAATACCCTTCCATCCACCTTTTAGGTCTAAAAATACCCTTAAGGTTTGTTTTTGGCTCAAATATACCCCTCAAACTAATAAGTTAAAATTAACTCTTTTAAAAAGTCAAATGACAATTTGTAATTGGTCAATAATAAAATTCCGTAATTTAAAAAAAAATCCAGATTTAAAAAAAAGATGCCAATAATAAATTGCCAGTAATTTAAAATTCCAGATTTAAAAAAAAAAATTGCCAATAATAAAATTCCGTAATTTACATATTTTTTTTTAAAAAAATTGTGAGACAACTTAAAAATTAAAAATTAAAAAATTAAAAAATATGAACGAAACTGTTTTTTTTTTTCATTTCGTGAATAAAAAAACGAAATAGGAAATTATAATTTTTGTTTTTGCATTTCGTGTATTAAAAAACGAAATAGGATAAAAAAAAATTATTTTCGTTCATATAAAAACGAAATTGGAAAATTGGACAAAATATATTTTCCAATTTCGTTTTTATATGAACAAAATTAATTTTTTATCCTATTTCATTTTTTAATACACGAAATGCAAAAAAAAATTATAATTTCCTATTTCGTTTTTTTATTCACGAAATGCAAAAAAAAAAAACAGTTTTGTTCATATTTTTTAATTTTTAAATTAAATAATATATGTGTCCAATCACAAAATGCCATTTGGCTTTTTAAAAGAGTTAACTTTAACTTTGTTAGTTTGAGGGGTATATTTGAGCCAAAAACAAACCTTAAGGGTATTTTTAGACCAAAAGGTGGAAGGAGGGTATTTATGAGCCTTTTTGAATAGGTCAAGGGTATTTTTGGACCTTTTCCGTAATTAATATAGGAGAGGAAACGTAAGTGGAGAAAGTTATTTTTTCTCTTTTTGTTTGATTGGCTGAAAATGACTTACAACAACAACAACCCAGTGAAATCCCACATCGTGGGGTCTGGGGAGGGTAGAGTGTACGCAGACCTTACTCCTACCATGGTAGGACGGCTGTTTCCGAAAGACCCTCGGCTCAATAAAAGCATAAAAGCATAAAAAGAAGTCAGATAAGGTTAAGAGATTCGGATAAGAGATTAGAGATTCAAAGCGGTATGGAAATGAAATAATGCAAGCGGCACAGGAAATAACAGATAATAGCAGAAATCGGAGCAGATAACACAGGATAATCAAAGCACAGGAAATAACAGATAATAGCAGAAATCGGAGCACAAGAAATTATATTGCAATAGTGCGACTACTAATAAGAACGGATAACGAGACTATCTACTAGCCTTCTACCCTAATTTGGATCCTCCAAACCCTCCTATCTAAGGTCATGTCCTCGGTAAGTTGTAGTTGCGCCATGTCGTGTCTAATTACCTCTCCCCAATACTTCTTCGGCCTACCCCTACCTCGTCTGAAACCATCTATGGCCAACCTCTCACACCTCCGCACTGGGGCATCTGTGTCTCTCTTCTTCACATGCCCAAACGATCTCAATCTCGCTTCTCGCATCTTGTCTTCCACCGAGGTCACCCCCACCTTATCCCGAATATCCTCATTCCTAATCCTGTCACTCCTGGTGTGGCCACACATCCATCTCAACATTCTCATCTCGGCAACTTTCATCTTTTGAACGTGAGAGATCTTAACTGGCCAACACTCCGCCCCATACAGCATAGTCGGTCTAACCACCACTTTGTAGAACTTGCCCTTAAGTTTTGGTGGCACCTTCTTGTCACATAGCACTCCGGAAGCAAGCCTCCATTTCATCCACCCTGCCCCAATACGATGTGTGACATCATCGTCAATCTCCCCGCTGCCTTGCACAATAGACCCAAGGTACTTGAAACTACTTTTCTTCTGGATGGCCTGGGTACCAAGCCTGACTTCCAAGTCAGCCTCCTGAGGTGCTTCACTGAACTTACACTCCAAGTACTCTGTCTTGGTCCTACTCAGCTTAAACCCTTTAGACTCCAGAGTATGTCTCCAACACTCCAGCTTAGCGTTAACTCCGCTACGAGTCTCGTCAATCAGGACTATGTCGTCCGCGAAAAGCATACACCATGGCACCTCACCTTGAATTTGCCGTGTCAATCCATCCATCACCAAGGCAAATAAAAACGGACTAAGAGCTGATCCTTGATGCAACTCCATCACAACTAGAAAGTGCTCTGAGTCTCCTCCTATTGTCCTCACCCTGGTTTTGGCTCCCTCATACATGTCCTTGATCACCCTAATGTACGCCACAGGTACACTTTTAGCCTCCAAGCATTTCCATAGGATCTGTCTTGGAACTTTGTCATAAGCCTTTTCTAGGTCGATGAATACCATGTGTAAGTCCCTCTTCCTCTCCCTATACTGCTCCACCAACCTTCTCATAAGATGGATGGCTTCTGTAGTTGAACGTCCCGGCATGAATCCAAACTGGTTTTCTGAAATGGCTGAAAATGACTTATTTTATGAAAATTAATGTCCTTTCTACCAAACACACCCAAATCCAGGTAGAGGTAAAGTCTGCGTACACTCTACCTTTTCCAGACCCCCACATTATGGGATTTCACTGGATATGTTATTTTTGTTGTACACCCAGATCAAAATGTAGGTGCAAAGCTAACTTGGAGAAAAAGGAATTCAATTGAATATCATTCATTGGAAAAAAATTATCTTTAAATAAGATAAACTAAATTTTTGGGTTTTATATAAGTTGTTGAATTTACTTAATATGCTATAATATCTTAATAAAGTGACAAAAAAATTCAAAAATAATTTAGGTCATAAATTTAAATCTCAAATGTGACATACAATTTTGAATCCCCTAACATAAAATCCTGGCTCACTGTCACCACTACCGGTATTTCCTAAGAAGATGGTTTGTTGTCCTTTTCTTTTGATTGGGTCTTTGATGCATATTTATTTGAAGAAAAAATGGTTAATAAATAATGAAAGGTACTTATGATTTATGAACATGTTAATTTATTAGTAATTTAGAAAGAAGTTGATAGAAATCTCTTGGTGTGAGATTTGGGTATCGTATTTAACAACCTTTATAATAAGTGAGATATTTATTTACCAAAAAAATATATATATATTAATTGTACCTATCGTTGAATCTTCGCTTCTTGTGATTAGTCTTCCTTTTTTACTAAGTTTGGTCTTGGCTTTCATTTTAAAATAAAAGAATATACTTTCGATGCACTAATGATGTAATTTCTTAATAGAATTAAATCACGTAAGGAATAATTACAAGTAATATATTTAATATTGTTCATTGTTAATCTAAAATAAATAGTTGTAAGTAACTTCATGGGCGAATATAACTTGTACGAAATGGTGTCACTGGAGGCTGCTTCCGCGAAAAGTTTTATTAGATATGTATATTTAGATCATATGTAAAATAAAAATAATGGGTGTAGACGCTTGTCATTATGTCATTACAGTGATTTATTCATTTGTTCACTTTTTTAAACGTTGATATCGCTTACAAAAAATTATACGTATGCCACTAAACTTGCTATAACAAATTAAATTGTTCAAATAGGATAAAACTGATTTTTTTTTTTTTTTTTTTGGATTATATAAAAGATATTGAATTCCTTTGATATGGAGAAAATATTAATAAAGTGGCAAGCAAATACAAAAATTAGTTTGGATCATATGCCTAAATCCCAAGTATAATATTTTTAATACCATAACCATTTTTGAGATGTTTTTAAGAATATGATCTTTTGTCCTTTTCTTTTGATTGGGTCTCTGATGCACTGTTTATTTGAAGATAAAATGTGGGAAAATGGCTAATGAATAATGCAATCTTTATGAACATGTTATATTTTATTAATACTAGAATTTATTAATTGTACCTCCCGTTGAATCTTCGCATCTTGTAATTAGTCTTTTTTATTCACTAAGGTTTATCCTTGGCTTTTATTTTAAAAAGAGTTTAATTTCGATAGGTATTGATAACATAATTTTTATATATAATTGGATTATATAAGTAAACAATTTAATAGCATTGATCGGTAATATTGAGATTTACAGCGAGAACTACCACTATCAATGTTTAATTTTGAAAACTAGATTTATCCAAAGTCAACATCAAAGTAATCAGTCCTAAAAGTAATCTGCAGCATTACATTAACACACTTCTCCCCCAACAAGTGTTGTCAAAGGCGTGCTCAAAGCTCGCTTAAGCCCTGAAACGAGGTACAAATCATGTTGTGGCACTTCGCCTAATTTAGCAGGCACTTTAGCATCGTTATCAAGGCTCTAAGATACATTTTTTCATGTCAATGAGCAAAGGATGGAGCTAGTGTAGAGCGGGTTAGTCCAGCCGATAAAGAAATTTATTAAATATGTTCAGATTAGTTAGTTTAGAACGCCCTAACTTAAAAAATCTGAAATCACAAAACCATAAGCTTTAAATCCTAACTCTGTATCTGCAACAATGAGTGTAATCTTGAAGAGGCAACACTAAACAATTGATACTTTCACTTTATCGTAAACGTTTTCCAATTTCTCCATTCATATATTTGCTATTCATGCTTTTGTCTGGACTACACATACATTTTTGTACTTTTCTCGTTTGAGCTTTTCTTCATTAAAGCCCCAACTTAAAGCGTTTTTGTGATTTTCGCCTTTGATAACACTGTCCCCAACCCCCTGGAAGAAAAATTTGATAACAAGAATAAGCTTTGATGTTGGAGAATTCATATCAAAGCAAACGAGCTAAGAAGCAGCAAGCAATTTGCATTAGAAATTGTACTGTCAATAACATCATTTCCAGGAGAAAATAACGAATAAGGCGGGACTAACGTGGGATAAAAGCCCGGCAAATACTACATATTGACACTAACTCCTAAAGGAGAAAATTAGTATTGCTGCAACCTAGCTAGATCCTCTTCTTGCTGAATTCACTGACAGCTACAAAATCCTTCATAGTCATGATCCAAAAGGATAATTATCAAATCCATATTGTTCTGCATCTAACATTCCTCCATCTTGCTCCTGCATTTCATAAGGCAAAATCCTTTAATAAGTTACCGTTATGTCATGCAGTGTAAAGAGCAGAAAAGTTTCAAAAATTCCCTTTTGTTTTCTTGGTATTGTATGTAATGAAAAAGGTCAAACAAGAACCTGACGAGCGAAATTTGCTAGCAAAAATATAGAAGAGAACTTTTTGAATTTTGATGCATAGCGACCCCTGATAACCTACAATTAGTGGGATAGGACAATGCGAAATCTAGGAAACGGAAATTTGATGTGATGGTATACAAATAAGAGTTATGGCATTCAATCTCATATTGCGAGAAATCCAAGAATTTCTAGGAGCAGTAGCACGAGGGAAAATAATTGAAAAGTCTAGCGTTTGAAAAATGGAGTTATTCAACTTAAAAAAGAGATGAAATGAACAATGAACTCAGAAGTAGAAGAACACAACAGACATTGACTATATAAGTATGCACCTTATTGACATCAAATAACCCCACGGGGAAACAGTGTTTAATCCCAAGAAGCTATAGGAAGAGATAGCCAACAGAGCCATTTGATTCAGCCCGCTTTTGTGGCATTGGTTGTTATTGTTGGGGAAGCAAAATATGTCATCAAGCCCTCTGCAGATTTCTTTCATGAGTTGGATGAAAAATCTCTCAGATCTACTTTCAGTCGTTTCCAATTTCAGATCAACTTATGTTTTTATATATAGTTTTCCAGCTATACATGTAATTAAGGAACACTACTTTCCCTGAGAAAAGCTTACTGATCTTCCTATCACTACTATTCATGTCTCCCAAGATGTAGGTCAAGTAATCAGATTCATCCCTTGTACTAATCAATTATCTTACATTGAATTAAGGGGTCATTTGGTTCGAAGACAAGTTATGCTAGGATTACTGATAATGGGATTTGTCATGCTGGGTTTATTTCTTATCGACTGTTTGGTTTGTTGTATTAAAAATAACATGCAATGCATAATTTCTAAATAATACTAAATAGGGTGTATACCAGCACTATTCTACCTAATAAACCCCCGCATTCTACCTAATGCACCCTACCAAACGGTCCCTAAGTGTTTTCTATGGAACATAGATTTACCCATCAGTTTTCAGAATCTGGGGTCTTGTTTATGCTGAGAAAAAAAGTTGGAAGTCTCATGATTAGAAAAAGAAATCATACCCGTTTCATTGCACTCATTAAATCATCCAGGGAGTCATAGCCTTGTGGACTAAAACCTACTTGTTGCCTGGTTGGCTCCAAGAGGTAGTCTTCATTTGACCTTGTCCTTGAATCCGGGGTTAACTTTTCATGCTCGGTGTGCTGCACGAGTGTCGAAGAACCTCCATTCGATCTACCAATCAATGACATGTCCATCCTTAGAGAAGCCATGCTACCATTGTTTGGAACCTGAGAGCTTAAGTTATTGCCGAAAGTATTATTTGAGTTGTGGGAAAAACGTTGTTTATTATCGGCCCATGCTTGAGATGGTGGTTGATTCATACTCTGAACAGCACCAGCCATACTTTCACGGTATTGGATTTCTCCCCTTGAAGAATCTTCAAAAGGAGGAGAAACTGTGGCAGTGGAAGTAAAATCAAGAGGGCTGTTTTGTAAATGAGTTGTCGCAGCTTCTCTCACACTATTTTGAGGCAAATGGCTGTTAATGAAGGATTCAGTCAACGGGAAAGAACTTGACTGGAACTTCGATAACTGAACGGAATTTTGCCAGTTGGAAGAACCATTAACACCAGCATTGAACGAGTCTGAGCTAAATGGAGTCATGCTTAGAGAGTGCTGATTTCCAACGGGATTTCCTTGAAGCAATATAGGATTATTTGGTACATTGGATAAGGAGTTATTTGAGCAACCGAGCACATCATCCAAAGGAATATGCCCCGTGGACTTACTCTGCTGCAGTTGATCAAGCTCCAATGATGCAGGAATTCCTTGAAATAAACTAGCATTCTGGCTAGCAGGTAAAATATTTGGATTCAGTTTTGTGAAAGCATTAACGGGGTTGCTCAAAGTTTGACCATGAGATCCTGCCAGCTGGCGAACGCTTAGACCAGCAGCACTATTTAGTCTGCCAAGCATGCCTCCTCCGGGCGAAGTGTACGATGATGACAAGGCAGCATGAGGATACCGTCCTGATCCACCCAATGTTCGAAAATCTCCAAACCCGTCCAGTGAGCCCATTCGCATAAAGTCCCTTCCCCCTAATGCAGCAACCATGTTGGCTTGCTGGGTTTGTACTGAATTGATTCTTTTCAAGTAAAGCCTATACTTCTGTAGCACAGAAAACAAAAACCAGATTAAGAAAACTGAAACTGCAAGGAAAAAAAATTACTAAACTAAGAGAACTGAGATAGTGTTACCACATAGCTGCTTTAGATTCAGACACTACTGCATTATTATTTTCCAATTTCTACTAAGTATCCTGAGATACGAGTAGGAGTGGCAAATGGGCGGGTCGAATCGGATATGGCGGGTTGAAAATGGGTTAAATAAAAACGGATAAAATATCTGACCCGCCCATATTTAACATGGATAAGAAATGGATTAACGCGCAGATAATATGGATAACATTATCCATGGTTTCAGGAACAGTCAGGTGAGAATACAAGCTAAAGGTCAAAATAAGCTTAAGACTGCCAGAAAGCAAGAACTCATGAAAAATAACAAGCAGACAAATGGGTATTGATAATATGGATATCCATATTATCCATCTGGATTTCCATTTTTTAGTGGATGATATCTATGTTTGATCCATTTTTAGATGGTCAGTTATCCAACCCATATTTAATGGGTCGGATTGAATGGTTACTTTTTTTTTAACCATTTTGTCAACCCTACTCTAGCATATGATTCAACATTGTGAAATGTTTCATGGCCAGTGCTTCAAAAATATTCACCTTGTTCACCTCCACCATCAAAGCCATATATCTAGTAAAATCCCTAATTGTGCAATGATTTAAAGAAAAAGGATCAAATAGAACAAATGAAATAATGAAGAACAAGGTGCTAAGACTAGTGCCTGGAGATGGCTTGCCACATTTTCCCTTGTAAGCCCCTCAACATTCATCAGATCAAGAATCCTCTTTGGGACAGCTTCTGCAACAGAAAACAACCATTAATACCAGAACGTTCTTATAGACAGAGAAAAACTTACTAATGTTAAAGAACTCACTTTCGATGCCCAACTGACCGACAGCTGCAACAAACTTCCTGTGAAGCTCTATGGACCAAACGACACGAGCTCTCTTCTGAGTTGTTGGATCATCATTGTCATTCCCATTTTCATCATTCTCGTCTTCTTCTTCCTTCCTTTTCTTGTTACATTTGCCATTTTGATCTGTTGGTGATTGCCCTCGGCCACTTTCTCCACTTCCCTGATAAGATTTGTCATGATCGCTAGACTTGCTCTGGCTCTTAGGTTCAACCTTCTTTCTTCTGACCACATGTTGCCATATATTCCTCAACTCCTCGATCCGCACAGGTTTCACCAGATAGTCACAAGCACCATGACTGATTCCCTTCATTACAAGTCTGGTATCGCTGTTTGCAGACAACACTGGACCCAAAAAAAGAGTTCAATCAGATTGTATACATAAATGTACATCTTTGGTTATCTTTGCTATTTCTACCGTCAGTACTGTTCTTTCTTCGATATTTTCATCATAGCTTTTGACTATTGCATCTCTTTCTAACCTGTTCTCAAAAATAATTTTCTTGAGCCGAGGGTCTGTTGGAAACACCCTCTCTACCCCAGAAAGGTAGGGGTAAGGTTTGCGTACACCCCACCCTCCCCAAACCCCACTTGTGCGACTTTAATGGGTATGTTGTTGTTGTAATATACATATAATGTACATAACCATTTGTTATGAAGCAACTATTGGCCCAACTAATCCAGATCCACACTGCGTAAACCCTTTCAAAGGGAAAGTGCTCCATACCAGGAAATTCTACATTCCCGGGGTTCGAACACGAGCGGCGTCCAGTTAAGGATGGAGGGAGGTATAGGGGCCAAAAAGTTGAAAATGAAAAGAAAATGATAGATCTATATGAATAAGATAAATGAAGATATATTCTATTTACTTATGACGGGAAGATCCATCTCAAGACCAACAAGTTCAAGAAGTTTAAAGCCATCCATATCAGGCATGTGAACATCACTGATAACCAAATCAAATCTATCTCTATTCTCCCTCAACATCTTCAATGCCATCCTTGCTTGACTTGTGGTAGTTGCTGTGCAAACACAAAAAGATGATCTTCAGAATAATACTAATAATAATGCAATTTATCAGAAATCTTGAGGAAAAGACAAAAGATTCAGTAAGCTAGAAAGATCTCAAAATAAATCAAGAAAATCCAGGGTTAGAAAACTTGGAATGAGAGATAGCAAATGAATCAAAATCTTCCAACAAAGTCATTTTCAGGGCAAGGATTTAACTAAATCTGGCTCAGTCATGAACAAATCTACCTCTGGGACAAAAATGGAAGATCAAATAGAGAATTTGGAGTTGGATTATGTTCAAAATACATAACAAAAGGCAAAAAAGTAAATCAAAAGAACTCCAATTTCCCTTATTGTTCTATATCATTTTTATTCTTTGTTTTATGACCTTTTCCCCTTAATTTGCATTGTTGAAAGGTCATGGTCAAATCAAATCGAAACATGAACCATGCATGAAAAAAAGCAAATTTGAAATCAAGAAACTGTACATGACCATTTGAAAAACCTTTTTACCAGAGCAAAAATCATTTCTCTATAGAGTAGAAATTTAAAATGCTCCTGTTGAAAGTTGGAAAAAAGAAAAAAAAGTTTCTTTTTTCCCCCAGATAAAACAGAAAACCAACTTCAAAACTAGCACAAAATTCCAACTAGACCTCAAAAACAAGAAATAAAAAACAAATTGGAAAGTTATCATAATTAACAAAAAACTCCATAGCAACAAAGCATACCCTGATACTGGCATTTCCTGAGCAAAGTATCCAAAAGCTTCAAACAAATAGGGTCATCATCAACAGCAAGAACTCTCATACCAATTGGGAAATTGTCATAATTATTTACCCTTTCACCACCACCAACCATATTCCCTCTAATTTCTTCCACAGTCATTTTCTTGAACCCCACAAAAAAAAATTGCACCCAAAATCAAGAATCCCACACAAAAAAAGTTCAAAACTTTACCACAAAACACACACACAAAAATGATTGCACCCAAAATCAAGAATCCCACACAAAAAAGTTCAAAACTTTACCACAAAACACACACAAACAGACGCACAAAAAGATTGCACCCAAAATCAAGAATCCCACACAAAAAAGTTCAAAACTTTACCACAAAACACACACACACAAAAAAGATTGCACCCAAAATCAAGAATCCCACACAAAAAAAGTTCAAAACTTTACCACAAAACACACACACACAAAAAAGATTGCACCCAAAATCAAGAATCCCACACAAAAAAGTTCTAAACTTTACCACAAAACACACACAAACAGACGCACAAAAAGATTGCACCCAAAATCAAGAATCCCACACAAAAAAGTTCAAAACTTTACCACAAAACACACACACACACAAAAAAGATTGCACCCAAAATCAAGAATCCCACACAAAAAAAGTTCAAAACTTTACCACAAAACACACACACACAAAAAAGATTGCACCCAAAATCAAGAATCCCACACAAAAATGTTCAAAACTTTACCACAAAACACAAAAAAAAAAAAAATCACTTTCTTGAATCTTTCTCAAAACCCCATAAAACCAAATTGCCTAAATAAATCCAAAAACACACACACACAAAAAAAAAAAAAAAAAATTTAACTTTCTTGAACCTTTCTCAAAACCCCACAAAACCAATTGGCTAAATAAATCCAAACACTCAAAAAAAAAAAAGTTAACTTTCTTGAATCTTTCTCAAAACCCCATAAAACCAACCAATTGCCTAAATAAATCCAAGAACTGAAAAAATAGATCAAAAAGATTGAAACTTTGAAATGAGTTTTTAGTAGTAAGTGAGTAAAAAAGCCTGTATGTGTAGACAATGATGGTTTATTGCTAGAACAAAGTGATTGGTTTCAACTCAACAATATAACAAATCATAGTAGTAGTTTTTTTTTCTAGTCATCACAACTATACTTTATCTTCTTCTTCTGTTTATGTTTGTCCTTTTGCTTTTTCCTATATACACCCCACCACCCTAATAAAATAGTACATTATACATATATATAGATGTAAAAAGATGTTGTAGTATATATGAAAGTGAATAATGTAGGTTTGTTTATTGTCTTCTTATGAGAACCTTTTTTGAAGCATGCATTTTTGGAAGTAAGCTTTTTTGTAGACTTTTGAGAAATGATATTATGTGACACATATCTTTGTACACACTCACATTTCAAGAAATCTTGGCCCTTCATTTGGATGAGTTAAGAAATTAATTATTTAATGAAAATTATGGCTAGGTTTTGGTTGAATCTTAATTAGATTTACCTTTTACATAAACATTGCCATCTAATCACAGGTTTCAAATTCTTGTAGACTGTAATGACTTCTTATCTCTTTGGTTTTAAGTTGACCAATCTTGTCAATAATAGACAAATTTTTTTATTAAAACAAAAAAAGTAAATGGTGACATTTCTTTTTATTATGTTCATTAAATTTATTTTCAGAACCAAGTTTTTTAAAGTTGCAAAATTAAATAAAAATACTTCTTAATTGGTACATTTTTTACATTAAACCTAAAGGAATAAGTAATAAATAATCATTTTTTACTGGCTATGATTGAACATTTGAACAGCAAACCAAAAAAGAAACTATTTTTTGAAAAGGTAAAGATTTTCATTTATACAAAGATGGGTGATAATTTTGTTTCATATTTGATTAGATTTATGGTAAAATGATTATTTTGCACAAGGGTTAAAATTTGTGGGGTAGGGGGGGAGGAGGGGGAAGCAATAATAAATTTTAAGGACATAATGGACAAGAAGAATGGAAAATAAATGAAGAATCTTGGTTAATTATTCAAGACATAATTGCTAATGATATTCAATTAGGTATTTTTCCTTTTTTAGAAATCATTAAAGCCTCCACTTTTAACCATTTCTTTATTTAGAGTTTGAAGATGCTAGAGGTTTGAGTGATCTGAGGCACCAAATTTAAACTTTTTTGAAATCGACTCACTTGTGAAATGATTAGTTTGCCCATCAATAAAAGAATTGATAAACTGGGAATAATTTTTATAGGAGGGACAATTTTACATAAACACGTTAGAAGACAGTCTAATGTTTGTCTGGAAGGTTAAGCAATATGGAGCCAAGTCTAATATTGATCAGAATGGTAATTTGATAATGGCTATGTTTACACAACTTCTAAAACTAAGAACACGGTACTATAAATTTATGTAAATCATCCCTTTGCGTCAATTTTAATTGACATTTTCTCTGGCTAATTTCACCAAAATTCTATAAAGAATGTACAGATAAGAAAATAGTCACTTTGTTATTAATATTAATATTCCCAAGAGCAGAGATAAGGATCAGGTAAACACTTATCCGCAATCGCTAGGTGTTTATAGTCACTTTTGCTAATTAGTGTTGATTTTCCCTTAAATCTCCAATTAACAAATGCACAAGAAAATAAAAAATAATCATATTTGGCAGGGACATAAATGTAATTATAGCTTCCTAAACATGTGCTATACAATTTGAGTCAATACATATGTTACTATTTTGTAGAAGAATTGTGTGTGCAGATTTAGAGCCCGTTTGGATTGGCTTATAGGTTGCTTTCAGCTTTTTTGAGTGTTTGGTTGACCAGCTTAAAGTCATTTTATGCATAAAATAAACCCAAAATAATAATTGAACCCATTTGACTTAGCTTATCTAAAGCAGCTTATAAGCTGAAAACAGCTTATAAACCAAAAAAAAATAAGTTAACCCACCCCAACTTATGCTTATTTTAAGCCTATCCAAACATGCTCTTAGAACTTTTAAAGTCATTAGTAAATTGCTTGTTTAGTACTTCACTTTTTTGCCTTTTTTATTCCCAAAGTTGAAACATAACTGTAGTTTGGAGGAGTTAAGCTAATTTGAAAATTTTGCTTTCTAAGGCAACAGTCACTAACTTTTCTTCAATAAATGTTGGATATTTTAACTGGAAGATTTAGTGTAATAAATAGAAAATATATTATATATCTTTTTCTGTTCATTAAGACTTTAAGAAATATCCTTAAATCAATTAGTTAATGCAATTTTCCTTTATAAACGTTGCTCATTCTCATACAATTTGAATTTCTAATTATTTTGTATAGTAAATTCTCTTTTTGTTTTCAAAATATGTAACCTTCAACTCGTGAGAGAAAAAAAAGGTACAACGTTTGCCCCCACACCCAAATTAATGAAACAAAGCTATTGTTTTTCAGTGAGAATATAAAGGAAAATAAATAAACGATTATTTTAGAGTAGATACAGACACATATGTGTGTGTATATGTATTATGTGATTTAAATTTAGGTACAAAAAGTTGGGTAGTTTCTTGAAGAGATAATATGTCAAAAATCTAACTAATACAACATATTCCCATTTACATTTATAGATTTTTTGGGTGGAAAGCATAACACCACATAATTTTCACATGTTGCATAAATTACTTCTATGTTTTCCATCAAAATAAACAGGTTAACTTAGCTTGTGTGGATAAATTTAGACAAAATAAGGCCAGTAAAACATATAGCAACAGAAAAAGAAAGAGTGAGTTGGATAAGTTGAGATGACGAAACAAAATTGTCTAGCAAAACTATGTGGAAAAGAAATTAACAATGCCAAAGTTTTCTTTTATCTAGTTCTTTTTAATATTTTTTAGTCACAACAGGGAAAATGTAAGTAACAATAGACCACTAGTTAAATATGAACCTTAATTACATCATTGTATCATGTGCTAATTAACACCTTCTAAAAAAAAAGTTTAAAATTTTGGTGATTCTTTTATTTAAAAAGGTAAATAACATTAATCAAACGCCTATTTGGCTTCAATTAAAACATATAAGTTACCGTCACGAAAATGGATGGATGGAATTTTCTGTTTGCAATTAGAAGTCTCGAGTTCAAAGTTCAACCCTAAAAATGGAGAAATTCTTGGTACGGAGCGCTTTCCCTTACTTACAGACACAAATATGAATTAACCGAATCAGTAGATTCCGGATATCAGATAATTACATTAAAGAAACAAAACCGATAAATTGGCCACATTTTGCTTTCTTTTTCCAAAGTAAGGAAAAATTCTAGCCTATAGAGAAAAAATCTAGCCTATAGATAGTTGGCTAATTGGCCATGCATAACACTTTGGCAAACAAAAGTAAGTAGGAGGGAAAGATGGAGAAAATTTTAAGTAAATGAAAAAGAACCAGTCGCCCTATTAAATTTTATTGTCTGATAAAGTATTACTACCCTATAACATGTGCAATTAATACCATTTTGACTATAGAGTGTTTTACAGTTTTAGATGTTAGCATTTGAGATCCCTAAATAAAGTCAAAATCATCATCTTCTTCTTCTTTTTTCTTGTTGATCCATTAAAAAATGGTTTGGAATAGCTTCTTGAAAAGGAAAGGCTTTGTGTGTCGTATCTGCCTTTTAGGTGATAAGAGCTAAGTTTGTAAGTTCTGCTTTGGTTTTGGACAATGATTTTTCTCCCACCTTATATAAGAGGTTATGATTTCAATTTCTTTAGTACTACTCATGTTGTTTAGTGTGACAATAAATGTAACAAGTGGTTGCTCGTTAGTTTTTTTTTTTTTTGGTTGAAATAGAGATTTTATTGATAAAGAATGCAGGTACAAGATCTGTTTACTCCCTTGATTCTTCTCTCCTAATATTTCTCCCTAATTCGAGGGCCGTTAGTAGCTTATTTCTCGAATGTAGGATGATTTGGATTTGAATATGTGGACTTTCTTGGGATCTATTTGATATAATGTGCTAAAACAATCTCATGACCAACAAAGGGTCGTGGGTGGTTAGTACTCTTTCATCATTAAATTGAGGTTTCGAATTCGAGCTTTAAGTGTGAAGTAGTCTTTGTTAGGGGGCGCTTTACTTTTAAATGTGGAATTTTTGGTGTGAATTTGAATTTAATCAGGCCCAATACGAATGCGGAATACTGGATGGAAAATAAATAAAAAAGTCTAATGACCATCTAGAATTTTACTAAGATGATTGGAGATCTGTCAACTAATATTAGACCTCTAATTTGAGCTCTATGAATGTATAATCTTTTGATAGCGAACAACTTACTCTCTCATTAAGTTAACCTACTTAGCACAAATTCAAATGAATCTAGTGAACTTTGGATATCAAATGATTTTATGAAATTGTTTTTCTCAGGAGAGCGAGAAGTATTGGTGGAGCTGGAAGGGCGAAAAGGCGTACATTCAAACCAATATTTTATTATGAAGTCGTAATGCACCCAAGTGTGTGATCTAATAGTTAACGAAGTGGGTTTGAGACCTATGCAAAGTGATTTCTTTTCCTTTGTCAAAATCTTGATGCACCAAGTTCAAGTATCTCGTGAATATAGTCGATATGCACATAAATTAGTTTGAACATCACGATTATCAAAACAACTATAAAGTCGTAATTCCAAAAGTACAATAAATTTAATACCAAAAATTTTAAAAGTTTGAATTCATCAAATTCAAATTTTTAATCCGTCATTTAAATTGATAAAAGGATTTTTACCATTCCATCCCAATAAAAAAATATCTCTCGTTTTCCATCATTCAACAACTTTCTTCCTATGCATATTCTCGGTATGGACCACATTCAAATTTTCAGTTAAACACGAAAATAAAACATATTCGTACTAATATATGTGACTTTTTTTTTTTTAATTAGTTCCAAAAAGAATAATATTTTTTTATATTAATTAACAATTTAATTTCAAAATTCTCATTTTGAGGTGATTTATAGCCGTGTATTTGTAAGTTATTTTGTACCATAAATTTCAAAAATTATTCTTTTTTTATTTTTAAACTTCGTGTACAATCGTATTAATTGGGAATGAGGGAGCATCTACTTTTCATCACTCAGCAACTTTTTTCCCATGCATATTTTCCATGTGGACCACATACAAATTTTCAATGGCTTAATGTATATGCAGCCCTGAACTTATCCTTTTTTTTTTTTTTTTTTTTCTATTTTGATATTTTAACTAAATATTGTTCCTATTAAACCTTTGAACTCATACTCAAGTGTATCTATTAAACACGAGCTAACTTATATAATATTCTATCTTCAAAGTAACATCATGCTAATATATATTCTAATTTAATTATGTCATCTTTTAGCTAAGATTAACAGCAATTGAGAGGGTAAAAAAGAGTAAGCTCTTAATTAAGCTGGCAGTGGAAAAACAGAACCAGCAGAAACCAATACATCCATGACCTAAAGAATAGCTTATCACACGTCTAAAATATTATTTCACCTTAATTATCACAATTTAATTTTTACTTCTAATAAAAATCAAATTTAGAGAGCTTAATAGACACACTTGAAAAAGAGTTTAGAATTTTAATAGAAATAACACTTAGTTAAAATATCAAAATAAAAAATTTAGAAGGCCGCATATGCATTAAGCTATTTTCAATTAAACGGTACGAAAAGAATACTCGAAAAAAAAAAAGAGAACACATAATTTTTCAGTTTCAAGTATCTAAAGTACTAAACCAAGTACACATTTGTTTTGTTCTATACAACAAGGTCCCACACTGCAATAAAAGTAAAAGATATCCTCCACGTTACGCTCTGTGATTGGTTACAAACAGGTATCAGTGGGACCCACGCGTGAGATTCCCCTAAGAAAATTCAGACTGTTCCTTAATAATGACACGTGGGGATGGGCCCAGTTTTGGAAATTGGACCTCAAATATTCTGCCACGTGTACATGTGGGACCCAAAAATTAAGATTAACAGGCTGTGAAAATCAGCCAAAATCAAAAGCTTATGTCATAAAATTCTCCCTGACCTTTTGAAGGAGAAAAAGTCCTCTTTAATTTTTTTTATTTCATTCATTTAAATTTCTACATCCTCTATTAGGGGCGGACATAATATGATAGATATCGATTATTATATCAGAATTAAAAAAAATTATATTGCAATTTTGATATTATGATATTTGGTACGATATTTGGTATGCATTTTTAAAAAGTTTGATATTCGGTATTCATAAAGAAAATATAGAAATACCGAATACCATTCCGAAGTATATAATTACATATACAATTCATATATCTTGGTATTATAATTCCTACAAATATATAAACTAGTATTATTAGAAAACTATTTGTTTAAACGTTGAAACTTTGACTATTTTATCTTGACTTAATTTTTTTTATGTAATTGATTTACGAAGGGGATTGCTTGTACTTTCTTTTGAATATTTTTACATGTGTAAGGTGTTTAATATATAATAATTGAAATATTTCTTAAGTAGCGGAAGTCATAATTCTCCACGATATGAGTATATGTAAGTCGAAGTCGGACAAATTATGGTACTGATTTACTGTATCGTAAAATATCGAAACCGAACTTTAAAATACCGAATTAATTTGGTACAGTAATGGTATAGTATTTTTAAAAATCGAAAACCGAAATTATAGTACCGAAGTTTCAAATACCGTACCATGCCCTCCCCTATAACCGTTGTCCCAATTTATGTGCCATTTTCTTTTTTATTCTATCCCAAAAAGAATGTCACTATTCTATATTTAAAAAAAATAACCTTATGAGATAATTTACAGCCACACAAAATTTAAGACTTATTTTGGACCACAAATTTCAAAAGTCTTCCTTTTTTTTCAAATTATGTGTCAAGTCAAATATTGTCATATAAGTTGAAACGGAGGAGTATATTACAAGAACAAGTCTAATTAGGATTATTAAATGAGTGGATTGGATTGTATTTAAACGGGTTAAAATGAGCTAAATAATTAGATGGATCATTAATCCACCTAAATATTAAATGGATTGAGTCATAATAAACTAAATAATCCAACCTGTCCAACTCTTATTAATATTTATACTATCATTGTCTGTTTTCTTAATTTTTGTTTCATTCTAAAATAAATTTTTACTCCTTTATTATGAGATATCTAACATATAAAATAAAAGGGTATTTTTGAAAACATACTGACAAAAGTTTATTATCGATAAATTTGGCGACATATTAGTCCAAATCAATTTAATTTTTAGATGGACTTTATTGGGCGGGTCAATGGCTAAGCCAATAAGGGGTCATTTGGTAGGCTGTACTAATCAAAATAGTCCAGTATTAAAATTTAGTCCATCCAATACAATGTTTGGTTACTCAATTCAATTTAATCATACCTAATTACTAATACACGAATTACTTATACACCATAGGGGGCTTATCTAATACCGAGGAAACCAAGGGATTACTGATACCAGGTTTAACTATATCTGGATAAGACCCTTAAAATTGATACCAGGGCTAATCTAATACCTCAAACCTTTTTCCCAATTACATGAAATAGAAAATCCCACAAATATTCAAGGGTATAATTGTATATAAGATTTGTATAGTTTTAAACCAAACACAAGCTTAGATTATACATTGTATATCTAATTTTTAATATAATGAACCAAACACTTGATAAAAATAATCTCAGCATTACAATCCCTGCGTTTCTAATACCTGCATTACTAATCCCTGCATTACTTGTCTTCATACCAAACGACCCCTAAAAGGGTTAATGTTTCCTCTCTTCATTGTAGTATTGCTTTTTTGTGACCTATATTTCACGAGTTCATTGTGAAATTAGTCACTAATACGTGTATTAAAGTAGGTTGATTACATTACATGCCCTTCTATTCATGTACTCTTATGAGTTTTGCTTCTACTACTTTCTTTCGAATTATCTTGCATGAATTATTGAGTATTAGAGTGGACTTTGATTAACTCTATTTAGTGGAATCCAAACTAACAAATCATTGTAAATTTATATTTGGTGAGTACCAGCTAGCCACCAATTGGAATGTCAATCTCGAAATGACATCAATATAAAAAATGTACATTTATCAACTAACCTATGTGGTCGAGCTAACTCAGTCGGAGAGTGTTTCGATTCGAATTCATCCGAACTCAATATCTTCGATCACTACAAAAAAATAGATAATTTGCGAAGGTTAAAAGTTACAATTCGCGGGCGTTTTAGCCTCCACTAGTTGCTAGAAGAGGCTAGCCTCCGCGAATTATAACTTTCAACCTCCGCAAATTACTTTTTTTTGGTAGTGACTATGAAATATAATTTTTTCTGTTAAGACTCATAAGAAATTTTAAAAATAGTAATAAATATGAATTCATAATTTTAATAGTACAATGAATTCAATATTAAGAACCTTAAAAGTCGAACGATTAGATTAATATTTTGGATCCATCTATGAACACATCCTCCAAAACGGTCAAATGATTGTTTAGCCCTTTGTAAAATATATTTCTAGTTTAAGAGTTTTTTGGCAATTTTTTTTTTTTTTACCTTTTACACATAAAAAATCTAAAAATAACACATAATATGATGATAATAACACACTATATAATGAAGTCCTAGACTCATATAACGTTTTGTGGGGATCACTATAATGAATCATAATAATGGAGAGTAAAAAAAAACAATGAGTATGTTTGCAACAAAAAAAAAAAAAGTGATATCATGTCAACCCTTTTCATTTTTGAGACTTCACTTAAGCCAGTCTATCAATTATACAACTGCTAATTAACAAAGTACCTTAATTGGACGCATGATTACAGCATAATGATCAAAGCCCAAGACCCAGCCCCACCCTCACTTTTTTACAACTTTGGCTACTGATCATGAGTCACGAGATAAATGACAAGTAATTAACCATAGAAATCAAAGATTTAACTGTCACATAGTACTCCTTTTGTTTAGAATTAACTAGTTTTTTTTCACCTTGTGTTCAGTACCGCTCTTTGGGTGGGGGGAGACTAATCCAGATAGGCGACAAAACATCCCAATTTGAGAGGTAAATCATGAGCAACCAAAGGCAACTCATGAACATGAACGATTAAATGTTCACCTTTCACATTTTGTCCTCGTCAAAATAATTTACACTTCTCTAGAGCTATGAGACATTTCAAATCTAACTCTCGAAGTTCATAATAATTTGGTTTTAATTGCATTATAGGCTAATTGATCTAGATTGGACATTTGATTGGTTCAATCTTTAAGTTAGTACTAATGAATCCCTATACTTTTTAAATTATGAATTTTATTTTAATAATGTAAGAACTTTATTGATTTTCACATATGTATCTACCTTTCAATCTTCATATCGAAAATACTAGGTTTGTACACTTTTTTACATGTCTCACTTTGCATTTTGGTTTGTTCCCATAAATTCTAAATTAAACCTCTTCTTTTTCATTTTTCATACTTGTAACATAATGTTGCCACTATTGAGCTGGATGAGATCCAATTTCATATTATGTTGGACCAGCCTTTATTACCACTCTGCAATATTTCAACTATTAACTTAATTAATAATCATGTGGAAGTCGCGAATGATACGTAAAATGAGGAGATAGTGTTAATATATACCACTAGTGTTAGCTTAAAAAAATATTGGTGATTCAATTATTTAAAATTACAAAATCAAACGATAAAAAACAGTAGTACTAAAGATTCAATCTACTACAATGTATGTTCATCCATTAATTTGTGCTATTGCTTTTCTAATCCCACTATATAATTCAAAGAATTAAATTTTAATGACACCTGTGCTTCTTTAGGAGATATTCTTGTGGATTCGTAGGGCCATAATTTGCCAAAAAAAGTAGCAAAAATTATATTAAAATTGGACCCCGACAAAAGCCATTGATTTAAAAATCTTTTCTTGTATTTTCTAGTGGAAGCTAACATCATATTCCCATTAAAAATTAATAAAACAATATCTACTTTTTAAATCATATAGGTTAAAGAGTGGAGAACACTTCAGTCAAATCATACAAAACAGATCCCACTTCCCTGTTTGTCAAATGTAAATGTAAAACACTTTAAATAAAGGGAAATCAATGGCAATCACCGGTAGGTAACTATATTTAGTAGCTATATTTTATTTTAATTATATCTCATAGCTAAATTCTGTATATCAATTACATAATGTAACTATTCTCCTCTTATTGCATTGTATCAATATTTTTCCCTCAACACCCCCCACTCCACCCCACCCCACCCTCTCTCTTCTCCCTCAATTCTAATTTGATGAGACACCAAATATGCTCTGATGATGTGGACCGTCGTTCCCACTCAAAACAAATACTTGTCCATAGCTTCTTTGAGAAGGCAGTAACGCAAATGGCGATTAAACGATCTATTTTGATTGTTGCTATTGCTGCTTTGTTATCTGTATTATTAACAGCTACAGTACTCTCCACCCAAGATAAATGTGCTGCTTGCTCCGCCGGTGCATCCCTCAGATTTGGTTGCTAGCAACGACGGTATGCCTCTCGTTGCCGCCATAGCTCCGTCGTGACCACTGCCTGCGCATCCTCCAGATCTGGTTGGTGTTGTTGTTGTTGTTGTTGTGGTTCGCCGGAGAAGTAAGCTCCGGCGATGGCTGCTGTTGTTGCTGTTGGTTGTGGTTCTCTCTCTCTCTGTTGTTGTTGTTGTTGTTGTTATTGTGAAATTTCCGGCACATCTGGCCGGACCTAGTGGCTGGTATTGTTGTATTCACGAATATGCCGATTGTATTCACTTTTTTGAGCTTTTTTTTTTCGTTAAATGTTTAGAATGTATTCATTTTTTTAGAGTGTATTTGTTAATTTTTGGTGTATCTATATTTTTATGTATTCAGTTTTTACTTGTTGTATTCATCAATACAGCGAGCCTGTTTATGAATACAGATAGTTATTTCATGAATACAGTGAAAAAGTAGCTACAAATGAATACAGTTGAGTTGAGAATATTTGATTTGAATACAATTTTATTAACAAAAAAAAAATTGAATACAACTTAGTTGAATTCATCTGACTTGAATACATCGAATAATGACTTGAATACAACGAATTCTGAACTTGAATACGGTGAAATCCTATTCAATCGAATTTTGAATACAATTCGCTGTAGCGCGTATCTACTGTAGCTACGAAATATAATTAGCTAAAGTGTAGCTATGTCAAATTTTTAACCCTCAAAATGTAATCATTTTTGTAAGTTTCCCTTAAAGAAATGTTGATTGAATGCTTTTGTGTTTAACCATCTATACTTGGCTTTCATTAATCTGGTCGATTAATTCAAAAAAAAGTTAACTTTCTTGAATCTTTTCTCAAAACCCCATAAAACCAATTGCCTAAATAAATCCAAGAACTGAAAAAATAGATCAAAAATATTGAAAATTTGAAATGGTTTTTAGTATTAAGTGAGTAAAAAAGCCTGTATGTGTAGACAATGATGGTTTATTGCTAGAACAAAGTGATTGGTTTCAACTCAACAATATAACAAATCATAGTAGTAGTTTTTTTTTCCAGTCATCACAACTATACTTTATCTTCTTCTTCTGTATATGTTTGTCCTTCTGCTTTTTCCTATATACACCCCACCGCCCTAATAAAATAGTACATTATACATATTTTTTATAGATATAAAAAGATTTGTAGTATATATGAAAGTGAATAATGTAGGTTTTCTAATGAAATATTAAATGTGGATGTCCACCACTCTAAAAATAAATTCCCACTTCCACTACACAAATATAATGCCTCTTCCATTATCTTCCACCATCTTAATGGTTCTTTCATTATCTTCCACTATTTTAATGGTTCTTCCATTATCTCATATTTTGAATGACATGTTTATTGTTACCCTTTTGTATGCCTCTATGCACCACTATAAATAGAGGCATAGGGATTCATATTGAAGATACTTGAACAACAGTTGAAATATATTGGGATGAATAAGAAAACTTTCATCTCTTGTCTCTCTTTATCTCTTTATTATTCTTGCTTCATCTTTTGATATATTGTACTAACTCTTTAGAATGATTTTATAACACGTTATCAACACGAGACTCTACTTGAGCACTTACTTTAAAAGATCTTGAGATTTGGGGAAAGGTAACCTATAGTTATCATCGGTCTAAGAAATTGGAGGTTGAACAAACGTACCAATAGCCACTGTGAGTATTCACCTTGCCTTTGAAAAGGTATGGACTGTTTTATTTTAATCATTTGGATCCATTGGACTACTATGTTTTTCATATCATTGGGATCTATGAATAAGCATCACTTATGCATACCTAGTTTTTCCACAGTATAAGCTTATCGTATTGAACGTACATGTGTTAGCATTTGATTTTTCAAGGGCACATACAAGCATTTGTTGGACTATTGCATCCGTATGCTTTTTAAATATCCGTATTGCAATAAATTCGCAGAAGAAAAAATAATATACTTATGCAGAAGTTTTTGTTGTTTAAGTGGTTGCAATTATAAATCATCTGGGAAACGGTTCAAGGCGGTGTATGTAATCAAGTATTGTTTGCAATTCTTCATGATGTTTGGGTATTTAGTAAGTTATACTAGTATCTTATAATGGAAACAGTTTCCATCACAGAATGATCCCTGAAGTGACATTCATACTTCACAAGTCTAAAGTATCACTAAATTTATTTATATTTATGGATCATGATCACTGGAAGTGATGATTCATATATAGGCCTCCATATTGTGATTTATATTGAAAATATGTTAGAGAAAAATCTCTACATTATATGCATATCTCGATTTGCTCCTGAAGTAGCAATATCTTACAAGAGGTTTTAAGCTATCATAAATTGATATGATTAAGACACGTTCAGACGGTTATATGTCATTCCTGAAGAATGAAAACTTTTGATAACTATTATAAAATACAGATCCATTCCCTGAAGTGAATGTAGACAATATTTAGTAAAAATACAAATAAGAATATGTACTTGATTGTGAAGATATCACTACTCATCTCTAGAAGAGATAAAATAATAGAAAAAAAAAATAATTCTAAATATTCTATGTTTTATTCCCAAAGTAATAACTCAAAAATCTGCTCCTGAAGTAGCAAGCTCTGAAAGTAGCAAATTTTGAATTTTACTCCTGAAGTAGTAAAACTTTAAACTTTACTCTTAAAATAGTAAATCTGGTGAACTCTTAAATTTTCTTTTGAAGTAGTAGAACTGCGAATTTACTCCTGTAGTGGTAAACCTGTGAACTTTCTTCCGGAGTAGTACGATTTTAAAATTTACTCCAAAAGTAGTAGAACTTTGAGATTTGCTCCCGAAGTAGTAAGACTTTGAACTATACTCTCAAAGTAGTAAGACCTTAAACTTTATTCTTGAATGTTGTAAGGCTTTGAACTTTACTCCCTTAGAAGTTTAACTTTAAAATTTACTCCTCAAATAATAATAATAAAATGTCTGAAACAACCAGTGCTAATAATTTTTCTACATATATGTGGCAGATTGAACATGATAACCATATCATGTACATGATCTATATAATGATTATTAAACTTCTTCAGTAATGACACTTGATATGCATGTCTTTACATCATTGTCAAAGCAATTATACAATATATACACACATCGTTGTTGATAGTCTTGACAAGCACTCCATGATATAAAGGTAAATGTTCATAATTCTCTTGTTCTAAAATATTTATGTGGCATAATGTTGATGCTTTAATATGCTATATATACCATTTAACTTGACCAGGAACATATTTGTTTTGTTTATTTTGAGAAATCAGTACAAATAAATGTGGTCATCAAGTTTTCTTTTTCTATCTTTTGTGTATTTGTTGTGCTTGAGTAAAATAATGAGCCGCTAAAATTACGTATAAAGCTCATCTAAATGACCAAGTTTCATTCCCCGAAGTGAATGAACAAATACCACAACACACCTCCTGAAGAGGTAAAATAACAAAGGATATAGATATTATTTTGTGGTATGAAGTTCATTGTTGCACGTACCTGTCGTACGTCAAATCATCTTGGATACTTTTATTATATATCGTTCCAAGGCAAATGAAATAGATTCTGCAGAATATTTTTTTATTATAACCACATTGATAGCATGATTAGTTGCTATTGATTTCCCTGAAGGAGATAACAGATTCATGTATTTTTCTTGATCAAGGATGTAATATTTATGTGGTTACCGCTAAGATACAAAATATTTAGATGTTAATAGCGAATCTCCCTGAAGGAGATGTTTGGAATACTGAAGTTTAGAGCATAATGTTTATTGTTAGTTATTTATGAATTTATTATCTTTAAAAGTAAATTTGTTTACTGTATTCTTACATGACATCAGAAAGATCATGAAATTCTCTTTCGTGACACTAGCAGTGTCTAAGCAATATTTGGTAGTGCAAAATTAGTGACCAAGGTCTCCAGAAGAGCTTAATTATTTGTGCACAAGAATCATGACCCAGCAGTGTCCAAACAATATATGATTATGGAAAAGCATATTGAAAGCTCCTGAAGAGTTTATCTATTATTATGTCATTCTTCTTGTATCGCAATATTAAAAAAAAAAGTTGTTATGATCGAAATACAAGTTGTAGTAAACCCGAAGTTTACTGATAAAAATGATTGGAAGATTGAATATCTTCAAGTTACTACGGGTAAGAAATATATTTATGAAAGGTTGCCCGATTTGTACTACAAATATAAGCGTGATGAATCACATGAACAATAAACTAGAAGTTTATATTGATATAAAATTCATGTCATAGTAAACCAGAAGTTTACTAAAACAAATAGCACATGACACGGTAAACTTGAAGTTTACTAGTATAAATAATTTTATTAGTCGGCATGAGCGATTTGATCATCCCAATTCAAATATGATGTGCAGATTGAGTATTTGACATATATTGAAGAACTAGAAGATTCTTCAATAATTTATTGTTGTTGCTTGTTCTCATAATAAGTTGATTATACTGGCTAAAGTTGGGATTGAGTTCCCTAAATTCTGAAAAAATATAAAAGGTGAATATGGGCCCGTTCACCTGTTATGTGATGTCTTAAATAGATGCATCGATAAGACGGTCACATGTGCTTTTATTGTCAACCCGCAGTTTGACATATGCAAAGTTACTTGCTCAAAATAATTGAGTTGAGAGCACAATTTTCAGATTATGTAATCAAGAGAATTCATCTTGTTAATGCTGGTTTATATCCAAGCTGGTTTGGCGTTAAATGCCTCTACTAAATAGCTAAACCATTACTTATGAGAACAAAGCTTTCTGTGGTGATCTGAAATATGATATATTGTATACAACATCACTTGTATGCTTCAGACCAATAAATTATGATAAATTCTCTCCTCACAATTGGTTCAGGGTTAGGAACCAAATGTTTCCATCTAACAGTTTTTTATGTGTGGTATATGATTAATGAATCTACCATGATGCACAAAGATGGATTCCCCCAAAAAAGATGGGATATATGTTAGTTTTTCTAACATAAGGAGGAGAGAATAAGCAGCTGAGGAATATGTTATGAATTATCATTAGTGTGATCCTCATTAAAAGGATAATTCAACTCAAATGCTAGAAGCATTTGCTGACCCAAAATTAATTTCTAATTTCAGCTGCAAAATGCTCCTATTAAATTCATGTCCCTGAAGGACATAATCTACAACATGCATGAAGCGTGGTACACTAATCGGTTCCAAACGCAATAATCATTGAAAAGAAAGAGGAGCAAATGGTCAATGATCATTATAAAGAGGCAATGTGCTCTTGAAGAGCCTACGACATAATACTTCATGAAACCTCATGAAAGGTTTAGGTACCTAAAAATAATGGAAGTGATGAGATCTCAATAAGTTATGTCACATTGCGAACCGATATAAATGATATACCGTCGACGATATTTTTGATACAAATATAGCGCAATATTGTAAAAGATTGTGAGGATCTAAATTCTACGTCTATTAAAGCATGCTAATGTAGAAATTATTATCAAGTGAAATGACGCATCTTGGTAAGCGTAAAGCTTATTGGACCTGCTGTGCGGACACCAGAAGATGTCACATATTTAGATAGAAATAGATGTTGTCACAACCTATATGAATCACTTGAAAATGAAATATACATGAAAATCCCTGAAGGATTTAAGATGCCTGAAGCATGTAGTTCAAAGTCTCGGGAAATGTATTCAATCAGATTACAAAGATCATTGTATGGTTTGAAGCAATCCGGGCGCATGTGGTATAACCGCCTTAGTGAATATTTGTTAAAGGAAGGCTATATCGGAGTTTGTTGTACTTGCTCTATATGTTTTCGACATAAACCTTATTGGAACTCCTGCAGAGCTCAAAAAGGCAATTGATTATTTAAAGAAGGAATTTGAGATGAAAGATCTTGGAAAGACAAAATTATGCCTTGGTTTGCAAATTGAACATTTGACAAATGACATTTTTGTCCATCAATCTGCCTATACAGAGAAAGTGTTGAAACGATTTTATATAGATGAAGCACATCCATTAAGTACTCCGATGGTTGTTCGATCACTTGATGCGAATAAAGATCCGTTCCGACCTCAAGAAAAGAATGAGGAAATTCTTATTCCAGAAGTACCGTATCTTAGTGCAATTGGTGCACTAATGTATCTTGCCAATACCACAAGGCCTGACATAGCATTTTCAATTAATGTGTTAGCGAGACATAGTTGTGCTCCTACAAGGAGACACTGGAACAGAATTAAACACATATTGAGGTATCTAAAGGGGACGATCGATTTGGGCTTATTTTATTCTAGCAATTGCAGTCCCGATCTTGTTGGTTATACCGATGCAGGGTATTTATCTGACCCACACAAAGCTAGATCTCAAACAGGCTATGTATTTATTTGTGGGGGCGCTGCCATATCTTGGCGATCTACAAAGCAGTCTATTGTGGCTACCTCATCAAATCATGCTGAGATAATAGCTATTCATGAAGCGAGCCGTGAAGTTGTGTGGATGAGGTCAATGATACATCTCATTCGAGAAAAGTGTGGTTTGAAATGTGATAAAATACCCACAATCTTATATGAAGATAATGCAGCATGCATTGCCCAATTGAAAGGAGGTTTCATAAAAGGAGATAGAACGAAGCATATTTCACCAAAGTTATTCTTCACACATGATCTCTAGAAGAATGGTGATATTGATGTGCAACAAATCCGTTCAAGTGATAATCCTGCAGATTTGCTCACCAAATCTTTACCAACTTCAACTCTTGAGAAGATGATATTCAAGATTGGAATGCGAAGACTCCGACATCTGAATTTTGGTCTTCGTTAGGGGGAGTGAAATACGTGTTGTACTCTTTTTCCCTTAACCAAGGTTTTGTCCCATTGGGTTTTTCTTGGTAAGGTTTTTAATAAGGCAGCTCTCAAAACGTATTACTAGATATGTGTACTCTTTTTCCTACATTAGGACTTTTTCCCACGGGTTTTTTTTTCCTAATAAGGTTTTAACGAGGCACATCATCTATTAAGACATAGACATCCAAGGGGGAGTGTTATGAAATATTAAATGTGGATGTCCACCACTCTAGAAATAAATTCCCACTTCCACTACACAAATATAATGCCTCTTCCATTATCTTCCACCATCTTAATGGTTCTTCCATTATCTTCCACCATTTTAATGGTTCTTCCATTATCTCATATTTTGAATGACATGTTTATTGTTACCCTTTTGTATGCCTCTATGAACCACTATAACTAGAGGCATAGGGATTCATATTGAAGATACTTGAACAACACTTGAAATATATTGGGATGAATAAGAAAGCTCTCATCTCTTGTCTCTCTTTATCTCTTTATTATTCTTGCTTCATCTTTTGATATATTGTACTAACTCTTTAGAATGATTTTATAACAGGTTTGTTTATTGTCTTCTTATGAGAACCTTTTTTGAAGCATGCATATTTGGAAGTAAGCTTTTTTGTAGACTTTTAAGAAACGATATTATGTGACACATCTCTTTGTACACACTCACATTTCAAGAAATCTTGGCCCTTCATTTGGATGAGCTAAGAAATTAATTATTTAATGAAAATTATGGCTAGGTTTTGGTTGAATCTTAATTAGATTTACCTTTTACATAAACATTGAAATCTAATCAAAGGTTTCAAATTCTTTTAGACTGTAATGACTTCTTATCTCTTTGGTTTTAAGTTGACCAATCTTGTCAATAATACACAAATTTATTTATTAAAAAAAAAGAAAATGGTGACATTTCTTTTTATTATGTTCATTAAATTTATTTTCAGAACCAAATTTTTTAAAGTTGCAAAATTAAATAAAAATACTTCTTAATAGGTACATTTTTTACATTAAACCTAAAGGAATAAGTTATAAATAATCATTTTTTACTGGCTATGATTGAACATTTGAACAGCAAACCAAAAAAGAAACTATTTTTTGAAAAGGTTAAGATTTTCATTTATTATACAAAGATGGGTGATAATTTTGTTTCATATTTGATTAGATTTATGGTAAAATGATTATTTAAGGACATAATGGACAAGAAGAATGGAAAATAAATGAAGAATCTTGGCTAATTATTCAAGACATAATTGCTAATGATATTCTATTAGGTATTTTTCCTTTTTTAGAAATCATTAAAGCCTCCACTTTTAACCATTTCTTTATTTAGAGTTTGAACATGATAGGGGTTTGAGTGATCTGAGGCTCGAATTTTAAAATTTCTTGAAATGGACTCACTTGTGAAATGACTAGTTTGCCCATCAATAAAAGAATTGATAAACTGGGAATAATCTTTTTAGGAGAGACAATTTTACATAAACGCGTTAGAAGACGGTTTAATGTTTGTCTGGAAGGTTAAGCAATACGGAGCCGAGTCTAAGGTTGATCAGAAGGGTAATTTGATAATGGCTATGTTTACACAATTTTTAAAAATAAGAATACGGTAATGTAAATGATGACCTAAAAAGGGGACATTTATGTAAATCATCCCTTTGCGTCAATTTTAATTGACATTTCCTCTGCCTAATTTGACCAAAATTCTATAAAGAATGTACAGATGAGAAAATAGTCACTTTGTTGTTAATATTAATATTACCGAGAGCAGAGATAATGATCAGGTAAATACTTATCCGCGTTCGCTAGGTGTTTATAGTCACTTTTGCCCAATTAGTGTTGATTTTCCCTTAAATCTCCAATTAAAAAATGCACAAAAAAATAAAAAATAATCATGTTTGACAGGGACATAAATGTAATTATAACTTCCTAAACATGGGCTATACAATTTGAATCAATAATATGTTACTATGTTGTAGAATAATTGTGTGTGCACATTTAGAACTTTTAAAGTCATTAGTAAATTGCTTGTTTAGTACTTCACTTTTTTGCCTTTTTTATTCCCAAAGTTGAAACATAACTGTAGTTTGGAGGAGTTAAGCTAATTTGAAAATTTTGCTTTTTAAGGCAACATTCACTAACTTTTCTTCAATAAATGTTGGATATTTTAATTGGAAGATTTAGTGTAATAAATAGAAAATATATTATATATCTTTTTCTGTTCATTAGGACTTTATGAAATATCCTTAAATCAATTAGTTAATGCAATTTTCCTTTATAAACGTTGCTCATTCTCATACAATTTGAATTTCCAATTATTCTGTATATTAAATTGTCTTTTTGTTTTCAAAATATATAGCCTTCAACTCTTGAGGGAAAAAAGTACAATAAACGGTTAGAAAACTGTGTTCAGAAAGTTAGAAACAGAAACCAGAAATTGGAAAAACCAGAAATAAAAGAAAAAAAACTATGTAAAGGCGAAAAAATTTCAGAAACAAAGAAATATCTGAGACCACAGAATTCACTGTGTATCCTTAAGAAATTTAATCCCCTCACTGTACCCGAGGTTATGGATTACTTCCTCCCAGGATAAAACGGATATACCTGTCGTAAGAGTAGTGGTACCTCAAACGCCTACGACTTCGACGAACTCAAATCAGGCAACGAACCACACACAGAGACTCAATAGTTTTATTTCAGAAAAGAAGAATGTAGAATGCGATGCAGGAAAAATTTTCAGTAGTCAAAAAATGAGGCATTGCCTCAGTTTATTTAGCCGCGAAAATGCCTGATCAGAACAGGCAGGTTGGTGATTGTTCAGAAATGCCTTGCCTTTTCAGAAAAAAAAATAAGAACGTTGGGAGTTTATTTTATTCCGCGAAATTTAATTAATTATCAATTAATAATTCTGACGGAAATGAAAAAAATAATTTCAGAAAATGAAGATTGAATTTTAAAAAATTTGGTCCAAAAAGATTATCAATCAATCAGATTATTTGACCGAATTCGAATCCGAATCCGAATCCGAAGCCGAATCTGAGTCCGAGTCCGAGTCCGAGCCGAGCGACGGCGGCGCGAGGAGAGTCCATCTTCTCAACCCTTTAAGAGCTAGAAAAAATGTTTAATATAAGCACATAACTTTCCCTTTCTACCACCAATGTGGTACCAAGCTTCTTTTCAAAGAAACTTTGCTTTAAACTTCATTTTCCTTCCATTGTCTTTTTTCCCTCCATTTCTCATGCACACCAACTTAGCTAGCTTCAACCACTAACTAGCTTTAACAATCCCCCACATGAATGGGGAATGGCTATATGATGAAAAACAGGCATGACAAAAAACTGTGTGATTCATAAGCAAGGATTAATCGCATCTGGATAAGTAGATTTCTCTTTGAACTTTCCGTAGTGAACATATGTCGGATATACTCGGTCAATCGGTAGATTTGATATCTTTGAACCGTCGAGTTTTAGTGTATACCTAGACAACCACATGTCACACAATTAACCCTTTAACCGTCTTTGGTTCTCGTTGTTTTGTTCGTTTCAGCCATGAGCACTGCCTGGTTCATAAGTGCGTAGAGAATTAGCCTTACAGAATTCTCCTTGAAGCGGCTTACACTTCACACTTACATAAGTGATTCCTAAATGTGTCATCCCGTAGATATACTATTTGATATACCCCGTATCAAACTTAGAAACTATTAAAAAGCCTTAATGTTTTATCCTGGTACTGAACATCGTCTCATCACGAGAATGGACTAAAAAAGTTATTGTGACAATGTTGAACCGTCATCAATGACTTTGTTTGATCTTTGAACCTAGATCTTGGGATCTCCAGTCTTCTAGGTAGAGTTACCGCCACGATGACTTGTCCTCGGCCATAGTCCCATTCCCCTCGATGATTTTTCAACCACCTCTCTAGTTAGTTAGTGGATCCGACACATTATCTCTTCACTTAACGTAGTCAATTGTGATAATTCCACTAAAGAGTAGTTGTCTAATGGTATTATGTCTTCGTCGTAGGTGACGAGACTTTCTGTTGTACATAACGCTCCCGACGCTTTCTATTGTCGCTTGGCTATCGCAAGGTATGCATATAGAAGCCAATGGTTTGGGCCGAAATGGAATGTCTTCTAAGAAATTTCGAAGCCATTCAATTTCTTCACTGGCTTTGTCTAAAGCTATGAACTCAAACTCCATTGTAGAGCGGGCAATACATATCTGTTTGGATGACTTCCAAGGCACTGCTCCTCCACCAATGGTCAAAACGTACCACTTGTGGATTTTGTTTCAATTGATCCGGTGATCTAATTTGCATCATTGTATCGTTCAATAACTGCAGGATACCTGTTATAATGCAAAGCAAAGTTTTGAGTATGTTTCAAATACCCCAAAACTCGTTTCATTGCCAGCTAATGATTTTGGTCGGAATTACTAGTGTAGCGACTTAGTTTACTTATAGCACATGCAATGTCAGGTCGCGTACAGTTCATGATATACATCAAACTTCCCAACACTCTGGCATAATCCAATGGAGAATGACTTTCACCTTTATTCTTAGCAAGAGTAAGGTTCACATCAATTTGTGTCTTTACAACTTTAAAATCCAAATACTTGAACTTTTCAAGTACCTTTTCAATATAATGAGATTGAGACAATGCTAGACCTTTAGGAGTCTTATGGATTTTAATTCCCAAAATTAGATCGGCAACTCCTAAGTCTTTCATATCAAACTTACTAGCAAGCATGCGTTTAGTAGGATTTATGTTAGCAATGTCGTTACTCATTATCAACATGTCATCCACGTACAAACAAATAATGACGACGTGGTCCGGAGTGTTCTTAATGTAGAAACATTTATCAGACTCATTTATCTTGAATCCATTTGACAGCATCGTATGGTCAAATTTTACATGCCACTGTTTGGGTACTTGTTTTAGTCCGTAAAGAGACTTAACAAGTCGACACACCTTCTTATCTTTCCCGGGAACTACAAACCCTTCGAGTTGTTCTATGTAAATATTTTCCTCTAAATTTCCATTTAAGAAGACTGTTTTCACATCCATTTGATGGATTTCAAGACCGTACAGTACTAACACCCGAATAGATGTAATCCTCGTTACCAGCGAGTATGCATCAAAATAATCAAGACCTTCTTGTTGTCTAAATCCTTTAACAACTAGGTTTGCCTTATATTTATCAATAGTGCCATCAGCTGTCATTTTTCGTTTGAAAATCCATTTGGAACCTAATGGTTTGTTCCCTGGATGAAGATCAACCAATTCCCAAGTATGGTTGTTCAATATGGATTCTATCTCACTATTGATTGCCTCTTTCCAAAATTGAGATTCTGATGAAGACATAACTTCGTTGAAAGTTCGAGGCTCATTTTCCAACAAAAATGTTAGAAATTCTGGTCCAAAGGAAGTAGACTTCCTTTGACGTTTGCTAAGTCTTGGATTTCCTCATCAGGAACCTTTTCCTTTGTTTCTTCCCGAGGTCGTTTAGATTCTTTGCTAAACGACTCACATTCCCTTTTATACGGATATATGTTTTCAAAGAAGTCAGCATTATCTGATTCAATTACCGTATTCACCTGAATGTCAGGATTTTCTAATCTGTGAACCATAAATCGGTATGCCTTACTATTTGTGGCATATCCAATGAAAACACAATCAACAGTTTTAGGTCCTATTTTTATCCTTTTGAGTTTAGGAACTTGCACCTTGGCCAAACACCTTGTGAGGACCCACAGCTGGGCGCTAACCATACTGTGAACCCCTGGGTACAGCTGGGCGCTAACCATACTGACCCCATGAACATGATCTGCATGACATGACATACTCAGGTATTGTAGCAGCGAAATCACAACAATTCGCTACGCGCTGCAGCACTTCGAACCCGTGCCCTCAGGCCTTTTGTTCTCCCGAAGGAAACGACTTTCACCAGCTGTGGGTCCTCACACACCTCCACACTTTGAAGTATTCCAAATTGAGCTTCTTTCTTTTCCACTTTTCGTATGGAATAGATTGTGTTTTGCTATGGGACACTCGATTGAGTATTCGGCTAGCTGTTAGGATAGCTTCCCCCTACAAGTTCTAGGGTAAACTAGAACTTATTAACAGGACATTCATCATCTCTTTTAGTGTTCTATTTTTCCTTTCCGCAATTCCGTTGGATTGTGGCGAGTAAGGGGTAGTTGTTTGATGAATAATCATATTCCAAACATATTTGTTCAAAAGGAGATTCATATTCGCCGCCCCTATCACTCCGTATCATTTTAATCTTTTTGTTAAGCTGAGTCTCAACTTCACTTTTATATTGCCTGAATGCTTCAATTGCTTTATCTTTACTATTAAGTAAATAAACGTAGCAATATCGCGTACTATCGTCAATAAAAGTTATGAAATACTTCTTTCCACCGCGAGATGGGATTGACTTCATGTTACAAATATCTATATGGATTAAGTCTAAAGGACTTGAATTCCTTTCAACTGACTTATAAGGATGTTTAACATACTTAGATTCAACACAAATTTGACTTTTTGATTGGTTGCAATCAAACTTAGGCAGTACTTCCAAACTAATCATTTTTCGCAAGGTTCTATAATTGACATGTCCTAAACGCGAATGCCATAAATCATTTGACTCAAGCAAGTAAGACGAAGCAGAAACTTTATTATTATCAACGACCATTACATTCAGTTTGAAAAGGCCCTCTGTGAGGTAACCTTTTCCTATGTACATCTCGTTATTACTTATTACAACCTTATCAGAAACATAAACACACTTAAAACCGTTCTTCACTAGAAGTCCGGTAGATACTAAATTTTTCCTAATTTCAGAAACATGACAGACGTTGTTGATAGTCACCACCTTGCCAGAGGTCATCTTCAGCAGTATCTTTTCATAACCTTTAATCTTGGCTGTTGCAGAATTTCCCATAAATATGATCTCGTCGGGCCCGGCGGGAGCATATAAATCAAAGGCTTCTCTAACAGCACAAATGTGGCGAGTCGCGCCAGAGTCAATCTACCACTCTTTCGGATTTCCCACTAAGTTGCACTCAGACGACATAGCGCACAAGTCATCAACTTCCTCGTTTGTTTCAACTATATTAGCCAGACCCTTCTTCTTTTCCTTTTTCGGAGCACGACAATCTGCAGCTTTGTGTCTGATTTTCCCACAATTGTGGCAGTTTCCTTTGAATTTCTTCTTATTGGGATAGTTCCTTGGTCCCGATGCCTTTTTCTTCTTTTTTCAGATTCGTTGGAGCCGTTTCAACAATATATGCTCCCCCTACGGCTGATCTCCCATTAGCCTTCTTCTCTGCTGCCTTATTATCTTCCTCGATTCTCAACCGGACAATGAGATCTCCCAGTGTCATCTCCTTTCGTTTATGTTTCAAGTAATTTTGGAAGTCCTTCCATGAAGGAGGCAACTTCTCTATCACTGCCACAACTTCAAAACGCCCCACTAATCACCAAACCTACAACAAAAAATATGTAAGTGATGGCACATTTAATACTTTCGACAGAAGTATTAATTATACTTATCCCTTCAACGAGGAGATCGTGGATGATAACCTTCAACTCTTGAACTTGAGTAACAACAGACTTGCTATCTACCATTTTGTAGTTCAGGAACTTGGCAGCGATAAACTTCTTCAATCCGGCATCCTCACTTTATATTTATTTTCCAATGCATCCCATAGTTCTTTTGAAGTTCTCATATCACTATAGACGTTGTAAAGATCATCCTCCAGTCCGCTAAGAATATAATTCTTGCACAAAAAATCTGAGTGCTTTCAAGCCTTAGTTACAGTAAAACGTTCATTCTCAGTTGTTGATTCTGGCAGAACCGGAACAATCTCCTTCATAAACTTTTGAAGGCTTAAAGTAGTTAAATAGAAGAACATCTTTTGTTGCCATCATTTGAAATCAATCCCGGTGAATTTTTCGGGCTTCTCTGCCGGTGCTGGTGCAGCACGACTGGAGGACGCAACATTGCTCGTAGAACCAACTGTGAGGGTTGGTGTGGCAGTAGCAGTAGCATTCAAATTTGGAGTTAGGTCTCTTATTTCTATCGCAAACGAAACAACAAAAAGCTTTAATAAACGGTGAAGTTTTTAAATCTTCGAACCGAATCAGTTTTGACAGCAACAAATTTAATACACAACGGTGAAGATTTTATTTCTTCAAACCAAATAAAGTTTACACAAACATCATTAAAAACACTTCAAACCGAAAGCCAGAAATTGTATATTGTACACTTGATGAAGTTTTTATATCTTCAAATCAAGTAATCAAATGAGTAGAAAGTTATTAAAACTTTAATCTCAAACGGAGTAGAAAATCCAAAGATTTTAGTCTCCAAACAACATACAAATTTCTTTTTATTTCTGGAAAGCATTGTTATTTGTTAAAGAAGAACTCTTTTTTTTCCTTTTTCTGTTAACGTTCTATAATGGTTAAACAGAAACAGATGAACACAGAAATAACATAAATTCCTTAAGCTTGTTAGAAAATTGTGTTCAGAAAGTTAGAAACAGAAACCAAAAATTGGAAAAACCAGAAAACGAAAAAAAAAAACAAAAACTGTGTAAAGTCGAAAAAAATTTAGAAACAAAGAAATATTCGAGACCACAGAATTCACTGTGTGTCCTTAAAGAATTTAATCTCCTCCCTGTACCCGAGGTTATGAATTACTTCCTCCCAGTATAAAACAGATATAACTGTCGCAAGAGTAGCGGTACCTTAAATGCCTACAACTTCGACGAACTCAAATCAGGCAACGACCCACACACAGAGACTCGATAGTTTTATTTCAGAAAAGAAGAATTTAGAATGCGATGCAGGAAAAAATTTCAATAGTCAAAAAATGAGGCATTGCCTCATTTATATAGTCGCGAAAATGCTTGTTTAGAACAGGCAGGTTGGTGACTGTTCGGAAAGGCCTTGCCTTTTCAGAAAAAAAAATAAGAACATTAGGATTTTATTTTATTCCGCGAAATTTAATTAATTATCAATTAATATTTCCGGCAGAAATGAAAAAAATAATTTCAGAAAATGAAGATTGAATTTAAATAAATTTGGTCCAAAAAGATTATCAATCAAATCATTTGACCGAAGCCGAGCGACGACGACTGCGCGAGGGGAGTCCCTCTTCTCAACCCTTTAAGAGCTAGAAGAAATGCTTTCTAATATAAACACATAACTTTCCCTTTCTACCACCAATGTGGTACAAAACTCCTTTTCAAAGGAACTTTGCGTTAAACTTCATTTTCCTTCCATTGTCTTTTTTCCCCTCAATTTCTCATTCACACCAACTTAGCTAGCTTCAATCATTAACTAGCTTTAACATAAACATGTTACCTTTGCTTCTATGAATAAACTTAGACAAAATAATGCCATTAAAACGAATAGTAATTGGTAACCAAAAAAAAAAAAAAAACGAAAGAGTAAGCTGGATAAGTTGAGATGAAAAAACAATTTTTTCTAGTAAAACTATGGAATAAAAAGTAAGAAATTAACAATGCCAAAGTTTTCTTTTATCTTGTTCTATTTAATATTTTATTAGCAGCAATAGGGGAAATGGAAGTAAGAATTAGGGCTGGGCATAATATGGTTCAAACCGAAAAAACCGATCGAAGTTAATTTCTGTTTCGGTTTATTCGGTTTAAATTTATAAGATTTCAACAATTCGGTTCGGTTTTCGGTTTATGCAAAATTTAATCCGATTAAACCGAAAAAACGAATTTTAACAAGCCACTTTTTTCTTGAAAAATATATTATATATTCCTTGTATATTTTTAATAAATTTACAATGTATCTTAGAACACCCATTAGCATCTTTTCTTCTGTGACAACGGGTGTTATCTTAGTAATATTAACATTGCAAATTGTGAATAAAAAACTCCTCTTGGTTAGTGGTAGGAAGATGTGATACAACAAAGTTTGACAAGTAGGAACTACTTATAATCTCCATTCCCCCTGTCATATCTTTTGGATTGTAGAGAAAATGTTGGCTGATAAACAAGAAATACTAGTAATAGAGGACTTAAGTGAAATGTGGGGAAAAGTTCTGCCACTGTATTAATTTGTATTTTGGCTGATGAAGTTATTATTATGCAGTCAACACTTCTATTGTCTTACACCGAGCTCTATTAGGATTTTCTAGAATGATGAAGTATCAGCTTGATGCTTAACTATGTCATATATATCTAAACCGAAAAAACCGACCTAATAAACCGAACGAAATTGCAAAAATCGAATTGAACCGCAGTTATTTCAATTCGATTTCGGTTCCCATTTTTTACAAATCAAACCGAACGCCCAACCCTACTAAGAATAGACCACTAGTTAAATGTGAACCTTACATCATTGTATCGTCAATAATGTTCTAATCTGATCATGTACTAATTAACAACTTTTTTCAAAAAAAAAGAAAAAAAAAGAAAGTTGTTTCAGTTGGTGGTTCTTTTATTTAAAAAGGTAAATAACATTAATCAAACACCTATCTAGTCTTCAATTAAAACATAGTGTAAGTTACTATCACGAGAATATGGTGAGATGGATGGAATCCTCCATTTGCAATCAGAAGTCTCAAGTTCAAATCCTATAAGTGGAGAAATTCCTGGTACGGAGCGCTAGCTTCCCCCTACTTACAAACACAAATATGAATTAACCGAATTAGTGGATCCGGGATATCAGATAATTAATTACATTAAAGAAACAAAAACCGACAAATTGGCCATATTTTGCTTTTCTTTTTCCACAGTAAGGAACAATTCTAGCCTATAGATAGTTGGCTAATTGGCCATGCATAACACTTTGTAAACAAAAGTAAGTAGAAGGGAAAGATTGGGAAATTTTTTAAATAAATGAAAAAGAACCAGTCGCCCTATTAAATTTGATTGTCTGGTAAAGTATTACCATATAACATGTGCAATTAATACCAGTTTGACTATAGAGTGTTTTCCAGTTTTAGATGTTAGCTTTTGAGATCCCTAAATAAAGTCAAAATCTTCTCCCCCCTCTTCTTCTTCTTCTTCTTCTTTTTTTGGTTGTCTTGTTTCAAGATTTTAGGTACTTTTTACCATCTGTCTTCTTTGTTTTTTTTTTTCTTGTTGATCCATTAAAAGGTGGTTTGGAATAGCTTCTTGAAAAGGAAAGACTTTGTGTGTAGTGTCTGCCTTTTAGGTGATAAGAGCTAAGTTTGTAAGCTCTGTTTTGGTTTTGGACAATGATTTTTCTCCCACCTTATATAAGAGGTTATGATTTCAATTTCTTTAGCACTATATTGTTTAGTGTGACAAGAAATGTAACAAGTGGTTGCTTGTTAGTTGTTACTTATAATGTGCTAAAAAAAATCTCATGACCAACAAAAGGTCGTGAGTGGTTAGTACTCTTTCATCATTAACTTGAGGTCTCGAGTTCGAGCTCTAAGTATGAAGTAGTCTTTGTTAGGGAGCGATTTTACTTTTCAATGTGAAATTTTTCGGTGCGGATCTGAATTTAATCATGCCCAATACAAATACGGAATACTGGATGGGAAACTAAAAAAATCTCATGACCATCAAGGATTTTACTGAGATGTTTGGAGATCCCTCAACCAATATTAGACCTCTAAATTGAGCTCTAGGAAAGTATAATCTTTCGATAGCGAGCAACTTACTCTCTCATAGTCTAATTAAGTGAATCTACTTAGCGCAAATTCAAATTAATGAATCTAGTGAACTTCGGATATCAAATGATTTTATCAAATTCTTTTTCTCACGAGACTGACAAGTAGAGGAGAAGCTAGAAGGGCGAAAAGGCGTACATTCAAATCAATATTTTGTTATGAACTCGTAATGCACCTAAGTGTGTGATCTAATGGGTTGCTTGAGACTTATGAGATCTCAGGTTCAAAGGAAATATGTAAAGTGATTTATTTCCATCTGTTCAAATCTTGGTGAACCAAGTTCAAGTATCTCGTAAAATTAGTTGATATGCGCATGAACTACTCTGAACATCACGATTATCAAAAAAATTATGAAGTCGTAATTTTAAAAGTACAACAAATTCAATACTAAAAAATTTAAAAGTTTGCATTTATCAAATTCAAATATTTAATCCTATCATTTAAATTGATAAAAGAACTTTTACCATTTCATCCGGACGGAAGATATCTCTCCTTTTCCATAATTCAACAACTTTTTTTATGCATATTTTTGATATAGACCACATTAAATTTTCAGTTAGAACACTAAAAAAATACTACATCGGTTCTAATTTATGTGACATTATTTTCTTTTTAATTAGTTTTAAAAAAAATGATACCTTTCAACGTTTAGTAACAATTTAACTTTAATGTTTTTTACTTTACCCTTAATAAGATAATTTATAGTCACGTGAATATTTATAACTTATTTTATATCATAAATTTTAAAAATCATTCTTTATTCTGAAATATCGTGTCAAATCAAACATTATCATATAAATTGGGAGTGATTAGAGATCTCGTTTGCTTCATTGATCAACTTTTTTCCTCTGCATATTTTCAATATGGACCCCATTCAAATTAAAGAGAACACATAATTTTTCAGTTTCAAGTATCTAAAGTACCAAACCAAGTACACATTTGTTTTTGTTCTATACAACAAGGTCCCACACTGCCATAAAGTAGTGACAGATAGCCTCCACGTTACGTTCTGTGATTGGCTGTAAACAGGTAATAGTGGGGCCCAAGCTTGAGATTCCCTTAGAGAAAATTCAGACTATTCCTTAATAACGACACGTGGGGGTAGGGCCAGTTTTGGAAATTGGACCTTAACTATTCTGCCACGTGTCGATATGAGACCCAAAAATAAGATATACAGGCTGTGAAAATCAGCCAAAATCAGAAGCTTATGTCACAAAATTCCCACTTAACCCTTTGAAGGAGAAAGAGTCCTCTTTAATTTTATTTTATTTCATTCATTTAAATTTCTATATTACAAGAACTACTCTAATTAGGATTATTAAATAGAGAAAATTACACTTTATGTTCATACGGGCAATAATGCTATCAAAATTGACCTATTTTTTTAATTCTTACAAAAAATGACCCAACTTTTCTCTCTCTCTCTCTCTCTCTCTCTCGCTCTGCCCTTGTTATGTTTGTATATGTTGGTATAAATATCTGTATATTTTGGGATATTTTTCGTAATGTAAGTTTTGGACTATTTTTTTGTAATGTAAGTGACCAACTTGTATATTTCTAAAATTTTCCCTATTAAATAAGGGCTCGGTTGGTACGAGGGATAAGGGATAAATGATCCTGGGATTAAATTTTAGATGGGTCTATCCCACGTTTGGTTGGAATAAAATTGTGATATAACGAATCTCGGGATTAGTATCACGAGATTGTAGTATTATTTTATTCCTGTGGGAGAGTGAAATAACTAATTCTGGGATGACTAATCCAAGGATAAGTAATCCTGGGATGACTTGTTCCCAACCAAACGACCCCTAAGTGTATTAGATTTAAACGGGTTAAAATGAGCTGGATCATTAATCCGCCCAAATATTACATGGATTGAGTCATAATAAGATAAATAATATGCCATAATCCAACCTGTCCAACTCTTACTAAGATTGTCTTTTTTCATAGTTTTTGTTTAGTTATGAAATGAATTTTTACCCTTTTATTATTGATATATCTAATATATAAAATTAAAAAAAGGTACAACAACAACAACATACCTAGTGAATCGCATAACGTGGGGTCTGGGGAGGGTAGAGTGTACAGACCTTACCCCTACCTTAGGTAGGGAGGCTGTTTCCGGAAGACCCTCGGCTCAAGAAAAGGCATATAAAAGGTCAGATACGGGCAAACAAATCAAAGCAATTATGAAAATGAAAACAATGAAAGTAAATAAGCCATTATAAACCAACAGATACTCGCAGAAATCAAGAGACAAGAACTATAGAGCAATAAAACTACTCGTAAGAAAGGATAAACACGACTACCTACTAGCCTTCTATCCTAATATAAGTCCTCCATACCCTCCTATCTAAGGTCATGTCCTCGGTAAGCAGGAAATGCGCCATGTCTTGTCTAATCACCTCTCCCCAATACTTCTTCGGCCTACCTCTACCTCTTCTGAAACTGTCGCTAGCCAGCCTCTCGCACCGCACTGGGGCATTTGCATCTCTCCGCATCACATGCCCAAACCATCTCAGCGTCACTTCCCGCATCTTGTCTTCCATTGAAGCTACTCCAACCTTGTCTCGGATGACTTCATTCCTAATCCTATCGCTCCTAGTGTGCCCACACATCCATCGCAGCATTCTCATTTCCGCCACTTCCATCTTCTGAACATGAGATTTCTTGACTGGCCAAAACTCCGCCCCATACAACATAGTTGGTCTAACCACCACTTTGTAGAACTTGCCTTTAAGTTTTGGTGGCACCTTCTTGTCACACAACACTCCAGAGGAAAGCCTCAATTTCATCCATCCTGCACCAATACGGTGTGTGACGTCATCATCAATGTCCCCATTTCCTTGTATAATAGACCCAAGGTACTTGAAACTATCTTTCTTCTGTATGACCTGGGTGCCAAGCTTCACTTCAACATCCGCCTTATGCATTATATCACTGAACTTGCACTCCAAGTACTCTGTCTTGGTCCTACTCAACTTGAACCCTTTAGACTCCAGAGTTTGTCTTCAAACCTCCAGCTTAGCGTTAACTCCGCTGCGAGACTCGTCAATCAGGACTATGTCATCTACAAATAACATACACCATAGCACCTCACCTTGAATTTGCTGCGTCAATCCATCCATCACCAAAGAAAATAAAAATGGACTAAGAGCTGATCCCTGGTGAAACCCCATCGCCACTGGAAAGTGCTCTGAGTTTCCTCCCATAGTCCTTACCCTGATCTTGGCCCCATCATACATGTCCTTGATCGCCCTAATGTAAGCCACAGGTATACCTCTAGCCTCCAAGCATCTCTATAGAACCTAATCTCTCAGCACTTTGTCGTATGCCTTTTCTAGGTCGATGAATACCATGTGCAGGTCCGTCTTTCTCGTAATTTTCAAAAATATATTAAAAAAAGTTTCTCATGGGTAAATCTGGACGACATATTCAGTCCAAATCAGCTCAATTTTTAGATAAACTTTATTGGGTAGGTCAATGGCTAAGCTAATAAATGGGTTAGTTTTTCCCCTCTTCATTGTAATATTGCTTTCTTGTGGCGTATAGTTTACGAGTTCACTGTAAAATTAGTCACTAATACGTGTATTAAAGTAGGTTGATTACATTACACGCCCTTCTATCCATTTACTCTTATGAGTTTTGCTTCTACCACTTTCTTTCGAATTATCTTGCATGAATTATTGAGTATTAGAGCAGGCTTTGATTAACTCTATTAAGTGGAATCTAAACTAACAAATCATTATATATTTTATATTTGGTGAGTACCAGCTAGCCACCAAATGGAATGTCAATCTCGAAAAGACATCATAATAAAAAATGCACATTTATCAACTAACCTATGTGATCGAGCTAACACATTCGAAGAGTGCTTCGATTTGAATTCACCCGAACTCAATATTTTCAATAAGATATAATTTCTTATGTTAAGACTCATAAGAAATTAAAAAAATAATAAATCTGAATTCATAAATTTAGAAATATAAAAAATTCAATATTAAGAATTTTAAAAGTCGAACGATCAGATTAAAATCTTAGATCCATCTACGAACACACCCTCCAAAAGGGTCAAATAATTTTATTACCCTTTGTAAATATATTTCTAGTTTAAGTCTTTTTCACAAAAAAATAATTACCTTTTACACATAAAAATCTAAAAATAACACATAATATGATAATAACACACTACGTAATGAAGTACTAGAATCATATAACCTTTTTGGGGGATCATTACAATGAATCATAATAATGAAGAGTTAGAGAATTCAATGAATATGTTTGCCAAAAAAAAAATGGTATCATGTCAACCCTTTTCATTTTTTGAGACTTCACTAAAGTCAGTCTAACAATTAGACGACTAACAAATTAACAAAGTACCTGTTATGAAAAATAAGTGTGGATGTCCACCACTCTAGAAATAAATTCTCACTTCCTCCATAATCACAAATATAATGCCTCTTCCATTATCTTCCACCATCTTAATGGTTCTTCCATTATCTTCCACCATCATAATGGTTCTTCCATTATCTCATATATTGAATGCATATGTAGCACTATAAATAGAGGCATAAGTTTTCATATGGAATGAACTTGTAACACATTTTGGAAGAATAATAAAATCTCTCCTCTCTTGTCTATCTATTTCTATTGTTTTCATCCTTTACTATTGTTACTCTTTTAGCTTCATTTTATAACACGTTATCAGCATGAGACTCTACCGTCTCAAGGAATTTTTGAAGGTTAAGGTAATATTTTTATTCTTTCTATTTTATGGCTAACCTTACAAAACTCGAGTTCGTTGCCCTTGATATTTTGGGCAAGAACTACCTATCATGGGTGCTAGATGCTGAAATCCATCTTGATGCTATGGGTCTTGGAGACACCTTTAAAGAAAATAATAAAGCATCCAACCAAGAAAATGCCAAGGCTATGATATTCTTGCGTCATCATCTTGATGAGGACCTGAAAATTGAATATCTTGCTATTAAGAATCCACTCGTTTTATGGAAAAACTTGAAAGAAAGGTATGACCACCTGAAGATGGTCTTCCTCCCAAAAGCACAACATGAATGGATCAATCTAAGGCTACAAGATTTCAAATCAGTTATGAAGTATAACTCTGAGATGTTCAGAATTACTTCTATATTGACACTATGTGGAGAAAAGATTAGTGATTCTGATAAGCTGGAAAAGACGTTCTCCACTTTTTCATGCCTTGAATGTGCTCCTGCAGCAACAATATCGAGAGAAAGGTTTCACAAAGTATTGTGATTTGATTGCTCATCTTCTTGTGGCTGAACAAAATAATGATTTGCTGATGAAAAATCACGAGAATCGACCTACTGGCGTTGCACCACTCCCCGAAGTGAATGAGGTGTATGCCCACTACTCCAGGCGTGGAAAAGGTCGTGGCCCCGGTCGTGATAATAGTCGTGGTCGTGGTGGTTATAATGGTCAAAGAAGAAATTATTTTCCTGGTGTTAATCACTCTTCAAGGAAAAATCACCACCAAAAGGGGAAAAAGAAGGATGATAGGCATGAAGTGCCAGAAGCACGTGGCTCAAAAAACAAATGCTATCGATGTGGTGGAAGTGGACACTGGTCACGTACCTGTCGTACGGCAAAGCACTTGGTTGAGCTTTATCAGGCATCAATTAAAAGAAAAGAGAAAAATCCCGAAGCTAATTTTATCTCTGAAAATCAAATTGACATCACACACTTGGATGTAGCAGATTTCTTTGAGCACCCTGAACGAAAGATAGATCACTTGATTGGTGATGGTTTTGTGGTTAGAGATGATTGAGTTGTTTATTTTAATTTTTACTAGTTGTAATAGTTGATGAATAAAAGACCATGTGACAATAGTTGTTTACATGAGTACTATTTTTAATTAGTCTAGATTTAGTAAGTTTGTTATAGTCAGTTATTAATAAAAAATATAAATCTGATTTGTCTTGATTAAATAATATTTTAATATTGGTATTAGTATCCTCTGCTTACTAATTATAGAGGCTCAGTGAGTATTTTGGGAGATTTATAAACTAATGACACCAATTCAATGGAGTTTGAATTATCTATATCTTGTTACTTCTTCTATTCCTCTGGCCGACAAGATTTTTCATTTTATCTACAGTTTGCATTCTTTTAATCACTACACTTTATACTTGACGTATAATAGAATTAATATATTACTAAAGAGCGAACCGGAAAGATGGGAATTGGTTTATCAAATCTAGTGGTATAAATTGCAGTGTTATGCTATTTCATTTTTACAGTTACATATTTAATTCATGTCTCTTGGTACTTTTATTCTATGGCTTGTTAGCATAGATTGAGATGTGTATAACGTGGCTATACCCTATTAAGTTTCTAATTGGAGGGATGTGGTAACAAGTCACATGGATGATAGCTTGTCAACTTGTTTTTTGCACGAGTCATGGTAATGAATATGTCAGTACTTCATTTTACTGGATAAAATACGTGAAACTATTTTTATCTAACCTCCTTGACTTTATATGTGTATAAGTGTTAATATTTAATGGGTATTCATTTAATTTTGTGTATGTAATTTCACTTGAAGATATGGATTATTCTCAAAGCAAGTTTGGATTAAAATCCAATTATGAAGACATTTGTTTGATTGATTCTGCTACTACACACACGATATTCAAAGACAAGAAATATTTTACTCATTTACTTATGGGTAAGGCAAAAGTTAATACCATATATGGTAGTACTAGTTTGATTGAAGGCTCCGGAAGAGCCACCATAATTTTACCTAAGGGAACAAAACTCATTATAAGCAATGTCATATTCTCTCCTAAGTCCATAAGGAACTTATTAAGTTTTAAAGATATCCGTCAAAATGGATACCATATTAAAACAATGGATGAGATGAATCTTGAATATATTGGTATCACCAAGGATGTCTCTGGCCAGAAAGTTGTTATAGAAAAGTTTCCTGCTTTGTCTTCTGGCTTATATTGGACAAAAATTGGTGTAATTGAGGCACACTCTGTCGTAAACCAGAAGTTTACTGACTCCAATACGTTTGTACTTTGGCATGATCGATTGGGACACCCTGGATCTATAATGATGAGACGAATTATAGAAAATTCAAATGGGCACCCATTAAAGAACCTGAAGATTCTTTTAAACAATGAATTTTCTTGCCCTTCTTGTTATCAAGGCAAGTTAATTATTAGGCCATCACCTACAAAGGTTGAGTTTGAATCCCCTGAATTTTTGGAACGTATACATGGGGATATTTGTGGACCAATTCACCCCCCTAGTGGGTCATTTAGATATTTTATGGTCCTAATTGATGCTTCTTCTAGATGGTCTCATGTGTGCCTACTGTCATCTCGCAACCTGGCGTTTGCGAAATTATTGGCACAAATAATTCGATTATGGGCACAATTTCCGGATAATCCGATAAAGTCTATTCGCCTTGATAATCCTGCAGAGTTTTCATCCCAAACATTTAATGATTATTGTTTATCAATTGGGATAAGAGTTGAACATCCTGTAGCTCATGTTCACACTCAAAATGGCCTTGCAGAGTCATTAATTAAACGTCTGCAGTTGATTGCAAGACCATTACTCGTGAAAACGAGGTTGCCTCCGGCTGTTTGGGGTCACGCTATTTTGCATGCAGCAACACTTGTTCGTCTCAGACCGACAAACTATCATAAATTTTCTCCGTTGCAATTGGTTTTGGGTCAAGAACCTAATATATCCCATCTAAGAATTTTTGGATGTGCCGTATATGTGCCTGTAGCACCACCACATCGCACCAAGATGGGTCCCCAAAGAAGATTAGGAATATATGTTGGGTTTGAATCGCCCTCCATTATTCGCTACCTTGAACCATTAACCGGAGATTTGTTCACTGCTCGATTTGCAAATTGTCAATTTGATGAGACAATTTTCCCAAAATTAGGGGGAGAGAATAATGAAATAAAAAGGGAAATTTTGTGGAATAATTCATCATTGTCTCATCTTGATCCACGTACTTCTATTTGTGAGCAAGAGGTTCAAAAGGTTATTCACTTGCAGAAAATAGCAAATCAAATGCCAGACGCATTTACAGATTTGAAAAGGATTACCAAATCACATATCCCTGCAGAGAATGTCCCGATTCGGATTGATGTCCCTGTAGGACCATCTACTAGTGTCATAGCAAACGAGTCCAAAGCACGCCAGAAGCGTGGTAGACCACTGGGTTCTAAGGATCGAAATCCTAGAAAAAGAAAAAGAAATGGTCAAGATGACACTACGAAAGAACCTCATAAAGAAATTCGCGATTTGAGCAATAGTGATATTCTTGAAGAATTCAATGAGCCTGGGACTCAAGAAAATGAGGAAATATCAATTAATCCAATTAATGTTGGGACTAATTTGAATCGATTGGAAATAAATGTGGATTATGCCTTTGCCTATAATGTTGCAACAAGAATTATGCAAGATAGTGAGGATGTTGAACCCCAATCTGTTAAAGAATGCCAAGAAAGACGTGATTGGCCAAAGTGGCAAGAGGCAATTCAATCAGAGTTAAACTCACTTACCAAACGGGAAGTTTTTGGACCTGTAGTCCAAACACCTAATGGCATTAAACCTGTTGGTTATAAATGGATTTTTGTGCGAAAAAGAAATGAGAAAAATGAGATACAAAGATATAAGGCACGCCTTGTTGCACAAGGATTTTAACAAAGGCCTGGTGTTGATTATGAAGAGACATACTCCCCTGTTATGGATGCAATAACATTACGTTATCTCATTAGTTTCGTTGTCCATGAGAGACTTGAGATGCATTTGATGGATGTGGTTACAGCATATCTATATGGATCACTTGAAAATGAAATATACATGAAAATCCCTGAAGGATTTAACATGCCTGAAGCATGTAGTTCAAAGTCTCGGGAAATGTATTCAATCAGATTACAAAGATCATTGTATGGTTTGAAGCAATCCGGGCGCATGTGGTATAACCGCCTTAGTGAATATTTGTTAAAGGAAGGCTATACAAATGATGCATTTGCCCATGTGTTTTTATAAAGAAAGTAATATCGGAGTTTGTTGTACTTGCTGTATATGTTGACGACATAAACTTTATTGGAACTCCTGCAGAGCTCAAAAAGGCAATGGATTATTTAAAGAAGGAATTTGAGATGAAAGATCTTGGAAAGACAAAATTATGCCTTGGTTTGCAAATTGAACATTTGACAAATGACATTTTTGTCCATCAATCTGCCTATACAGAGAAAGTGTTGAAACGATTTTATATGGATGAAGCACATCCATTAAGTACTCCGATGGTTGTTCGATCACTTGATGCGAATAAAGATCCGTTCCGACCTCAAGAAAAGAATGAGGAAATTCTTGGTCCAGAAGTACCATATCTTAGTGCAATTGGTGCACTAATGTATCTTGCCAATACCACAAGGCCTGACATAGCATTTTCAGTTAATGTGTTAGCGAGACATAGTTGTGCTCCTACAAGGAGACACTGGAACGGAATTAAACACATATTGAGGTATCTAAAGGGGACTATCGATTTGGGCTTATTTTATTCTAGAAATTGCAGTCCCGATCTTGTTGGTTATGCCGATGCAGGGTATTTATCTGACCCACATAAAGCTAGATCTCAAACAGGCTATGTATTTTTTTGTGGGGGCGCTGCCATATCTTGGCGATCTACAAAGCAGTCTATTGTGGCTACCTCATCAAATCATGCTGAGATAATAGCTATTCATGAAGCGAGCCGTGAAGTTGTGTGGCTAAGGTCAATGATACATCTCATTCGAGAAAAGTGTGGTTTGAAATGTGATAAAATACCCACAATCTTATATGAAGATAATGCAGCATGCATTGCCCAATTGAAAGGAGGTTTCATAAAAGGAGATAGAACGAAGCACATTTCACCAAAGTTATTCTTCACACATGATCTCCAGAAGAATGGTGATATTGATGTGCAACAAATCCGTTCAAGTGACAATCCTGCAGATTTGTTCACCAAATCTTTACCAACTTCAACTTTTGAGAAGATGATATTCAAGATTGGAATGCGAAGACTCCGACATCTGAATTTTGGTCTTCATCAGGGGGAGTGAAATACGCGTTGTACTCTTTTTTCCTTAGCTGAGGTTTTGTCCCATCGGGTTTTCCTGGCAAGGTTTTTAATGAGGCAGCTAGCAATGCGTATTACGAGATATGTGTACTCTTTTTCCTTCACTAGGATTTTTTCCCACTGGGTTTTTCCTAGTAAGGTTTTAACGAGACACATCATCTATTAAGACATGGACATCCAAGGGGGAGTGTTATGAAAAATAAGTGTGGATGTCCACCACTCTAGAAATAAATTCTCACTTCCTCCATAATCACAAATATAATGCCTCTTCCATTATCTTCCACCATCTTAATGGTTCTTCCATTATCTTCCACCATCTTAATGGTTTTTCCATTATCTTCCACCATCATAATGGTTCTTCCATTATCTCATATATTGAATGCATATGTAGTACTATAAATAGAGGCATAAGTTTTCATATGGGATGAACTTGTAACACATTTTGGAAGAATAATAAAATCTCTCCTCTCTTGTCCATCTATTTCTATTGTTTTCATCCTTTACTATTGTTACTCTTTTAGCTTCATTTTATAACAGTACCTTAATTGCACGCATGATTTTAGCATAATGATCAAAGCCCAAATCCCACCCCACCCTCACTTTTTTTACAACTTTGGCTACTCATGAGATAAATCTCAAGTAATTAACCATAGAAATCAAAGATTTAATTTTCACATGGTACTCCTTAGGTGCCAACACATCCCAGTTTGAGTGGTAAATCACTCACAACGAAAGGCAACTCATGAATACGAAAGAATAAATGATCACCTTTCACATTTTGTCCTCGTCAAAATAATTTACACTTCCCTAGAGCTATGAGACATTTCAAATCTAACTCTTGAAGTTTATAATAATAATAATTTGGTTTTAATTGCATTCATAGGCTAATTAATCTTAGATTTGACATTTGGTTGATTCAATCTTTAAGTTAGTACTAATGAATTCATATACTTTTGAAATTATGGATTTTATTTTAATAATATAAGAATTTTATTGATTTTCACACATGTATCTACAGTCTACACTTCACATCGGAAATATTAGGTTTTGTACACTTACATGTCTCACTTTGCATTTTGGTTTGTTTCCATATATTCTAAATTAATTTTTTTTTTTTTCATTTTTCATACTTATAACATAATGTTACCACTATTGAGCTGGATGAGACCCAGTTTCATATTACATTGGACCAGCCTTTATTACTACACTGCAATATTTCAACTATTAAAAAACAATCACGTGGAAGTCGCGAATGACACGTAAAATGAGGAGATGGTGTTAATATATACCACTAGTTAGCTTAAAAAAAATATTGGTGATTCAATTATTTAAATTACAAAATCAAACGATAAAAAACATTAGTACTAAAGATTCAACCTACTACAATGCATGTTCATCCATTAATTTGTGCTATTGCTTTTCTAATCCCACTATATAATTCAAAGAATTAAATTTTAATGACACCTTTGCTTCTTTATGAGATATTCTTGTGGATTTGTAGGGCCATAATTTGCCAAAAGAAAAGTAGCAAAAATTATATTAAAATTGGACCCCAACAAAAGCCATTGATTTAAAAATATTTTCTTGTATTTTCTAGTGGAAGCTAACATCATATTGCCATTAAAAATGAATAATTGGAAAAAAACAATATCTACTTTTTAAATCATATAGGTTAAATAGTGGAGGACACTTCAGTCAAATCATACAAAACAGATTCCACTTCCCTGTTTGTCAAATGTAAATGTAAAACACATTTGAATAAAGGGACAAGGGTCAAATGTACCTTCATACTAGCATGATTTATATATTAAATTTACCTTCCGTTAGAGTTAGAGGTCAAATTTGCCTCTCTCGCTAACATACTTGTTAAAATTACTCTTATTATGGATGAAAGTGTGACTAGAAGGAAAAGAAATAGGGGATTGAGAAGGTGTACCTTGTGCCTCATCGGAATCCAACATCAAAAACAGCAAAAAAGCAATAGCAAATAATTTAGAAATTTATCAGAAGACCCTTTCCATTTTCAATCCATTTCGAATACCAGCAGATCTTCACGAAGATGGTGACCTTTCTGGTTGTTCATAATTCTCGAGCAGAGATGAATGGTTTAATTTGGGTTGGTCTTATTCGGTTTAGTGGGTCGGGTCAGGTTAAACGAGGGAACCGGTTAAAATGGGTAATTGAAAGATAAATTCTGAGCAACTTAGATTAATTTGGGGAAAACCGTCAAATTCGTGTATTTTTATAAATTTTGCTAACGGGAGGGATATTTTTCACTCCAATTTATAATGGAGGGTAAAACTAGCCAATTCATAAAAATAGAGAGGTATTTTTGAACCTTTTCCCGTTATGTTTTTACACTAAGATTTAAAGGAAAAACTAACTTATTTACACACTGGGCGTCTATGTGGACTGATAAGGAGTCTCAGTCACACTTCCATCCATAACAAGGGCAATTTTAACAAGTATGTTAATGGGAGGGGCAAATTTTAACGGAGGACAAATTTAATCTATAAACCATATTTCGAGGATAAATTTGACCCTTTTCCCGTGAATAAATGTTGATTGAATGCTTTTGTATTTAACCATCTATGCTTGGCTGTCGACTAATTAAAATTCACATCTGTACTTGACTTTCATTAAGCTGATTGTCTAATTCAAATTCACGTTCAGTGGTTCACGAAAGAGGATAATAAAGAAGGAAATAATTTAGTTTAATCATTTATAATTTAAATAGATGAATATGACCTTACAAAGATCATATGTATTTTCTTTACGTGCTGCTTTCTTCGTCCTAATTTATGTAGTTGTTTCACCGGATACAAAATTTAAGAAAGAATTGAAGATTTTTTTAAACTTGTGATTTAAAATAAGTCTTAAATAATTGTGTGGTTATAAATCATCTCATTTAGAGTAAAACAAAAAAAAAATTAAAGTTAAATTGTTTCTAAAGAAGACGTTTTTGTTTTTGATAGACTAAAACAAATAGCGTGCCGCATAAATTGAGACAGAACAGAGTCTGTTTTATTGATTTGCTATGAAAATGGTCGTATAACTAGCAAAATATTTGTAACGAGACCTAAAATTGAATCTCTCCGGCAAAGTACTCCTAACAAAAACTTTCTCCATTCCCGTGCCTTTAATTCGAGATACTCATTTAAGGATGGAGAAATTCAATTTATCCGGTTGGGTTTTAAAGTCACAAAGTGATGGACTTTAAAGAGGAAGTGTGAATTAGGAAATAGAGGGAAACAAAATTGGAGGGAAATGAAATTTTAGAAAAATAACTTTTCCAAGTGAGCATTCTCCCACATTGATGGTGGAAAGTGATATGTGTGTGCTTATATGTAGAAGCAAATCTTCTAGGTCATAAAAAGTTGAGAGTCGTCGCTTGGCTCGGATTTGGGTTCGGTCAAATGATCTGATTGATTGATAATATTTTTTACCCAAATTTATTTTCCACTTTTATTAATTATTTTTCCTTTTCCTAATATTAATTCGCGCATTATTTAATTATTTAATTAATTTGCGAAAATTAATATATCCCATTGGTCTTAACTGATGACCGAACGGTCACCTTCTTCCCGAACAGGTGCCTTTGCACCTTTTCAATGGCTATAAATTTTCAGAGGAGACTCCATACAACGAGCGTTTTATCGTGGCGGAGGCATGGAACCATTCTGATTTTTTGTGCAAAATATATTCTCAATAGGCTGGATGATGGTCTATGTAATGTCTATAGCGGCTGTAAGTCGTCTAAGGAATTATGGAATGCTTTGGACAAGAAATATAAGACCGAGGATGTTGGGTGAAGAAGTTCGTTGCTGCAAAATTCCTGGAGTTCAAAATGATTGACAATAAAATTGTCATGTCGCAGGTCCAGGAATTACAAGTGATTACACACGATCTCCTTGCGGAAGGAATGGTAATCAACGGAGCTTTCCAAGTTGCGGCCTTCATTGAAAAGTTGCCTCCTTCATGGAGGGACTTTAAAAACTACCTAAAGCACAAACGAAAAGAGATGACATTTGAAGATCTAATTGTCCGCCTTAGAATTGAGGAAGACAATAGATCTGCTGAGAAGAAGGTCAATGGAAAACAAGCAATAATGGGGGCAAACATTGTTGAAACTGCTCCAACAAGTTCAAAGAAAAGGAAACGGGCTTCTGGAGGGAAGAATGTTCCAAGCAAGAAGAAATTCAAAGGAAGTTGCTACAATTGCGACAAATTTGGACACATGGCTTCAGACTGTCGTGCTCCGAAAAATGTTAAGGGGAAGAAGAAAGGTCAAGCCAACATGGCAGAAAAGAATGAAGAAATGGACAATTTTATGTGTCATATTATCAGAATGCAACTTGGTAGGTAATCCAAGGGAATGGTGGATAGACTCTGGTGCTGCCCGCCATGTGTGTTCTAACAAGGAGTTCTTTTCTTCCTATTCTGCAGCTGGTCCTGATGAGACAATATTCATGGCAAATTCTACAACGGCAAAAATTGAAGGAACAAGCAAGATTGCCTTGAAGATGACGTCTGCCAAGATCGTGACGCTTAACAGTGTACTTCATGTTCCAGAAATGTGGAAGAATTTGGTCTCAACTTCACTACTAGTCAAGAATGGATTCAATTGTGTTTTTGTTTCTGATAAGGTTATTGTTATCAAAAATAATATGTATGTTGGAAAGGGTTACCTCACAGAAGGCCTTTTCAAACTCAATGTAATTTCAGTTGGTATGAATAAAATTTCTTTTTCTTCGTATTTACTTGAGTCAAATAGTTTATGGCATGCACGTTTGGGACATGTTAATAATAAAAAACCTTGCGAAAAATGATTAACTTGGAAATACTGCCTAAATTTGAATGCAATAATTCGAAATGTCAAGTATGTGTTGAATCTAACTGTGCTAAGCATCCTTATAAGTCTATTGAAAGGAGTTTCAATCCTCTAGACTTAATTCATACATATATTTGTGACATGAAGTCAATACCATCTCGCAGAGGGGAAAAGTATTTCATAACTTTTATTGACGATAGCACTCGATATTGCTATGTTTATTTACTTAATAGCAAAGATGAAGCCATTAATGCATTTAAACATTACCAAAATGAAGTCGAAACACAACTTAACAAGAAAATCAAAATGATTAGAAGTGACAGGGGTGGAGAATATGAATGTCCTTTTGAAGAAATATGCTTGAAATATGACATTATTCATCAAACAACTACCCCATACACTCCGCAATCCAATGGAATTGCGGAAAGAAAGAATCGAAAATTAAAGGAAATAATGAATGCCTTATTGATAAGTTCTGGTTTACCGCAGAACTTGTAGGGGGAAGCTATTCTTAAAGCTAGCCGAATACTCAACCGGATACCCCATAGCAAAACAAAGTCCATTCCATATGAAAAATGGAAAGAAAGAAAACCCAACTTGAAATATCTCAAAGTGTGGGGTTGTTTGGCAAAAGTGCAAGTTCCTAAACCCAAAATGGTAAAAATAGGACCGAAAACCATTGACTATGTTTTCATAGGATATGCCACTAACAGTAAAGCATACCGTTTCCTGGTGCATAAATTAGAAATTCCAGACATTCATGTTAATACGGTAATTGAATCAGATAATACTGAATTTTTTGAGAATATTTATCTGTATAAAATGGAGTGTGAATCGTCTAGCAAAAGACCTAAACGACCTCAGGAAGAAACAAAGGAAAGTATGCCTAACGAGGAGAATCCAAGACGTAGCAAACGTCAAAGGACATCCACTTCCTTTGGTCCTGATTTTTTGACATTCTTAATAGAGCATGAGCCTCAAACTTTTAAGGAAGCAATGTCTTCCTCAGAAGCACAATATTGGAAAGAGACAATCAATAGTAAAATAGAATCCATATTAAACAATCATACTTGGGAATTGGTTGATCTTCCTCCAGGAAACAAACCTTTAGGTTCGAAATGGATTTTCAAGAAGAAAATGAAAGATGATGACACTATTAATAAATATAAGGCAAGACTTGTTGTCAAAGGATTCAGACAACAAGAAGGTCTTGACTATTTTGATACGTACTCATCGGTAACGAGAATCACATCCATTCGGGTGTTAATAGCGTTGGTTGCGGTGTACGGTCTCCAAATCCATCAAATGGACGTGAAAATAGCCTTCGTAAATGGAGATTTGGAGGAAGAAATCTACATGGATCAACCCGAAGGAATTATAGTTTCCGGAAAAGAAAAGAAGGTGTGTTGACTTTTTAAGTCACTATATGGACTTAAACAAGCACCCAAACAATGGCATGCGAAATTTGACCAAACAATGCTAGCAAATGAATTTAAAATTAATGAGTGTGATAAATGTGTATACATTAAGAACACTCCAAATCACATGGTCATTGTTTGCTTATAAGTTGATGATATATTGATAATGAGCAAAGACATTGCCGACATAAATGCTACTAAGCGTATGCTTGCTAGCAAGTTTGATATGAAAGACTTAGGAGTTGCTAATTTAATTCTAGGAATTAAAATCCATAGAACTCCACATTGTCTCAAACTCACTATGTTAAGATGGTACTTGAAAAGTTCAAGTATCTGGAGTTTAAAGTTGCAAAGACTCCGATTGACATGAACCTTGCTTTTACAAAGAACCAAGGTCAAAGAAAGTCTCAGTTAGACTATGCTCGAGTGCTGGGAAGTTTGATGTACATTATGAACCGTACACGACCAGATATAGCCTGTTGATAAGTTGGTATTTTACCAACTTATCTCTTCTTTAATCTTATATTTTTGCTATGTTTGCTTGAGAAAATAGTGCATTTAATATCATTTACATCTATTTTACAGGTTTTATATGATTTATAAGTGATCGGAAGAAACCAAGTGAAAATAAAGTCAAAAAGAGGTCAAATTGGACAAATTTGCAAAACTGTCAAAACTGGATAGTTTTGCAAAAATGGGACAGATTCGCAAAAAACGGGCAGAACTGCAAAAACGAAAATCTGGGGCATATTTTGTCATTTTTTGGACTTGGAAAAATTGGGAAACATAAAAGGAAGACTAGGGGGCAAAAACATATCATCTTTGGCTCAACACAAGTCCTTGGAGGCTAGGGTTTCACACCAACACATTGGAGGAGAAGATTGGAAGCACTTTAATGAGATATTCTTAATCCTTTCTTCAATTTCTTGTTTGGTATTGAATATTTATGTGTGTAGTATTTCATTTCAATACTTGAACCTTGTTTATGGAAGTATATATTGTTTAAGTTTGGATTGAATCTCTTGTTTTGCTTATGTGTTGAATGATTTTATCCCTAATGAAGTGAGTTATTGTTTCTTTAATTAATCTCATGTTGAATGATTCTTAAGGGAGTAGCTAACCCTAAGACTTGCCCATTTATTTCGGTTTAAACTTGGAAGAGGCAAACTCGGGATTGGGAAAGATTAATTAACAAGAATTTGGGGCGTTAACCCTCATCTAATGGAAATCGACCTAGGGATAGGCGACACCACTTGTAGCCATATTCGGGTGTTCTTAATGCTCCTAATTGCTTTAGGGATATTCAATTAGGTAGTCTAGTTAGTCTTCGGAAGAAGCTAATTTAGAGTCATTATCCGAGGCTAAGTAATTTAAACTCACCATTATTTGTAAATCATGAAGTACATTGGATCGTTACTTGAGCGTAGTTTCCCTTGTATCCATGCTTGTGGTCATTGATCATTTTACTTGCTTTCTAGGTTAGTTTACATTTTTGCATTAGTTATAATTTTCTCCAAAACCAAAATATTATCCATCGTTTGGCTTTAGCTATTATTGGTGAAAATTCCTACTTTTCCTAATCGCCTACATATTGTTCTCTGTGGGATTCGACCCCGACTCATAGTTGGGTAATTATATTTGCATACGACCGTGCCCATTCTAATTAATAGGGTGGATTTGGACGTTATCACCTGTGCAATAAGTAAACTGAGTCGTTACAAAAGTAATCCTGACCAAACTCATTGGATGGAAATGAAAAGAGTTTTGGGGTATTTACAATACACCCAAGACTATGATTTGCACTATAACAAAATATACTGCGGTAATTGAACGATATAGTGATGCAAATTGGATCACCGGATTATCTGAAGTTAAGTCCACAAACGGATACGTTTTTATCATTGGAGGAGGAGCAGTGTCTTAAAAATCATCCAAGCAGACATCTATCGCTCGCTCTACAATGGAGTTTGAATTTATAGCTTTGGGTAAAGCTGGTGAGGAAGCTGAATGGCTACGGAATTTCTTGGAAGACATTCCGTTTTGGCCTAAACTAGTGGCACCTATATGCATACATTGTAATAGTCAAGCTGTAATAGGAAGGGACGGAAGTGTTATGTATAATGGAAAATCTCGTCACATACGACGAAGACATAATACCGTTAGACAATTAATCTCTAGTGAAATTATCACGATTGACCATGTAAAGTTAAAGGATAATGTATCAGATCCACTTACAAAAGGCCTAACTAGAGAGGCGGTTGATAAATCATCAAAGGGAATGGGATTATGGTGAGAATAAGTCATCATAATGGTAGCTCCTCCTAGCCGACTGGAGATCCCAATATCTAGGTTCAAGGAGAACAAACAAAGTTATGAATGACGGTTCAGCATTGTCGTCAAACTCAATCCATTCTCACGATAAGACAATGTTCAGGAACAAGGATAAAGCGTTAAGGCTTTTTAATGATTTCTAAGTTTGACATGAGATGAGCAAACAATATATCTACGGGTTACACATTTAGGAATCACCTATGTGAGTGTGAAGTGGAAGCCGCTTCGGGGAGAATTAGTGTAAGGCCAGTTCTCTGCGCATTCATGAAACCAGACGGTGTTTATGGCTGAAACGAACATAACAATGAGAACCAAGAATGGTTAAAGGTTAATTATGTGACATATATTGTCTAGATATACATCAAAGCTTGACGTTTCAAGGATATCAAAACTACCGATTGATCAAGTATATCCGATGTATGCTCACTACGGAAAAGTTCAAAGAGAAACCTACTTATCCAGATGCGATTAATGCTTACTTATAAATCACACAGTTTTTTCATGCGCGTTTTCATAAAATAGCCATTCCCCATTCATGTGGGGGTATTGTTTGGGTTTTAAAGTCACAGAGTGATGGACTTTAAAGAGGAAGTGTGAATTGGAAAATGGAGGGAAACAAAATTGAAGGGAAATGAAATTTTAGAAAAATTGGTGGTGGAAAGTGATATGTGTGTGCTTATATGTAGAAGCACATCTTCTAACTCATAAAAAGTTGAGAAGAGGACCTCCCCTCGCGCCGTCGTCATCGCTCGGCTTAGATTCGGTCAAATGATCTGATTGATTGATAATCTTTTTGGACCAAATTTATTTTCCACTTTCATTATTTAATTTTCCTTTTCCTAATATTTAATTAATTCGTAGAAATTAATATATCCCAACGGTTTTAACTGATGACCGAACGGTCACCTTCTTCCTGAACAGGTGCCTTTGCACCTTTTTAATGGCTATAAATTTTCAGAGGCTTCGCCTCAATTTTACACACTGAAAAACGAAATTTTACTCTCTGAAAAAAAAAAGTCTTTCATCGCCTCTTCTTGCATCGTTTTCAAAACAGAAAAATAGTAAGTGTCGTGTGATTACATTCGTTGGTTGAGTTCCCTAAAGTTCTGCAATTTCGATTGCCAGTATTGCAGAATAGAGTTTTGTTCTATTCTAGGAGAAATTAATCCAAACCTTGGACAATTGTTAGGAGATTAGATTCCTTAAGAAAACACAATTTTCTGTGGGCTCGAAACTACACTATCATTCTTAATATTTTGTGGTTTACAGTTTATACGTTTGCTTATAGGGATAACATATCCTACTCGTAATGTTCACGTCATATACTTCTAGATGAAGACCCCCGTATCATTAAAACAGTAGAAAGAGAAATACCTTTTTGGATTATCCTTGGACATCATGACATGATAAAATTAAACATGATTAGTATATACCGACCCAACAAATCATCATATATTTGGTTGCTTATCTCTCCTAAAACCTTTTTCTTTCTCAGCCTCAGTAGAGACCTCCACTTCTCTATTGCCATAAACCTCATAAGAAAAGGACAGAAATAAGAACTTTACATCCCTCCATCCCAAAATGAATTAAGGGATTCAGAGTATAATTAAAATAAAAACTTTAATTTTTAAAATTAGATATTAATTTCTTAATTATTTCTACCACATAATCATAATTTGCACAAAAAATAATCCGAGGCCACAATTTGGCGGAATAGCCTGAGAGACTCCTGTACTTGTCCAATTTTGTCATGTCGGTGTTCGTACTCCTCAAAGTGTCATCTAAACCCTTGAAATTGTTAAAATATGTATTTTAAATCCCTCTGACCATTGACCAAGCTTATGGATGTTTATTTTGCTGAGTCGGATAGAGTGCGTGATTACACGCGTTTAAAAGTGAGTACAAAAAATTTAATTTAAAAAATATTAATATTAATATTAAAATTAAAATTAAAAGATAATAATAAAAAAGAAAATCCCCTCCCCCACCCCCTTTCTCTCTTCTTCTTCAATTTCCCTCCCCCACCCCGACACCCACCCTCCCTCCTCTCTTATTCATCTTCAGTTTTCCCCGACCACCTCTCTTCTTCAGTTTCCCTCACCCACCCGACCCCCACCCATCCCTCCCTCCTCTCTTCTTCTTCTTCTTCTCCTTCTTCTTCTTCTTCACTTTCCCTCCCCCACCAGATCCCACCCACCCCTCCCTCCGCTCTTTTTTTTTTCTTCAGATCTGGCCCACTTAGATCTTGAAGCAGGTAAGGAAAATATATATATATATATATATATATATATATATATATTATGATTTGTTCATTCATGGAGGTGAAGGATCCATGGAGAGACGAAAATGGGGAAAATGGAGTGCTTGTGTCTTTGAAGATCTGTTTTTTGTGGGGGTTTACAGCCGGTGAGGTGACGGAGATACGATGGTCTTGGTTTTTTTGTTGGCGGAGCTATTACCGGAAAAAATGGTTAATTTTTCTAGTCACTTTTTAACTTTTTCTTTTTTTCATATGAAATTAAATTTTGAAAAGAAAATAGATGATAAAAATATTTTTTGGCAGATGAATATAAAAATGACGTGGCCAATGATGTGAATATGATGTGTCATTAATTTTTATGATGTGTCATCCATGTAGAGCAAGTGAGGAACACCTAGTGACAGAGGGGTTTAAAATGCTCATTTTTTAAGGATAGAGGGGTTTAGTTGGCAAACTCGTGAGTACGAACACTGGCATGACAAAACTGAACAAGTACAAGGGTCTCCCAGGCTATTCTGCCCCACAATTTTTGTAACTAAACAAATTTATAATAAGTCAGTTGAAAAATATTGTTAGTGAAAAAAGTACTGGTTAATTCTCAAAATATTGTTGGGAGTGTGGGTTGGTGGGGGGGGGGGGGGGGGAGGGTACGTGTTTTACTGGGCTGGTTGGGAAATCAGTAGGAAGAGGGGACGACCCGCCGAGTTCACATAAGGATTCGCCAAGATGAATACAAAAAGAAATTTTGAATTGTGTATAGAAACAAAACAAACCACTTCTATTTTTAAATCTAAGGTATATGAAGAATGAGTTTTTTTCATGCCAAAGATACGAGTTCGATCACTGTTACTTATTCCCGACGCTTTTATATGATGTAGTAAGTTTCATTTAAAGTAACAAAATGAAATATGTTTAGACTCTAGCTGTCAATGAGGCTTTAACCTATGATACCACAAACTATAGTCTGATTAGGTCAACCTTATAGCACTTATTAAATCAATTTAATAATGAGAATTTGTGTTTTTATATTTAAGGAGGATTCCTACATCATCATGAACTTAATCAATACGCGAAATGCAATAAAAAGAAAAGATTCATATCCACTTAGTAGTTGGCTAAAGTTGTATAGTGACATAATTTGGTCTAGGTGGATGACAGTTTTAAAGCAATCACTGTAATTATTCTCAATTTAGCATTACACATTAAACTATCAATCCACATACATGTGCTAAAGAGATAAAATATAATATATATCCATTATAAGAGAAGGTTATTTATCCCATAACACATTTTCATCCTAATACTCACTCCGTCCCAATTTATGTGATATAGTTTGACTGGGCACGAAGTTTAAAAAATAAAGGAAGACTTTTGAATCTTGTGGTAAAAAATAAGCTAAAGATATTTGTGGTTATAAATCATCTCGTTAAGCGTAAAAGGTACTCCCTCCATTCCATAATAAGTGATGTTTTAGGTGTTTCATTTTGTTTCAAAATAAGTGGTGTTTTAAGATTTCAAGAAGAAATTGATCTTGTTCTTCCAAACTTACCCTTATTTATAATCAAGAATCATTAAGTAGCTTTTCTTTTTCTAGGCATTATAATTAGGAGTATCTTAGTAAAAACACTCATAATTTTCTAGGAGCGAGCAATTTGTTAAAGGGTGTGCATAAGTTAAAAACACCACTTAATATGGAATGGATGGAGTAAAGTTTAAAGTTAAATTATTTTCAAATAAGGAAATGTATCATTTTTTTTTAATGGACTAAAAAGAAAAGTGTATCAATAAATTGGACTGAGGAGTAGTAATTTGATTTCCAAATTTCCGCTCAACACTTTGGTTTTGTGCGCACAATGAGTCCAAGAATAGAAATTCTTCTCCATTTTGAGACATTTCAAAATGTTAGAGACATTAGAGACATTGTCCCATCAATAACATTATTGTGTACAATTTTCACACTTTAAAGAATTCAAATTCATTTAATCATTATATTTTAGACCTAGATATGTTGTTTTCTCTATTGAATTAATCATTTCTTATAACAATTTTTATACTATCATTATATAATAAGACAAGTTAAATAAACATCTTATATTTTTTATGTAGAGTGAAACATTGTTACATAAAATAGAAAATAGGAGACAAATCGGATGCACCTTGACTAATTTATCAGGTATCTACTACTTCAAATCAACACAAGTACAAGTTACCTCTATCTATTAAAGCTTAGTCAAATGGCAATAAATCAGCTAGCTTTTTCACCTCTACTAGGGTTTGAATCCTAATCTCCCCTTGATCCGTTCTAGCTTCATTGACCATTAGATCAGACCATAAGATGCTATAACCCTATTATTTTTTTTCTTAAAGAACATATTTTTATGTCATAAAGTAAATTCTTTTTTAGTTTTGCAAAGAAATAAATAATATAGGGATCAAATTGCAACAAGGAAAAAAGAATATGGTGCAAATGGAAGTGTCTTATAAGGGATGAAATGAAATGAACTCACCAAAGTTGTGGAGAGATTTGCATAAGTGTCAATAAATCATATTCCTTAGAATATTCCATGCAAGATAGCTTGAATAAGTTTACATTTTTATTATAAAAAAATGTCGGGAGTCTTATAAATATATTGCCCGAAAGAATGGTATTTTATCTTTTCTTGAACTTGGTATTAAAAATAGTTTAGTGAATCAAACGTAGCAATTTGAATGGCTGTTCATGTGATATTCTTCGATGAAAGTTGTCTTTCTTCGATTTGACATTAGCTGCTAATTAATTATAGATAATAATTGTATGCTTCTAAATATCAACTACATGACATAGCAATTTGAATGGCTGTCCATGTGATATTCTTCGATGAAAGTTGTCTTTCTTCGATTTGACATTAGCTGTTAATTAATTATAGATAATAATTGTATGCTTCTAAGTATCAACTACATGACATTGGTATCGTTTTTATCATATTATATTCATCTTGATCCTCCAAAGATATCTTTCTAATTAAAAATTGTCGTCCAAAGTATACGTTAATCATCTAAAACACAAAAGCGTCAACCGATAAAAATGAAAATTTACTTTGTACATAGAACTCCTGCAATAAAATAAGAATTTAAATTATACATACAAATAGCGTAAAAATTCATTATGTGATGACTACATATAATTTAATTTATGATAGCACGTGAGTTATCTTATGAACGAATTGCTTGTGTAAAATCCGTCATTGATTAGAACATAAAGTCATAAAATAAACAAAGGGAAGAAAATTGATACAAATGCAACGTTAACGACAAATGACTATACAAACCTATATATGACTTTAGTGAGATTTCAATATTACAAAGGAATTATACGTCTTCGAGAATGAAATGGTAAATATATTCACAGAAATACTATCATCAGTCATTTAAACAAAGTTAAAGTGTTCTTTAATATTAGCACTTAAAAAAAAGTTCACAACCTTACATACCACTAGCAGACAATATTGATATGTTGTAAGATTTGCAGACACCAAAAGAATATATTCTGGCCATAATATATTCTTTCAGTATAAGAACCAAGAAAGTAAATAAAAAGGGGCATGAAAAGTCTAACAGATGTCCTACACAAAATATTTATAACAATTAAAGAAAAAAAGTAAAATTAAAAAGCTAAAAAAATAAGAAAATTAAAAAGAGTATTACAGATGTCATAAGACAGAACTAGTGTTATTACTTGGTTATTTTTAGCTATGGACAATGGGACATAAATAAAATAACCTATCATGAGCAAGAGGGAAGCAAACAAATCCCACTCAATCAGGAGCATACAACTTTTTTATATAAGTATTTAGATTTGTTCATTTAAGCTCTCCCAGTAAACTTTCTATAGTTTTGTATCATAACTTGAGCCCGTGGCATCTATATCCACTTTGGTCAAACAAGTCTCGCAAATTTGTTACTCGTGCTATGCTATCATCCAGCCCAAAAACACGTGATATGCCTTATAAAACTCTCCACCTTTCTCTCCCATTTCAATGTGGGATCCGCCTACAATACATCCCCCAACACCCCCCCCCCCCCAAAACCCCGCCCTCTTTTTTTTTTTTTTCATCTGTCAATCCTTCTATATGAACCCCCCTCGTCGACATGCCCTCCACGAGGGTCACAGTTATGTGCGATAATCATTAAAGTATATATTATTATTTTTTCACCATGAGGTTAACTTAACTTACAGCATGTAACTTTTCATAGTAAGTACGCCTGTTATAACAGATTATAACAAGTTAAACTACACTGATATTGTAAAAAATTATTACAGTACTAATGTATATAACTTAAATCTTGAAGTATTTGGAACTTCTGGATTTTTTTATGGAAGCATTAAAGTAATTCACATGGAGCAGTTGCTTGTAATCTTGGCTGTTAATGGTAAAATTAACAGTATTCTATCATATACATAAACTGAGGTTCAGTTTCAGACAAATAGATGCATGTACTAACACTGAATTTCAAAGATAGCAATAAAAAAATAGTTTTAGGTGGTGTAATTTCAACGAGAATATTCATATGTACAATGAATCTGCGGCCTGTACTAAAAACAAGAAGGATATACACAGTTATACATATACTATACATGGATTACACATATACTGCACATCTGCGGGCTATTTTTAGTTTAAAGGTTGGGTGGACGGGTATTTAGGTTAATTTTTTCAACAAAAAGATAACGATACAGCGTATGAGAGAAAGGATTCAGGCAATAATATAGTAGTAGATGATACAGCAAATAAATTTGCATCTCTATTGCCAAGAAAGGTGATCTCTACATAAAACACTGAGAATCCTAGTGTACACAGAGTTGAATCAAAGTTCTAACCATAATCTTTTCCCGGATAATACACTATTACATTAACAGACAACATAAACTAATCACGCGGGAGCAGCGATCTGTAATGAACTGGTATAAATCTTACCCGTGTCACCTCGTTATTTACCACATAGGAAAACGAGCTCAGCACATCAATCTTGAGTTGGTAACATCGGTGTTAGAACAGCCAGTTCTTGAATCAGTTATGTTGCTGCAACAAATGGGAACCTTTTTTCTGATTCCATCTGGTTCCATTACTTAACAAACTAGAGCAAATCATTTTTGTCTCTTTCCAAATCTTAAGCATCTGTTGTGTTTGGATTCGGCTATACTCGGGGCTTGAGAAAGCCGTCCCTTGTTTCGTTTAGAAAACGAGTGTTTCTCCATGGCATTAACAAATTTGCGCATGTGCTTAATGTACTCGGGAAATGTCTCTATATTACAATGTCCTCCACCTTCGACCCATAACGGATCATATTTCTCTTTGGCAAGTTCCCATAAACGCTTGCCATGTGAAAAATCAACAACTTCATCTGCTGTACCCTGCAAATGAATAGGAACTTTAGTGCAGGAAACGAGTTAATCCCTTAGTGGAACTTCTACAGCTAGGTTAAGCGGAAAAAAGTTAGGCGATGTACAATCATATTGTAAATGAATAGGAGCTTTAATGCAGGAAATGAGTTAATCTCGTATCATAACCATGTATACGACATGATATATAGAAAAACTTCAGCATCTAAGGATAGAAGTTTATCATTGCAAGAGGGAGACGGTAAAAATAAAGAAAGAAAGCCATCCTCAAGCAGTGCACTAATCGTTTTTACATTTTTTCGGATAACTGAGAAATTCTAGAGAGCAAGTGGTGCATGGTTTGAAACAATGGGCCCTCCCCTCTACCTTCTCCACTTACACACTAGGCTTTCGTCTATGGTAGAGTTGAAACTAGTGAGGTGCGCCTAACCCACACATCACTTGTTGCGCTTTACCACTAGACCCAAAGGCCCGGAGGGGTAGCACTGTACTAATTATACAATGAACTTCTCACTTTCTGCTCTTTATCAAGATAACAAAAAAGTCCAGAATAAACACGTGAACACGCCATTTTCCCATGGAAACTCCTCCAGTTATACGTGTTTTCATCATCAAGGATCCAGAGTAATTAAATTTATAACTGATACTCTAGGATTAATAATATGGGAAGTTGAAAATTAATGAATGTCATAAGTTCTAATGACCAAGTTCATTTCACAAATATCATTTCAATTGAGCCAATGATAGTAACTAGTACTAAAGAATTCATTTAGAGTACTGACTACCACATAAAAGTTTAGAATTTCACATTCTAGAAGGACCAAAAAGGTTTTATTCGCCACGTAAATTGAGAAATATAATGACACTCCAGAGCGTGATATTAATGACCTTTTGAGCATATAAGCATCATAACCAACTTCACTACACAGCAATGCCTAGTGGTATTGCACAATAAGTCGCGATAGTAGATAAGGATCTATTGATCTGTAAGGCGTATCAGTGTTTATTAAACAAGAAATTCTGATTTCACTTGTACAGGTGAACCTTTTCCGTAACCCTTTCAAAAAGGTTACCAGGATAATCAGGTACACAGGCACCATTTTAAGGGCTAGAAGGAAAAAAATAATAGAAGAACCAGCAAACCTGCAGGAGGTTATATCTCAGCAAATCAATATCAAAACGTGATTCCTTGTGTCAAAGTGATATATTTTAATTATTGCATTAGGGGCAGAAAGAAAGAGAAAGTTAACTCGTATAGGATAGTACAATTTTGGAAAATTTGCATCTCCAAATTCTCCTTAGGCCTCCTGTTTCTTCCTAAAGGCCTATCAACATGCTCAAGTTGAACTAAGCAAGATCCTCACTGTTTGTTCTACATGGCAGGCCCCAGTAACAAGTCCTAGCTGGCAGACACCATCATCTACAACCCACTCTGCAAGTGTGTTATGGATTTTAACTAAAAGTGATTCCACAAACTGTGAGGAGATGTGGTGAGGGACAGAATACATAGTACAAAATATACAGCATGAAAAACATTAAGAGCCTGTTTGGAAAGCCACCTGGTAATTGGAATTGGTGTAATTACTACCCTAGTAATTACACAGCCTAGTAATTACACAACATTGTAATTACTACGACCTGTTTGTCATAATGTAATTACAGTGTAATTACAAGCGTGCTGTTTGGTTGCACAAGTATAATTACACAGTTAGTTTAATTTAGAAATAAAATTTAATTATATAAAATTTAAAATTAATATTTAAAAAATATGTGCCTTTATAAATGATATTAAATTAGTTATTTACTAATACATTGTTTATTGAAAATATGTTAATTAATAATCATATATTTGTAACTAATATTGTAAAAAATAATTGATATATAATTTCAAAATTAATATATTTTAATTTTAATTGATTATAAAACTTAAAAGCATAGCTTTTTGTGAGAACATCATGGGATTGGATGTTTGACAAAAAAAAATATATTTATAAATATAATACCATAACACTATTCAAATGTTGGACAATAATTCTATCAACTGTAAGTGAAAAATAAACAACATACAATGTGAAAATAACAAGCCAATAGTACTAAAGCAAATATTGTTAAAATTGAAAATAAAACCTAAATTCAAAATCCAAAAGAATTTTTTTTAACATAATACTCTTATGTCAAATTGCAACTTACATAAGTAAGTTTCAACGTAACATAAGTAAATACTCCTATAATTCAAAAGAAAGGGAAAATATAAGTCTATAACCTCATTCACAACGAAATTCTACTTTAATAACGTGACTTATTATATGCCAAATTTGTTAATGACTCATTCTTTCTAATATTAAGAGATGTAGTTTAAAAAATTAGAATATTAACACGGTTAATGAATAAAACAAAAACTAAAAAAATATAAGCAATTAGAACCACAAGAAGTAAAGGTTGGGAATGAGAAGAAAGGAAATGAAATATAAATTCTATAAAAAGAAAAAAATATTTTTAAAATACAAATAATTAAAAAGTAAAAATAAAAAAGAAATTAAATAATAGAAATAAAAATATATTAGAAAAGAAAAGAAATTAAAATTAAATAAAAAAGAAATTAAATAATAGAAAAAAAAAAGAAATTAAAATAAAATTTAAAAGAAATAGACTAAAAAGTAACTCTGTAATTACAGGGTGTAATTACACCCAATTCTCAGCCCCCCCTTGAGAATTGGAGAGTGTAATTACACCCTCTCAATTAACTCAATTCCCACCTAACTGTGTAATTACCTGGTCAAACAAACAGGCCAAACTGTGTAATTACACCCAATTACACCCAATTCCAATTACCTGGGTGGCTTTCCAAACAGGCCCTAAATGAAAATTAATAATGGCTAAGCAAGGTTTTGGATGCTCAATAAGTACTACAACATTCGTGTGGTTCGTAGACAACGTTAATGCCTGGATTATAATGCAGAGGATTGTAATACAGGGATCACTTATTCCTAATCATTAAATGATAATACTTTTTTGAGGAATGTTTTGTCATTGAATTGAACATGTGATATACGGTGTATAATGAAAAGCATGTAATTCATTTTAAGTTAAGAGATATTGAAGACGACATACTTCATTCCAAATAATTATCCGAGTATGCAATCCTTACCTCAAATAGGATTGCTTGAAAGAAAGGACCAGTAATGAACAAAAGAAGTTGGTTTTGAAGTGAATCAGATGCAATACTCATAGTCTAAGGGTCTGTCAAGAACAAGTTTGATCTTTCAAGGAGACTAATCATTCTTGTCGATAGCGAGATCGCTAATCATAGAGGGAAGGTAAGTTTGAAATGGTCCACCATTGGATGTTGACAGAAGGGGTTATTAAAAGCATCTTTGACATGTTCAGCACTTATATCTCCTATCCATTTCAGTTGTTGAGTGACATAAATTCTACACAAGTACTTGGATGCACCTTGAGGTTTTATCTTGGTTTCACCCATGTCTACTATTTCACAAGAACTTGATTCTAAAGATCAATACAATAATGAATAAGCTCAACCAAGGAAAAGTACTGGGTCACCAGAAAATCGTTTTTCTTTTTTTACTAACTTTAGTCCGATTAGTAATATGAGCCCAGTAGAACCAAAATCATTTCTTTACGAGATTTATCTTGATAAGATTTACTAGGATGTAACCAAAAGAGAAAGCAACAACGCAAGTATTGGTTCACAATCAATATTTAGTGGATTTCTTAATACGGATACATGGTTTGGATAAAAGCTACTGGGTTCACGTGAACCTGTATGTTACATGCTAGATCTGCCTCTGAGGTGGTTCAACAGGTTTTTGTACAAGATTTTGGCATCACTTTGGAAAACTAGAAGTGCTATGTTTACAACGACTACGCCTCAATCCCAAGTTAGTTGGAGTCGGCAATGGATTCTCATTATCCATTTCACTGTATCTGGACCCGTTTATTCCAATATTCAATAATGTGGAGTTCACTAACGATAGATTTTCCTTTACATTTTCTACTGACACACAAATCTCTAGACTAAAATGACTCCTACAATGTTGAGCCAAATGAAAGCAAAGTATCCTGACTTAGGCTTAACGCCAACTAGTCAATGTTGCCTATATGGATCTTTTGCTTTCATTTTGTCTTTTTTGCTAGATTTGTGTGTATTTCGAAAGATTGTAGGTCCTTTGATACCATTTCCTTCCATGCAATTTTAGCTATACTCGCCCTATTTGAATACCATAAATCATCATGTTTTTACATCTATCGGAGGGTGCATTTGGATGTCTACGTAAGACATGACTAAACCATATCAAATAACTTTATCTCATTTTATCCTCTATCCATGCTACTTGCACCTTCTGTTGGATGTGATTATTTCTAATCTACTCTAATCTTGTATGATCATACATCCATCTTGATATCCAGATTTCAGCAACACTTATCTTGTGGATCTTAGAGGCTCAACATTTACTCTAATATAAGAAAGTTTGTTATATCGTTTTACAGAACTTGCCTTTTATTTTGTTATGTATCCTCCTATCACATGACAATCATGTAGCACTCCTCCATTTCATCAACTTATTATGGCTTTATGCGTTACGTTTTCCAAATCCTCTATAATACCATTCTCTTGGAATGTGTTTAGCATCTAATGAAGAAAATTTGAAGGAAGAACATACAGAAGCATACTTTCTTGTGAATAATAGATCAACTAAATAGAACAAAGCAGAAATTATTGTATGTGAAATACGAACTAACAAAATAGATGTTTCTTACATGGATCACTAAAACCGGGCAGCTGACTTTTTGTATTTTGTCTATATTCTGCAAATGAAAGAGATTTATCAGAATGAAGCTTTGTCACGATAAATCAAGAAGAAGAAATAGACGGAAAAAAAAAAAGAAGCAAAACACTTACTTTGAAAATGTCAAACCAGAATGTCATCTTGACAGGATATAGAACTCGTATTCCTGAAAGTATGGCACTATGAAGAACTATGGCTCTTAACCTCTGTAAGCGAGATGCCAAGTGTAGTGTCGGCCCACTGCCAACAGATTGTCCATACAGAATGATATCCTCTTGCTTAATGCTGTATTCGCTCTTCAAACAATTGTAGACAGCTTCTATGTCGTAGTACGTGTTTAACTCAGATGGCTGATAGAAGTAAACACACATCAATATTTGAAGATTGGAAGAAGTTGACCAAAACTCAGAAGGCAATATTTGTCAGAAACAGAATTTAGAAATGGAAATTAGCATTTAATTTCCTTACCTTACCCGATGATCCACCGTATCCCGAGTAGTCGTAGCTGCAATTCAGTATTGCAAACATGCCATCAGTGCCAAAGGAAAAGGAGATTATAACAAAACAACAGAACTTTCAAGAATTCAATTGCACGATGATACAGCTAACGCGACTACAAAATCCATGCAAGTTTAGGAAAGACAGATTAACAAGTTGGAAGTAGGACTCTGCCCACACATGCAATTAAACCACCAAAATCATGGAGAAATAAAAAGGAAAAAAATCGCATCAAAATCAGATATGAGTTTTTGCTCGAAAAAATGAATTTAGACCAACAGACCAATTGAAAACAAAACCAAATCCACCTTTCCCATCTTGATTTAAGGAAAAATCTTAATCACACAGAATACCAATCATACACAGAATTAGAACAAGAACATATTAGGCAGAAGCAATTTACAACAAAAACAAAGTAAAGATCAAAACTTTGAAACAACCATTAACATTACTATCAGAAACAAGCAAAACCCAAGAAATCAATTATTCTAAAAACATCCTCAAATTAACCAGAAAAAAAGAAGAAGAAAGAAAGAGAACACCCCACACCCGAAAAGAAAAGTCAAAGAAAAAAGGAGAAGAACGATCATATTATCAATAATAGGAACATACCAGATAATATTAACACAGAGGTAAGCTCTAAGCTCAACAAGAACACATTAGGCAGAAGCAATATGTAACGGTCAACAAGAACACATTAGGCAGAAGCAATATGCAACAAAACAAAGTAAAGATTAAAACTTTGGAACAACCTTTAACTATGCTATTAAAAACAAGCAAAACCCATGAGATAATTATTCTAAAAACACTCCCCAAACCAGGAAAAAAAAAAAAAAAAGAAGCAAACACAACACACACCCAAAAGGGAACATACCACATAATATTAGGCAGGCAATATACAACAACAACAAAGTAAAGATGAAAACTTTGAAACAACAAAAAAGGTAGCCCAGTGCACTAAGCTCCCACTATGCACGGCGTCCGGAGAAGGGCCGGATCACAAGGTCTGTTGCACGCAATCTTACCCTGACTTTGAAACAACAATTAACAATATTATCAAAAACAAGTAAAACCCATGAAATCAATTATTCTAAAAACACCCCACACCCTAAAACAAAGTAAAGATCAAAACTTTGGAACAACCATTAACAAAAATACCAAAACAAGCAACCCCCTTGAAATCAATTATCCTAAAAACACCCTCAAACCAGAAATTAAAAAAAACACCCCACACCCCAAAACAAAGTAAAGATCAAAACTTTGAAACAACCATTAACAAAAATACCAAAACAAGCAAACCCCATTAAATCAATTATTCTAAAAACACCCTCAAACCAGAAGAAAGAAAGAAAAAGAAAAAAAACACCCCACATACGAAAACAAAGTAAAGATCAAAACTTTGAAACAACAATTAACAATACTATCAAAAACAAGCAAAAAAACATGAAATCAATTATTCAAAACAGTCTCCAAACCAGAAAAAAACACCCCACAACCCCCAACAAGAAGGAAAAAAAAAAAAAGAACTATCATATTATCAATAAAAAAGGAACAAAACATACCACATAATATTAACACAGTGTTGAGTACTAAGCTCAACAAACAGGTCAACAAGAACATATTAGGCAAAATCAATATAAAAAAAATGCAAAATAAAGATCAAAACTTTAGAACAACCATTAACAATACTATCAAAAACAAGCAAACCCCGTTAAATCAATTATTCTAAAAACACCCTCAAACCAGGAAAAAAAAAAAAACACCCCACATACCAAAACAAAACAAAGATCAAAACTTTAGAACAACCATTAACAATACTATCAAAACCAAGCAAAACTTGTGAATTCAATTATTCTAAACAGCCCCCTTATCAACACAATCAGGTCAACAACATATATGCAAAAAAACAAAGGAAAAAGATCAAAACTTTGGAACAATGCTTAACAATACTATCAAAAACAAGCAAAACTTATGAATTCAATTATCCTAAAAACACCCCACAACCCCAAAACAAGAAAGAAAACAAGAAGAATTATCATATTATCAATAAGAAGGAACAAAACATACCACATAATATTAACACAGAGTTGAGCTCTAAGCTCAACAAACAGGTCAACAAGAACATATTAGGCCAAATCAATATATAAAAAAAGCAAAATAAAGATCAAAACTTTGAAACAACCTTCAACAATATTACAATACTATCAAAAACAAGCAAAACCCATGATATCAATTATTCTAAAAACAACCTCAAAATTAACCAGAGAAGAAAAACACCCCACACCCCAAAACAAAAAAGGAAAGAAAAAAAAAAGAGAAAGAAGAATATTATCAATAAAAAGGAACATACCACATAATATTAGGCACAGACAATATACAACAAAACAAGCAAAACTTATGAATTCAATTATTCAAAACACCCCACACCTTAAAACAAAAAAGAAAAATTATCATATTATTATCAATAAAAAGGAAAGGAAGAAAAAAAAAACATACCACATAATATTAACACGAAGATGAGCTCTAAGTTCAATAAAAAGATCAATCATTTGTCCCAAATCAGCAGCATTTCCATGAGAATAAAGAAGTGTAAATCTTCCATTTGGATGTTTCCAAAATGTTGCAACAATTTTATTACCACCTTTTGTATCTAATAAATGAACATTCACATTTTTATCAGCTGTTATTCCACTAAAACAAACTCTTCCATTTTCTTCTTCATCTTTAAATACTTCATATGTTGCTGGTTCTGGTGGAAAAAATGCAAATTTTGCAGCTACACCTGCTGTTACATTTCCCATTATAACAAAACCAATAAACAAAATTTATCTATCAACAAACTATATAAGGAAAGCATCAAGAATTTTATGCAAGAAAAAATTGTACTATGGTTTTTATTTTCTTGTTTTGTTGCTTTCTTGATTGTTGATGAAAATATGGGGGAGAAAGTTCTTGTTTACTGGTTTATTTTTGTTTTTTGGTTTATATATAATTATTGTTTTCTGTTTTGGGTTTTTTTTAATTTTATTTTTATTTTTTTATATATCTAATATATATATGTTGAGTGGTTTGTTGATGATGGGAGAGAGAAAGATCCGATGCAAGCGGGAAACAAAGCAGCTTCCAGAAAAGAAGAATTAAAAGAAGCAAAAGAATTGGTGCATGTTGGTTCTTTAGATGATCTGTAAATACCCATTATTTATTTTTTAATTATTAATAAAAAAAAATTGTTGGTTGTACAATTTTTATTTATTACACTCACCCTCTGTCTAATTTATATGATATAGTTTGGATTTTAACCGTCAAACATGAACATTTTTTGACACGATTTATTCATATGCCTTTCAAAAGTTTTAAAAAAAATTGTTAATTATTATGATTTATAGTACTTTTTATATAATTTTTAAATATATAAATTATTTATTAAAAAAAAAAACTGAAAGATTGTATGTCTGAATTCACGGTCAAAATAAAAAAGTTTGACTCTCGAAATTGAACTGTGTCACATGATATGAAGTGAGCGTTTTTTCATCTTAATTTATGTGTCATGTTTTTTGAGTTTAAGTTTTATATATTTTTGTAAATAGTCTTTTAAATCATCAGGTCATTTAAAGGTATGTATAGATAAGCCTTATTAAAATGTGGTATTTAAAATCTTGAAAATAAGATATGTTACTTGCTACAAGTATAGGAGCAGATGATTTGATGTTGTAAAAATTATTTATAATGGCAGTGTACTTACTTAAACAATTTTCACTTTAATCTGTTACTCTTAATAAGATGATTTATAATTATACAAATGATCATGATTTATTTTAGACCATAACTTTAAAAAAAATATATTAAAATTCGTGTCCAATTAAATACCACAATATAAATTGAAATGAAGGAATATTATATTACACATTTGGCTTCTTAGACGATCTGTAAATGGCCAAGTTTTATTTTTTCCCTTCCAATTTTTGGTGGTACTATTTTATTTATTATTTTATTGTTAACACATTTTTTTATTTATTTTGATTCAGCATTCATGGGCGCCCATTATCTATGACTTGGTGACAAGACAAGTTTTAGCCTTCAAGAAAAGTTTTATGATAAAAAAGAAAAAAAGGTGTATATTAAAAACAGTTGTATCATCCGATTAGGATAGGAAGATGGACTTAGTTGTGGAATTGCCAAGTGTTAGATGAAGTTAATTATCATAATATAAGCATGTATACATGATCACACAAAATATCATCAATATTTGGTAGTTTGAAGGTTTATCTTAAAAATTCGACCATAATAGTATAATTAGAATATGTATCTACTCATGTCTGCTATTTTAGTTTAAAGTCAATGGGTACAACACAACAACTTAGAAGTAAATAGCTTGTAAGTTGTAACACGCATCAAATATATTTTGTTATTATTATATATATAATTATATATCATTAGACAAGTGTCGTGCCTTATGTTGAGTGAAATTACTATTCTTCTTTAAGCAGTTTTCAATTGAATTTATTAGTAAGATCAAATAGGCAAAGAATGTAGAATAATTTTCAAAAAGGAAAATGAGCTAGTGTGTAGCTAATCCATGGTTCCAAAACAAGTGCAATATTGGCTTTGGATGTGAAAGTAAATTCATAATTAAACCATGTTAATCTCAATAAAATATGTAGTCAAAGGGAAAAAGACCGGCAGAAAAAAGAAAAAAGAAAGATGAGAACAACAAAGAAAAGATCAAGAATTTTATAATCACAGTATTCGGGACAACTGACGTGTCTCTCGATTAGCTCTATAGAGTATTTGCTATCTTCCATCAGAACAAATACATGAAATAAAAACCATCATTTTATTTTTAATAGAAAATCTCGGGTTCGAGCCTTACAAATAAAAAAAAATCGAGTGAAAATCACAAATAACCTCTCTCAACCCTTATAATTGAGAAATTACCACTATCTTTTAAATTCTACAGATGAAATTGTAAGTATTGTTATGAAGTTTCACATGTGAAATTTAAAATTCTATAAGCAATAGTTATTTTCAAAAATAGGATCGAAAAACGGCTAGTGAGCACTATTTTTTTTTAAAAATCTTTGTAGGAAGCGCTTCTCTTTAATAATTTTTTTACAACACGAATTCAAATTAATCAAAGCCAAAACGAGCGTCAGATATATTTGTGGGGGAAGGGAGTGGAAGCATAGACTGCTAAGATACGGTCAAAGGCTGCTATAGAGATCTAAATAACGAAATTATTTTCAGATTGGTGTCTCAGAGGGACAATGTGTCAGATTCAAACATTCTTTCTTTGTCTTGCCCCTTGTTTCCCAAACTTTGAACCTTCCTTTAATTTTATTTCATGCTCTATACCTCGTTTTTAATTATATAAATAAATATATTGTTTCATTAATATCATTTAGAGATGTACAAGTTATAGTAGATACATAATCTGATATAAAAAGTTTCTATTTTATCTTAATCCCTATGCACACACTTCACATAAACTTCGTTTTTCTCGTATTTAAAAGCTTAAAATCAGGTAGTTTGTATAATTCTTTATATACTCTTACATTTTGATCAGGCAATTTGCTTTAAATTCTCACGTTTACTTTTTATTACTAAATTATATTCATTAAATGTTCGAGGAAATGTGGTATTTCTGCTACATATGCTTAGTGCTTACTACAAATAAATCTACCTGAAATTAACAAAAAGGAAGGGAAAGTACTGTTATGAGTAATCTTTTACTCCTAAACATCATTAAGAGAGCAACTAGATAGATTAATTAAACAAAGAGTTTAAGTACTTAAATCCTTAAACAAATAATTGCTTATAAAAAGGTATTAATTGCAATCAATAACTAAGCTGACTAGAGTAATGATGGTCAACTTGTCATTATGATAAATAGGACTCGATATGATAAATAGGACATAGTCACTATAAAGTCTGCAAACATGTGATTAGTATTATGCATATATACTAATATAATAAGAAAATTAAAAGACATTTGCATGAGGAGATTACGTAGGAACAAAGATAAACTATTGTAGAAAAATTATTGTGCTTTGAATTGAATTTTCTCGGACCACAAAAAAGCAATGAGGGGTCCCCCAACAAGCCAATATGGCTACCAGCTCCTTGAGTTTGGTCCTCTTTCATTTAATTTGAGAGAAAAAACAAACTTGGGTACAAATTGATATTTCAAAGTGTAACATTTAATCATGGAAGAATTCAATCATTTAGTCCTACTTACCTAATAATTCATGAATGCATGAATGAATATAGTCTACCTGTACATATAGAGTCTTGTTTGAACTTATGGTTCATATTTTAGTGATAGGAATGCGAGAAAAATTGGAAAACACAATAGAAGAAGAAAGGCTAATTAGTTACATTTGTCGTGAAATATCATTATTCTTAGAGAGATATTAACCGCATATTCTTTAAGTGAAATACCAACACAATTTCGTTTTAGACTCAACAAAAGTTCTAGTATGTATATTGCAAATGATATTAACTTACGCTATTTCTGAGAGTTGTTATATTTATAGAACTTTGGAGTTGATTTTTGAAAAATCATTCTTTACGAATACCGCTAAAAGTCAATTTTTTTCCAACAAGGACAATTTCAACAAGTCTCATTAGAAATTTCGTCAGAAATATGCATATCTAATTTTTAATAGTGTCTGGTAGGGGTGTACAAAGTAAACCAACAAACCGCACCAAACCGATAAACCTAGTCAAGCCGAGAAAAAAACCCAATTAGTTATTTGGTTTGACTTGGTTTGGTGTTGAAAAAAAAAAAACCTGACCATAATTGGTTTGGTTTTGTTTTAGCTAAAAAATGTCAAACCGAACCAAACCAACCCGACATTACATGTATTCAATTTTTAAAATATTTTATACATAAAAATATTTATTTGTAATGTAATTTATAAATATTTCTTAAAAAAAATTCGTAGTTTTTTATCTATTATTATATTATTCAAGCTTGAACTTAAAATTTTGAATGTCAATAAGTTTTATATCCTATGGATGTAAGTAACTCAAATAAAGTCCAAACCAAAATCAACTCAACACTAATGCTAACAAAAGAAATTCAATCTACCACTAAGAATGACAATAGTGTTGGATATCTATTATTTAGTTTTGCATAATTGGTTTAGAGTGAAAATACATAACTTAAGTTTTTTTTTCTTTGTCATGTAACTAATACTTGTTAGCTGTACTTATTTTAGCATGACTTAGTAATTTTTAGATTATGGTCATTTTCTTTATGGCTTATTAATTCGCAATATTTATTTTAACCGATTTTATTATCTTTTGTTGAATATTTTAATACAATATCATCACTGTTCTCACATTTTGTGTTATTTTCTTAAGAAACACCTTAATTATATAGCTGTATCTTACTAGGACTAAAGAAATATTTGAAGTATAAGTGTATATGTTTTGTATCAAGACTATTCCAGGAAAAAGAAAACCAAAAAAACCCGAGAAAATCCGAGATTGAAAAATCCAAATTTTATTAATTTGATTTGGTATCTAAATTTTAAAACCCGACGCAATTAATTTAATTTAATGTTTAAAAAATTTGAACCAATCCGATTCATGTTCACCTTAGGTGTCTGGCATGATGAGATTGCACATAGAGTATGACAGTTAGTTCTCAGAAAGTACGTCGCTGGTTTCGAGTACCTTCTAAATAATTTTTACGTTGTTCTGTAAACAGTGTACTTGAGAAAGCACAATTAGCCCCTATTAAAAAGGTTACTCATGCTTGAGTAGATTCAAAGTGTAGTTCCTAAAATATATTCTTAAGTAGTTTTGCTATTTTAAATTTGTCAAAAGTGAGCAGTTTTGGTTTTAGTCAAATATTTTAATAAACTATGTCCGTTAAATTTGAGAAAAATTGTGAAAAACAAAAGATTTAACAAAAAACACTAGGAAGTTTCATTAGATCCTATAAATATAATTGCAACACAAAAATAATAGAAGTTACTGTTCGACGGGTTCAAATAAAGAGCAACCAACTTGACGATAATCAAGATTTTTTGTCAAAAAAAAAAAAAAAAAAAAGTCTGAAGTACTACATGTGGAGACAATTTTCAATCATATTTTGAACAATCTTACTGCTGCATATTTTTAAAACAAAAACAACTTTTAACTCGTGCTTACTTTAAAGCATGAGCTCCAATTTTCAACTCGTGCTTACTTTTAACGTATGAGCTCAAATTTTCAACTCTTGCTTACTTTAAACGCTTGGACCAATTTCAACACATGTTCACTTTTAACGCATGGGCTCCACTTTCAACCTATGTTCATTTTTAATGCACAAGGCTCAAATTTTTAACCCATGTCTACTTTTAATCATAGCAAGCAGCAGTGATGAAGATTATATCTATGAAGAAGACGGATCAACTTTTTTCAAGAAAATCTCGGCCTAAAGGGGAGATTTGTTAGAGTTTTGCCCTGATTTTGTTACCATATTTGATTTTACTTTTTCCAAAAGGAAAATATAAATCTTCCATATTTAAGTAACCCTTTTCTTGGAGGAAAATTTTTGGACATCTGTAAATTGAAGACCTCCTTCTCACAACTAGACAACAACATAGCATCCACAATGTAGTCCTTTAGAGAGTTTTGTTTAGGGGGAGATTTTTCTTCCAATAGTTTTTATGCTTTGATATCAGTTTTTGTATGTAGATCAATTGATCAAATCATATCATTAGAATATTATGCCTCTTTTAGTATGTTTTTCTTTGTCGTCTGATTTATCATTGTTCAAGGTTTTACAATTGTAAGCTTCCACATGACGCCTGATTATTTTGATCCCAACAGTTACACCTTCAAACAATTCCACTAGATTTTAGAAAATAGACCTAATTTATTGCGTCTTCAAATGCGAGTTCTTGTTAAATCCCTTTCCACACAATTTCTGCCAAATCTAACATACATAATTTCTTAAATATTTGACGGAGATTGAAAGCGCTCATGACCTTTAACAACCTTAAAAAACTAAACGATTTTAGAATATATTTAAAAGATTACTTTGAATCTACATAAGCATAAAGGAACAATTGTTTTTTATTTTCTTGATGAAAGTTGCTTTTGTGATATCACCTTCATGACTTGGCAGATCATGATCTTGTATTGAAGACTACTATGGCATTGTCATGATCAATCACAAGATGGTGAAAAATTGGCTTTGAGTTGTGATAGTTACCTCTCACTCACTCTTCCCTTTCATGCTTTAACAATGGGGAACCATGAATTTTCTTTATGTTGAAGACATTCCTTTTGCATCATGAAAGTGGAGAATAATCTTGGGGGGAATTTAAGCTGCACTTTGCATGCCAGGAGTGACCAAAAAAAAAAAAAACATATGAAACCCACTTTTTAACTGATTAGAATCATAGGTCTAACCCTTGGACACAATATAATTTAATGAGTAAGATGTCAACATGTCACAATCCAAACTCACGTATTGTCTATTTTTTTTGATGGACCTCATAGATTTTTCCTTTAACTATGTCATCATTGAGTCTAAAAGCGTGCGTATCACATGAGATTGTGTAGTCTTGAATGTAGAACGCTCATTGATCACTTCTTGACCTTGTCATAGCCACCGTCATGGAAGTACAAATTTCACATAAGAAACTCCATACAGACCATACCAATATCCTGGAGTTTCACGCGTGAAATTTAAAACTTCATGACAATAGCTATTTTTCAATTACAGGAGCTGAAAAATGCATGGTTATTTATAAATTTACCTATCTTAACTATTAGCATTTCACTCTTCTCCCCCTTTTCGACGTGGAACTCACCTAATGTGCCATATGCACCTCTTTTTCGAAAGTTTGCTAATCTTTTTTCTTTTACCCACATCAACCCACTCTCCATCGTGAACTTAACAAGTCAATTGTAACTTCAAATTTCAATGATTTCTAATGAGTTATGGCCACTAATGTCTAGGTCTTCCAATTCTCTGTTAATCATGTGGAAAAAGGTGAGAGGTAATTAAGTTCCTCCTAGAGATTTTTCTAGTATTCACACAAAATGTATTAACTATTCATGGTTTTTAATAAAGGTACATATATGTAAGATGCTTGATATATGTTTATTGATTTGACATAAACACTAGGTACTTATAAGTTTTTACTGTTCCTTTAGCTACATTCTATCCTCCCCCACTTGTGGGACTAGTTGTTGTTGTTGTATAGCATAAATTGTACCACAAGATAACTTTAGAGGATGTCATGCCTAACTAATCAAGCCTACCATGTTACTAGAAGGTGGAAGATCAATGTTACTTAGTATCATGCATTTACATGCATGTTTCATCATTCCATAAGTTAATTTTTGACATGGTCAGCCTAAACTTTGTGTGTGTGTATTGGGGTTCGGGGGGGGGGGGGGGGGGTTGGGGGTTGGGGGTTGGTTGAGGTTGGTTGGCCTACTTAATGAAGAAGCCATCATCAGTGAGTGATTGTACAGATTTCTTTTAATATGTCATGAAAGAAAGAAACAAAGCTGTGAGTATATAGTAGTACTAAACTAAAGTTGCAATTATTATATTTCTTTCCTCAAAACTATAAAAAGAGGAAGCTTTAGTTTAAAGGAAAAGAATTATTGGGTCAAAAAAGCCTCATTAGAATGCTTGGATTTTGGTGCACATACCAAAGGCTCAAGTGGATTGAGCTTTTAAAGGGGTCTCTGTCTGTCCTCAAGTGTTTTAATTTGTGAAAAGAATTGAGTCAACAGAACATAATGTTTACAACTTTAGATTATTTATCTGACTAATTCGCTTTTTTGAAAAACTCTAGGTAAAGGGTCATCATTTTTTGACCTTGCTTTTCACTTTTGATTATAGTATATTTGATTACTAGCTTATTAAGTCTTGGAAAATGAGAATTGAGTCTTCAATGGATCAACCTATCTTAGTTCTTCTTTTCTTATTTCTTGTAGTTTAAGACTATTAAAAAAAAAAAAAAAGATTATAGAACTATAGTGTACAACAAGCAATGTAGCGCCTTGTTTAATGCAATACTAGTATTTGGGGCTTGTGGTCAAACTTGACTCAGTCTATGGTATCTCAAATGAGGGATCTCATAGAAAAAGCTAAATTCCAAATTATTAGTTCCATCTATCTCATTTTGTTTGACTTATTACTACATAAGAAACATTTTTCTAGCAATTAGTAGGGCTTTGAAGGTTTATTTTTCTCTTATTGCTTTTTCATTGGTCTGTAGGTGTGATATTATCGTGAGCGAAGGTGTTAAAAAAGCACGAAATAAATCTTAAATCACACAAAAGAAAGTTATCTAAAAAAACGTAACCTGCAATATCCTGAAATACATGTAGACTTAATTAGCGAACAATAATGCACAATAGAAGAACAAGATCTATCTAAGCTAGACAAATTAGTTTAGGATGTGATTTAGTCATATTAGTATATCCACTTTTTAGGTCCTATAGTTTTTTTTAGCTCTTTCCGATATTTTTATGTCAATAAGTAATATAGAAAACTTCTGAGACTCTAAACTTTTATTTTGTGTAATGTTAGCCCGCGATGAATTTAAATGGAGAAACATGATCATTGATGATTAATATACTCGATCTCAACTTGTTTGAACTAATGCATAATAGTAGTTATTGCTGTTTCTCCTATGCTTTATTGAACTTTAGCTTTGACAACTTCATGAATCTTAATCATTTACATCAACACTACAACAAGGGAAAGATGGGGGGAAATTCTTTCTATGAGGTCCCTAACCTAGTCTACTAAGTCTTGACTTAGCCACCTTTATAGGAACTTTTTAGCGTATAAAATTGTAATTCTTTTTGTTTTTAAAGTTCAAAATATAATTGCATTGCCCGCTGGCATTACAGAATTCCATTTATATTCTGGAAATTAAAATAAACTTTTTATAGTAGAGGAGCTAGAGATAATTTACCATTAGGCTTACGGTATAACTATTTAAATGCAAAACAGAACATGTCAAATTGACCTAAGTATTTAGGATTATATAATTTACAAGATAATACTCCAGGTCACAAAATTATTAATTATAGAACCACATATTATATAATTTGTAGTCAAATACTTACAAAAAATTAAAGGCAAAAGTTGTGGGAATGTATATTATGAACAATTCAACATGTAAAAACGCACACAAATCTTTTTGAAGTATTTGGGACAACCAATTCAAGGAGTAAAGCATGCATGGAACGAATGTTTTATCTATCAAGGCATTAACCCCACAGAACTTAAGCACCTCATTATCACGAGTAAAGATATTAATAACGAGGAATTCTTTTTTGTTATGCTACTAATATTTGCTCTGCTATTCTACCCCAGCCTGGCTGAATAAGAGTTACGGGGAGGATATTTTGAGGCTGCTTACCAATGTTACCCTTTTGAAACATTGATGTTGCATATAAGAACATATTTACAAGAAAAACGAAACACGAGTACAAATTAGTTGGACTAACTTCCCTTTTTCACAAGCATGCATTAAAATCTCAATGCAAAGAAAGTATATGATCACCATATATTTACATATATAAGGTGACTTTTGAATAGCAAATAATCAAGTAGATTATATTGGTCTCAGTACATTTGTACCTCAAATAATATTATTCCAAAGCTAAAACGCCACCATTTATTCTGAACTGCACATGGGGGCTGGGATCAGGTTTGCATTATACACATAAACAAGATGTAAATCATGTTACATATATACAGGCATTCATCCGTGTACACATTCACATTGTGTTGTTCATCAGTATACAAAGCGCTCCGATTAAAGAGAGGCATGGACAGAACCTCTGCTTGGACTACTAAACAGTATAAGTTCCTCCTCTAATCTTGTTTTGTCTCCAATAACAGAAATCCAAGTTTCTGCTATCTTCTCCACTCTTCCGTTTGAAATTTCTGCGACGGTGAAGGCACGCGACGTGCCTTCGGATTCTGCTGTCAAAGCTGGGGTTCTGACCCGGGGAACAATGGCTCCGTTCAAGTATATGGTATTATCATTTCCAACCACTATCATTTTGCGAAAGGCATTTCCAGAAGCGAGCTGTTTGTGCATGTGACCGAAAATGACCAATGGGACCGAATATGGAGCAGCCTCTTTTAATTGGGCTAAGGCATGCGCTAGATCTGCACAAGACGTAACGATCAGATGCTGTTGAACCAACCGTTTTATTGAACTTAAGTTGAGAAGATTTGATCAACCAATATACCACTCTCATCAGGATAAATGGGGTGTAGCACTTGATCAAGAAATTCAGAAAAATGAAATCAGTTCATATGTAATACCTGGATCACCATGGTCACCACCGTCAACATACCAGTCTCTTCCGCAGATGTCATCCACGTTAGCACCTAGCCCTGCATCTCCCTACTCAGAATACTGAAACCGCAAAAATATTTCCAGCAACAGGTAGAAGTACCTCAACAGAATACTACTTCAGCAAGCTATACACCTGTTGGACCATTATGAGCAAGGAATATAATTGAATGATCCTCTGGAGTGCCCATGGCAGATTGTAAGATTCTTTCGGCGCTCCTATCCATATCATGGACTCCATACCTAAGAAGGTAATTGAGATACTGTAAAGTTGCAAGTCACAATCTAAGCTACATCCAGAGTGTTATTTGGCCAGAGCCACATCTGATATGGGCACAAGAGGCAATGATGAAGTCATTAAATTCTGAAAGATTAGAAATTAGTTTCGAGCAATTCCTCATTAGAACAGTCTAACATGACTCCGATTGAGCAAAAGTGATCAGATGGCAGCAACAATCGTAAGAAAAATGTTAATCATCAATCTAATCAAGTGATTCATGAATTTGAAGCATTTATCTCAGAAACCGACAAAGAAAAAGAACAAGCTTCAAGCACGAGGGCGGCTCTTTAGTGCCGTTTGTTAAAATACTATTCCAGACAAGATGAAGATTTCCTATCAAATGAAAATGAGAGGGACATGCTACACAAGAAACAATGACAGATTAAGTCTTGTAGTCCATTTAACAAATAAGGGTCTGAATAGATACTAACTACAAATATTATAAACACGTTTATGCAATCACTTAATTCCCCCTGGCTTATTTCCTCAATTTCTGAGATCTTGTTCAGCCTTGCCCTTCGTATAGCTCAAGTTTTTTGTTTATCAAACAAGAAACACAAGAACTAGAGGTTGTGAAATTGGTTTTAGACTACAATGGTATATGGAAGGTTTCCTACTGATCAGCAAATATAGGAAAATGCTAAGGTTTCAGCTTCAACTGTCAGGCAGTCAAGTTATTTCCATAGTTTATGCTATAAGTGCACTCCACAAATAGAAGAAGAAACGGAAAAACATGGGGTGATTGACCAAAAACAAATTCAGGCATTTTGGTGATGACTTGTAAGGTACTATTCAAGCATTTGCAGATAAAACTTGTGAATCAGGCATGTAAATTTGATGTCTAGTTGGGAGTCACACTTAAACAACTTCAAGTGAAAAATGTATCAGAAGCTTCAAACCATAAATTTCGAAAATATTGTAGTTCTTTCAAATTAATAGACAATGCTAAAAATCAGTTAGATAGTCAGGCTAAGCAATGATCACAATTATAGACAAACAACAACAACATACCCAGTGTAATCCCACAGGTGGGTTTGGAGAGGGTAGAGTGTACGCAGACCTTACCCCTATCTCATGGAGGTAGAGAGGCTGTTTCCGAGAGACCCTCGGCTCAACCAATTATAGACAAAGTTAGGGTGAAATACCAATGTGCATTGAAGAAGAAATAACTGAAAACGAGATTAGGACCACAAACCTTGCTTTGAGAAGCTGTCTCCGAAATAAGGGCTTACCACCACAAGAAAAAGGTCGTCCACCAACAATACTGAGTTTTAGCATAGGGAGATCCATCCGACGGTAACCAACATGCTCATCACCAAGACTGACCATTAAAAATTGTCAGCAAGCCAACAAGACAACTTTATATTATAGGTTATTTTTCCTTATACCATTATAAGATGGGACATAAAATAGGTGAAGACCAAAACCTCCTGTTTATGGGAAGGACTTGGCTGTCCGATTCATTTTTCTGGTATTCAGCTCTTCATGTAAGCAGATAGCCAAGTAGCTCGAGGAAAAGTAAAAAAGAAAAAAAGAAAAAGGTAACTTTCCTTCAGAATGTGGACATGAACCGACTTACAAATCATAATCATTGTTTTTCACTCAATTACTCCCTCCGTCCCAATTTATATGACACTCTTTCTTATTTAGTCGGTCCCATAAAGAATGACACCTTTCTATAATTAGTAACAATTCAACTTTAAATTTACCTTTTTATCCTTAATGAAATGATTCCTAGCCACACAAATTTCTATGGTTTGTTTTAGACACAAGTTTCAAAAGTCTTCCTTTATTTCTTAAGCTTCATGCCCAGTCAAACACCTTCATAAAAAATGGGACGGAGGGATTATGATAATAAGTAAAATTGTATACCTGTTAATTTAGTAGTTGATACCTTATATACTTTCCAAGATAAAATCAGAATCCAAAGAATTGAACCATCGAACAATTTTTATGTAGATAGTTGAATTTTAATAGAAATCTTGGCAACATGGAGCCAGAGTCTCAGAATTAATCTTAGTTCACTGGGCCTGGTGTTCAAATCAGTCATGGCTCCTTGTGGCAAGAGAGACTTATGCAGAAAACCTAGAACTTAAAACTTAGAACGGATTACTTGTGGAAGTTAAGTGTATAAATTGCCAACTTTAAGTAAACTTCTTTAAGTGCCAGCATAGTGGGAAATTATGATTGTGGCACCTCTTAATACCTGCATATGGATAAATTCCCAGCAAAAGGAGATTCCATTCTTTATATTTATGTTGTTATGTTTCTTTTAACAGCAAATATCATCCAGATTGGGCAGATATGAACATGTTCCTATGATACAAGTGTCGGATGTACCAAGAGGACCTTTTCTGGATCCTGGCTATTCATTTTCTATCCTGCAACTTTACCATCTATCTTCCGTTTCTTCTGAGACAGAGGGGTGATTGAGATTGTAAGAAACGCAAGACGGAAGGTCATGCCAGAGTGAGAAATTGACAGTCCTAAATATCATAATTGAGCACATAGCTATCTATTTGATATGTAGATCCAATTAATTATACATCTTGAGAAACATACCATTCCAGCTGAAGTTGAACAGCATCTTTTTCCCTACAAATTGGAACAACACACACTAAGAAAAAAGAAACAAGTGGATGAATTTAGCAAACCAGACTTAAGGGGAGCATCTCAAAATTAGAGAAAAATAATTTGTTAACAAGACATGCAACTAACTGACAGGAAAAAATTAATCTAGCAATATCTCGCGTCCTTTTTGATACTTCAGATTTTCAAGCCATTGTGTTGTTTATCGTTAATGCTGGAAGTTTCTAGGATAGATATGTTTTGAGGAAAACATCCTTTAATTCATTAATCATTTTCCACGGGCTCTACCGCCAAAGACAATGTTAATTAATCCTACTCACACATTACCACAGTGGTCACCCCATTCGCCATCACCAACCACAACCTTCATGAAGCCACAACACTAATCTGACAACCATCATATTTACCAGAGTTTGAACTCCAACAAGTAACAGAAATGAATAAGAAAGTGAAATTTCCTCATAAAACAAATCCATCAGGATTTTAATTGTTGGTTTCAAGAAACTGAATTCAGATATCAGAATGCAACTCCACATGGCAGTCTAATACTTGAAGATCCTGGTAGTAACTCTTCAAGTGCGTTGACAAGTGGAGATTATGCCAGCAAAACAGCGTACGAGAAATTATTTCAGGAATGAATTAGGAAGAAAATGAGAAATATCCAGTTATATACTATGCCTGAAGCATAGTTGAAGGAAAGAGAATAAGATGAATCCGATTGCTAAACACTATAATAGCAGGTTAAAATCAGATGTAGCACAAGAAAGTTAAGTGTTGACATGTATAAACAGGTATATGTAAACTAAGGCCAGGCAAATCAATTTAGAGGAACTTGGACTTACCTTCCTGAGAACTTTCGAGTATTCCATGCGTCATGGTTCCCCAGAATAACAGCTTTGGTGATCTCTAGATCTGCAACGCTTCGGACTAGATCCACATTTTCATTCCCAAAATCCCCTGAAGCAAGAACAAAATGAAGTGAATTAATAATTCTTCCAATCTAACTTGGCTAAGAATGAAAATAGTAGTTAAACTAATACAATAACTATGTAGTATGCATTGTGGATGAATAGATGGGCGATAACAAGAAAACATGCCTGTGAAGAGCACCAAATCAGGCTGCAATTTTCACATAACAAATATAATTAGCTGACAGAAGGAAATGGAAATACCAAAAGATGTTATACAAGAAAAGTAAGAGGATTTCTCACAGAGAAGGTTTCCACTGTCCCCAAAAAAGAAAGAAAAAGTGGACAAACTTGGGATAGGAACTCTGAAGCAACACTTAGATCTTCATTTCTCAAAATCTTCTTGAACACTTCACTGTAATTATGTGTAGAATAAGTCATATCCAAAGGATATGCACCGCTCAGAGGAGAAAGTTAGCAGCAATTGCTAATTATCCACTGATGAAAGTAATGAAGTACGAAGACACTTTCCTCAATTTTGATTGAATTATTTTTGTTTCATACGAAATATTATTTTTAGTCATGATACTTTTTCTGTCCTTGCAACTAAAAACATTAGTAGAAGTGTAGAGTGGGACACATTTAGCAAACAAATTACACAGCAAGGGAAATATACGACCCAAAAGCAAGACATGTAAAAGCAAGACATGTAATACTTTATAAATTTGCAGTTATCTATCCTCTCGTGCAACATCTACAGTGGAAATGTTCTTAATCAAACAGGCTATTTAGGTGCAAGTTTACCATGACAAAAGTTCCACTAAAAATAGATATAACTTGCCATTTCGATAAAGCATTATGCAGGTTTACAAAAAGTACCACGAATTATTAATGCATACTACAATACTTGGTGTACGCGTTAAGAGTAATAACTACTGGCAGTCAAGAGTTTCAAATTAAAGGCAATTTTTTTTTTTGAAACAGGTAACATCAAATTAAAGGCAATTTTGGCTTACATAGATCAAATTCTAGATCCACTTGGGCACGTATTTAACAGCTAATAGAATCAAACTCAATGCAAAGTCAACTCGAAGTACTAACATTTGGTCAATTAACCAGGAAACAATATCGAAACAATAACAGTTTTTCGGTTAGTAGTTTTGAATACCTTGGATCAGTTTTTACAAGTTCAACCATGTTAGGTATAATTCCTGTTAATTTGGCCGGATTATTTGTAAACTACAGAAGTATGCTTTATGCATTCAAGAAATTAGCATATTCACAACAAACAATACCTCAATAATCCTAGCACAAAAAGAATAGGAAAAAAAAACAAAAAAAACAAATAAAGATGTTAAATACCTTCAAGAATTGAAGAGCCTTCCTATCTTCTTCTAGGTTCCAGTCATCATGCTTCACAATCCCCAACATTTCCACAAAAAAGGAAAATAACACAAAGTCACACATACAAACTCACTACTACAATTTACTACATCAATTCAAATTCCAAAAACAAAAAGTAGTGAACTTAACCAAATCACCAAAAAACAAAAAAAAAAACAAAAAGTAAACAAATTCAAACTACAAATCGAAAAAGAGAGAGTAATTTGATTAAGACTTCAGCAGCAAATGAAAATGCTACTCCCTACGTCCCAATTTATGTGACACTCTTTCCTTTTAAGCCAGTCCAAAAAGAATGACCATTTTCCATATATAGTAACAATTTATTTCAAACTTCCTATTTTCCGGTAATGGAATGATTTACGGCCACAAATATCTATGACTTATTTTAGACCACAAGTTTCTTCTTTGATTCTTAAACTCCATACCCAGTCAAATACCTTCGTATAAAATGTGACGGAGGGAGTAACAATTTAACTTTAAACTTCCAATTTTACCCTTACTGAAAAGATTAACAGCCACAAATAACAATGGATTATTTTAAACCACAAGTTTCAAAAAATTTTCTTTCATTCTTTTAACTCTATGCCCAGTCAAATAACTTCACATTAATTGCGACGGAGGGAGTAAACTAATTGAAATTACACAAAAAAAAAAGGTAATTTGATTAATAGCCTGTTTGGCCAAGCTTATTTTTTTTCCCAAAAGTTCTTATTTTTTCCAATAAGTGCTTATTTTTAAAAAGTGAGGTGTTTGGCCAAGCTTTTGGTAGAAAATAAGTGCTACTATTTTTCAAAAGCGGAAAAAAAATAGCTTCCGCCAAAAGCACTTTTCAGAAAAATACACTAAAAACACTTTTTAAAAACTTGATCAAACACTAATTATTATTCAAAAGAGTATTTTAAATTAATTGGTCAAACATAAACTGATTTTAGTCAAAAGTACTTTTTGAAAAAATCACTTTTCAAAATAAACTGATTTTAGAAGTTTAGCCAAACACTAATTATTGTTCAAAAGTATTTTTAAATTAATTCGTCAAACACAAACTGTTTTTCATCAAAAGTACTTTTAAAAAAATTACTTTCCAAAATAAGTTAATTTTAAAAGCTTGACCAAACACTGATTATTGTTCAAAAGCATTTTCAAATTAATTGATCAAATACAAAATGCTTTTCATCAAAAGACACTTTTCAGAAAGCACTTTCGAGAAAAATACACTAGAAACAATTTTTAAAAGCTTGACCAAACACTAATTGTTGCTCAAAAATGTGTTTTAAATTAATTCATCAAACACAAATTGTTTTTCCTCAAAAGTCACTTTTCAAAATAAGTTAGATTTTAAAAGCTTGATCAAACACTAATTATTGTTCAAAAGTATTTTTAAATTAATTAATTAAACACAAACTGTTTACCGTCAAAAGTCTCTTTTTGAAAAGTTGGCCAAACAAGCTATAAGACTTCAACAAGCACATTAAATGCTACTTCTGTAATTCAAAAATCTTCAGGTTATAGATATACTACAACACACATTATACAATTTCTTCTGCAATTAAAAAAAAAAAAAAGAAGAAGAAGCTAGGGTTTCAAGAAATGGATAGCTTACGACGTCACCGATGACGGCGATTCGGACGGAATATGCCATCGGAAAGTTACCGCCGGTGAGTTTTGACGGCGTTGGAGTCGGCGCGTGTGGCCACGTCCTGCCGTTAAACATATGGACGTCGTGTGCTGTGGCCTAACTAATATTTAGGGGTCTAACTGGTTATTATTTCCATTTTTGTCCTCTTAATTGTCAATTTCTCTTTTTTTTTTTTTGGTAATCGGATATTTCATATATATATATATATATAACACACACGTTAGTCTCTATGAACGTACACTGTACTTATTCTCCATGTATGAATCCTAATTAAGATTAACTCTTATAGAAGAATATGAATCCGGATGGGTATCCATGGTTAATATTTACTAATGTATTACAATTCTATACAATAAAGGATATTCTATTTTTTTTTTGAAGAAGAAATTATTTATTTTAAGGGTATAAAAGTCATTCAATATTTGAAGAATATTTTGGTCAACTAACATTTATATTCATGCTTTTAAAATAATATATATGTATATATATACACACATATATTAAGCTAATAATTACATACTAGACGGGTCAATATTGCCCGATTACTTGTCTTAGGTGTTCACCGTTAGAGTTGCATCACAAAAAATCACATCACCAGAAGAAACCAATCGTTCAAAAGAGATATCCCATAACATCAGCAAAATGGGGGGACTTGAGAAGAGTCTAGGTTCCTCAATAAGTTGTTGACTTCCTCCTTCTTCGGCTAGCACGTCCGCCACCTTGTTCGGCTTTTGATATTCATGTTTTAGTACCGGATGGCCCAACGCCATTAGTAAAGATCTGCATTCAAAGATAATATCCACGTGACATCTCGATAATCATGTCAATTTCTTAGTTTGCTAGTAGTAATTGTTATACTAGTACTTATTGGTCCCAATTTATTGAAATTACAAAAAAAATTACATATATTGAAAGTAAACTTATTGAGACTACGAAAAAAAAGGTATCCATTCCAATTTAAGTGGCTTGGTCTTTTCTAAAAAGAGTATACAGTATTTCTAATTCATGGCAAGTATAAAATCAAAAAAACACAAAGGACGTTATAAACATATTTAATTTATGATTATAGGATCAAAAGTCTCCTTACCCTTTGAATTCTGTTTTATGTGTTACAACTTTTAATCTCTCATCTGTGAGCAATTTTTACTAACTTTATGGTCAGTCAAACCAAGACACGTAAATTGGGGACGGAGAGGATAACTTTATTCAAATTAGAAAAACACAAAAGAAGTGCACTAATTCAAATTACAAAAAGAAAAAAGAAGGAGAGTAGTTTGATTAATTAATTCAAAAGCTCCAGGTCATAGAAAATATAGACGTGTGCGGCCAACGAATTTTCAACGGTTTTCTAATTTCTAAATGATTATTTCCATTTTTGTCCTCTTCTCTGTCACTCTTCTAGTAGGTGTTTGGACATAAACAATGTGATTCTAAGAAAAGAGTTCAGAGCTTGTATGGATTGGCTTATTTTAGGTGTTTTTAAGCCAAAATAAATTTTAAGCATTTTTGTAGTATTTGGGTAAATTTAAAAAAAAAATTTAAGCATTTTTTTGAGGAAATAACTCGTATATACCGCTCACACATCTAGTTTGCAGCCAATCTAGCCCACTGTATCATTCCAACCCACTACTGTATTATCAGTGTATAGATAATGTATATATACTGTAAGATATACATATACGTTAATATACTTTGTATACATAATTTATATGCTTTGTATAAATACATGAAACCAACTCAAATTATAGTGTATACAAAGTATAGCCACGTATTTGCATTAACTAGTCTCTATGAATGTGTCTCGCACGTTATCCCCTGTCAATCATAACAAATGTTTAGGTAATGTTATTTGAAATTACATATTATTTATTTTATTGATATATAAAATTATTATTTGATCAACTCAACGTTTTTTGGCGCGATTTATCAGCATATAACATATGGAATATATATAATAAAATAAAGACTTGGCAAAGACAATATCCTTTAAACATCGAGATTATGTGTTCCAAAAGGAATCAAATGTTTGATTGAAATCTTTCCACTTTTTAATATGTTAGTCGAAAACCACTATTTCTGTTACGTGCTTTGTCCAATCTGGACCGCTTGGGAGACTACAGCTGGGGCAGTACTGTTTTGGCGTATCTTTATAGATGCCTGTGCCGAGCGTCTATTGGTGCTGTCAGAGATGTGTGTGGATTTTTTGCTCTTCTCTAGGTAATATTTAAGTGTGCGTTCCTTTAATGTCAACAAACCTCTTGAAAGGACGACTAAAAAATCGTATTTTCTAATATCGTTTACAGTTATGGGCGTAGGAGAGGATGCTGCATTTTTAGCCCGTACCTAGGCATCACGTCGAGATCGACATGCCTTATGCGAGGAGGTGGACAGCGGGTTTTGACCGGGATGTCAATACGCACCACAGTATTCTTCCATTCCGAGACCAGTTTGATCACATGACGGACGATGCGGTAAAACTATTTAAATTTATATTAATAATTTAATAAAACGTCTTTTCTACTTGGTGATCACTGATTTGTATTTATATGTTATGCACCTATTTATATGGACGTCGTACGCTGCTATATTAGATGGTTTGCCCCCCTTCTGTAGGGCAGGTCAGGGGGTTTGGAGGTCGCGGTGTCCATTGATATACCTGAACATCGTAGAGGATCACATGCCCGAGCGTGTCTTATGACAGTTTGGGCATACACAGAGTATACCCCCTGATGTTCGTCATGAGCTCTGACACTACCAGCGGGACGATCGAGCTGCCGTTGATGATGATTTTTTGGCTTTCATGGATGTCCAGCTCCACCGTTGGGAGAACAGGTTGGGCACTTTAGCGGTGGTCGGCCATTTGACTCCCATTGAGCATTACATGCGCTGGTATCATCAGATCACACGCCGATTGATCGGCAACCCAGCTTTGCATCCCAGCTTTGCGTCCCATTGAGCATTACATTGAGCATTACATACGTTAGGATATTCAGCACTCACGGGGCAATACGAGGCATTGGTAAGTTTATCGTATTTAGATTTATCTAATTTCATTAATTGTTACGTTTTAAAAATAAACTTTTTTTGTTTCTGTTAAACACAAATGCAGCTGGTGGCCGTACAGCGTTTACGCATCTTGGGGTTAGAACATATGCCTTACCCTAGGCTTGCGGGGCTTGCCGCGGAGATGGTTAGGATTTCCAAGGATGGTATCCGCCAGGCAGGCGAGATTAGGCGCATGGCGGAGCCTGTTCCGGAGGCTGAGTATCAGGCAGCACCGGGTGCTCCCAAAGGAGGAGGCCGTGCTGGCAGAGGACGTCGTGCTGCCGGAGGACGCCGTGCGCGTAGAGGACGCGGCGCTGCTGCTAGAGGACCTAGTGGTGGCGGACTGGTAGATGAGGCGGATGAGGCCGATCCCATTCGAGAGGGCGTTCACGGTCTAGTCCATCTGCATCCCTTCCAGGCCGGTGGCAGCTCACTTGGGGACTCACCTACGTTTACGCCGGCGCTCTTACTTGTTGAGATACCCGGGTCTTCATCACAGCCGAGCCAGAATGCATACATGGAGGAGCGTGATAACGTTGATTGGGCGGCGTTACGCGCTTCATTAGCTGATGAGCGGCCTGTGAGGAATTTAGAGGGAGCCCGGATTCTTGACTTCGATGAGTTTTTTTTTATCCCGGTTAGTATTTAAAATACTTATTTGTTCATTTAAATTATTTATTTTAAATATATATATATATGTTACTTATTATTTAGTACTATTTTATATTTTAGGATTCGGCACCAGCGAGTCCACCAGAGCCACCCACTCAGGCATTTTCTCATGGGCCTGCCGAGCCAACGATGTCTTCCCATGTGATTGTCGAGCCACATGTAAGCTTTTAATTAAAATTAGTTTTATTCAATATAAGGTCAATATTTAATATACATATTTGATCATTTAAAGTACTTATTATTTCATTTTTTTCATATTTTAGGATTCGGCGCCAGTGGTTCCACAGGAGCTGCCCATTCCGGAGCATTCTCATCAGCCTGCCGAGGTAGAGGTGTCTTCTCATGAGACTACCGAGGCACATGTAAGTCTTTTACTTAAAACTAATTTTATTCAATATAAAGTAAATATTTATTTAATTTTTATAACCTTTACTTGGACTTCGAACAACATGTCGTCCATGAGCATATTCACCACCACACCCATCTCAGGAGCCTACAGACCCATCTTAGGAGCCTACTCAGGCGCCCGTTGACACACAGGTTTGATTAAATAAATAACGTTAATGTATTCAATATAAATAAGAAATGGTACTAATATTTATATACTTTTCAGGTTCATCCTTCGGCGCCTGCGGTGGCGACTCCCGACGAGGAAGAGGTCGAGTTTTCAGACCCAGCTCAGCTTGAGGTTCTGAGCGTGTCAGCTGGACTAGATCCCAAGAAGAAACATGTTCTAGTTAAGGGCGCAAGGGCTAGGGGAAGAGGAGATGATCATGACTTGGAGCGCTCGGTTATTAAGAGGAAAAAAGGCGATGGAGACGATGACGAGGGCGGTGGGGATGACATAAGCCTTAGGCCCAGGGATAGTCTCCGGCATACTACATGTGGGACTCATCCTCGATAGTGTATATACATTAGTGTTGTACAATTTATCGTAAATATTATCTATTTTTTGCATATTTATAAATATTATCTTAGTCTTTATTATTGTTTATAGTTTCACCTCCTAAATTGATAATAAAAAAAAAACGTGACACATTCGAAATAAAGTTAAGCATTAATTTAAAATTAAGACGAAACCCTAAAAGATAAATAACTTAAAGCTAATGACTACAAGTCTTCGAATAAAAAAGAACTTCGAGCACTTTTCAACCACTAAAATGACAATTCAAAGTATTGCGTATTCTTGATGTGTTAAGCCTGTTTTATTAATTGTACAAATATAACTAGAGTTTTATATAAAATATTGAAGTTCTGGAATCTCAAAACATGGTTAATATACGGCTAAATTACGTAAAAAAGATAAACTACGTAAAGAGGAGTGAAAAATGTGATGGTAATGGAAATGGCGGACTCCTATAACGCAGTAAAATAATGCGTTATAGGTGAGAGAAACTTTTTGATAGCGCAGTATTTTACTGCGTTATAGCACTTAACGGCTCCGTCTCCATCAAGTGCTATAGCGCAGTAAAATACTGCGCTAAAGGTACTTTGATATTTTTTTTTGTTGGGATATTTTGATTGCCGAGGGTCTTTCGGAAACAGTCGTCCTACCTTTCAATGTGGGGGTTAGGTCTGCGTACACTCTACCCTCCGCAGATCCCACATAGTGAGATTATACTGGGCTTGTCGTTGTTGTTATTGGTATTTTGATTCAAAATATTTTTTTTGAGTGTATTTTGGTTCCAGACTCCTAATAAACGAGTTGTACTAATAAATGACTAGTCATTGTTAGCCATTCAAACTTCAAACGAACAAAGCATCAAAAGACCCAATCAAAAGAAAAGGACAAAAGACCATCTTCTGAGTAAAACTAAATGGCTTATGCCCGCTGCGTACGGACCTAATACTTCAAATTATAATGTATCTATATATATGTAGTTGTGTTTATATATATATATATATATATATATATATATATATATATATATATATATATATATATATATATATACTATGTTCAAAATTCGATTAATATAACATTATAGTTTGTGCTCCGTATTTAAAATTTATTTTATTTAAAAGTGTAAAATACTTATTATTTTTTATTAAATTTTGATTTGGATAATTCTAATTCAAATTATTAAATTAATTTTACATGTTTGAAACGAAACAAAGTAGAAATTAATTTTCTATTTAAACGAAGAAATGCTATTTTTTTAATTTTTGGTAAATATTCTCGGTTTAACTCATTTTACTTGTCATGTTGTCTTTTGCATGATTTTTTAAGGAAATGTGAATTAGAATTATAATTTGATTAATTTACCTTATTCATTATTTGATCTTCATTTGATATTAATCTCTTTTCACATTTATTAGAGTAAGAATAAAAATAAAAAAATAATTAAATTTTATCTTATTTTTTAAATATATATATTTTAAGTATATTTATTTTAGTAAACATAACAAATAAATGACATGGTGGAATAGAAAATACAACAATTAAATATTTTGAAGAAAAGTAATAATATGAGGTCCATGTTTTTTGCTGTGTAATAATTTCATTTGCTCTTACTAATGGGTTAATATGCATGTGACAATGAATCCACTATTATTGACTTGATGGGATACTTTGAGAATTACATGAATATTGTTTGATTTTTTAGTATATGGGGTGCACTTTTTTTTTTTTTTTTGACGTTGCCTTTTTTCTTTTTCTTTTTTCAATATTGGGTCTATCTTTTTTTTTTTCATGGGTTTGGAGAGGGTGGGGTCCACTTTTTTTTTCATGAGTTTGGGGAGGGTGGGGTCCGGTTTTTTTTTTTTTTTTTAAGAGTGACTGTCGACGAAGCATGGATAAACCAATGCTTCTATATAGTAGAAAAATAGAATTATAATAAAATATTTCTATCTAATAAAAAAGTGGATGGGACCACAAAGGTTTTTTTTTACTCTTAAATAAAAAAGTAGGACTGAACACGGACGACGATCTTGCCTTTATAAACCGGCTCTTCTATATAGTAGTAATAGTGAAGTAATACATATAATGTTTTTATCAAATTTTGATTTGGATAATTCTAATTCAAATTATTATATTAATTTTACATGTTTAAGATGAAACAAAGTAGAAATTTGATTTTTTATCTAAATGAAGAACTTGTATTTTTTAATTTTTAGTAAATATTTTTTGTTTAACTCATTTTACTTGTCATGTTGTTTTTTACACGGTTTTTTAAGAAAACGTCAATTAGAATTATAATTTTACTAATTTACCTTATTAATTATTTGATCTCCATTTAATATTATTTTTTCTTTTATGACATTAATCTCTTTTCACATTTATTAGAGTAAGGAAAAAATGAAAAGGTAATTAAATTTTATCTTATTTTAATATGTAAGTATTTTAAGTATGTTGCTGTACAATAATTTCATTTACTCCCACTAATGGGTTGATACGCATGTGGCAATGAATCCATCATTATTGATTTAATTGTTTGATTTTCTAAGCACTTTTTTTTAACATTGTTTGTTTTTTAATATGGGATTCCTTTTTTTTTATTATTATTAATATTGCTTGATTTTGTTAATATGGGGTCCACTTTTTTTTTTTTACCGTGAGTTTGGATGTGGTGGGTTCCACTTTTTTTCTTCTCTTTTTTTTTTTTTAAATACTAGTTGGTATTTAATACGGGGCCATGAAGAACTTCTATTTTTTAATTTTTAGTAAATATTTTTTGCTTAACTCATTTTACTTGTCATGTTATTTTTTACACGGTTTTTTAAGAAAACGTCAATTAGAATTATAATTTCATTAATTTAGCTTATTAATTATTTGATCTCCATTTAATATTTTTTTTATGACATTAATCTTTTTTCACATTTATTAGAGTAAGGAAAACATGAAAAAGTGATTAAATTTTATCTTATTTTAATATATAAGTATTTTAAGTATGTTGCTGTACAATAATTTCATTTACTCTCACTAATGGGTTGATACGCATGTGGCAATGAGTCCATAATTATTAATTTAATTGTTTGATTTTCTAAGCATTTGCTTTTACCATTGTTTGTTTTTATTAGCTATGATGATACTCATAGTGTTAGAAAAAAGGTTTCTTACATTAAAAGTAGAGGATTGCTTGGTTACTTTGCATGGCATATTGCAGCAGACGGTGATTTGCTTCTTTCTCAGGCTGCTTCACAAGGTAATTAATAGCTACATTCATTTGTTATTCATTCAATTATTTTTTGGAGTGACAAGTTAAATGAATATTTATACTAAATCAAGTCATTTAAAAGTCAACTATAATATACATATCATTCTATATATAAAGCAAACAAGGACTCGTCAGAAGTAAAAGATGTTAAATGTATGTGACTAGCCACGGAGCGAAGAATTTTAATTGATTAAAAAAATGTAAAAATATCACATCTAATATATATATATATATATACACACACATACTACAAAAAAAGGCCTGTTGGAAATTTGTTTGTTGGAAATGTTTCTGATGCATTTTCGTCGGGATTCTCTTAAAAACGAGCCAATTTCAATCAAAACGTCCATCTGAAATTCGTATTTTCTAATTGTTATATATTTTTTTAATTGCATTTTCCAATACACCAAAGTTATTCTTTTTGGTTCATAGGAATTCAAATATTTAAATATAAGAATCTACTTTTATCTTATTGCACAATGTAATTTTTGAATGGAGGGATTCAATCCCGTTCCTTACATGTGGCACCGTTACTATATGTGACAATAAATAAAACTACACTAATTGTCTATATTTTTTCTCTTACAATATTAGTATATATAAGTTGAAATCAATTTATCGGAAATATATAGTTGTCTTCTCTAGTAAATCGATGTTCTTAATTTATGGATGGCTCAAATATTTGTGTTGCTTATTATAATTAGAAGCTGATGGGGTGACACAAGGAGGAGGAATGCCCAAGAGGAAACTTATCATTTTAATTTCAGTGGGTGCAGTAGTAATCTTGATTTTACTCGTGTTCACAATTTGGTTTATTCGAAGGAGACAAGTCTTAAAATTTCAAGGTAACTCTTTTCTTATGTTTATTAATGTTTTCATTCAAACAAAAGTTGGGCTCATCATGTCATCTGCACATTCGAAATTATTGTAATGAGTTTAACTTTATGCGCGGTTAGTGTAAAAAATATTTTACACAATTAAGTTAATTAAAAGATAATTATAAGTATTTAAAAAAAAAAAAAAACTTATAGGAATAATAACTTAAGGAGATGCTTGTATAGTCACTCAAATGTATGACATATTTGAGATTACAAACTTGAAGTCAGTATTTCTTCTCTAGACCGCTGCACAAATTGAATATTGTAAAAGTTTTATTTTAATGGAACTTGTCTTTATTGTATTACTCTAGTTTGCAAATAATTATAATTATTGAAAGCTCTTTACTCACGCAGCTATAGAAAATGTAGCACTTTGAACAAGTTGTTTTTTGGTTACAAGCAATTTTTTGGCCATATAATTGTCTTCTTCACATTGTGGGTGCATAATTAAGGGGTCTATTTTCTTTTCTTTCTTTGTGGGATTATATATACTGAATATGTTGTTATTGTTGTTGTATATCGATATTTGACTGAATATTAATTGGAGACAGAGAGTGCGCCAAGGAACAAAATTGGAAGCAATAATGAAGATAAAAGAGATGAAGAAACCAGGACTTTGCATATATTCACTTTTGATGATATGAAGGAAGCTACAAATAATTTTTCAGTTGAAAATGAGCTTGGACGAGGTGGATATGGACCTGTTTACAAGGTACATAACATTTTTTTTTATTTTAGAAATTTGAAAAGTTTCAAAAAAAAAAAAAAAAAAAAATCCACCAAAGAAATAAATCAATAGCATGTTTGGCTAAGTTTCGGAGAAGCCAAAAGTGCTAGTTTCTTCAAAAAGTACTTATTTTAGAAAGTTGAGGCATTTGATCAAGCTTTTAGAAAAGAAATAGCAAGTATTTTTGAGTAGTAGCAGAAGTTGTTTTTTAAAGTTAAAAAAAGTAATTTTTCCTCCGAAACACTTTTGAGATATTGGCCAAGCACAAGATACAACTCTAATATTCACAAATTTATTTTTTAAAATGATTAACCGAATGCAAACGGTTACTTTCAAAGTATTTTTCCGAAAAGTACTTCTAACAAAAATCATTTTCAAAATAAGCAGATTTTGGCCGGAAGCTTGACCAAACAGGCTATTAATCTAGGTCAGGTTGAGCCAGTTCACAATTCTCTTTTTTTGGTTCCTCTCGATATTGGTATGCGCTTTGGGAGGCCTGATTTATCCTTTTCACGCTATGTGAGATTCACTAAAGAAAAAAAAACGCTTCATATATACCAAGATCTTTTTTCATTCTCATAGCTCAAACCTGAAATCTTTTAATTAACGGCCGAAGAATTTTATCTGTCTCGTCACAATCCTGGGTGACACCAATTAAGTTCATGGTTAGTTCGGCCAACTTGTCACGTTACAGTCTAAAGTCTTTCATTGCACTCTCAAGTCTTAAAGTCTCATGAAAGCAACGAATCAAATTGTTATATAGGTATTGCTTTTCTAAATCTAATTAGAAAGTCAAGATCTGCTACCTTAACCTCCTGATTGACCGGTACTCTTAGAAAGAGTTAAAGATCATTTTCCTTAAAACTAAAAATTAATAAGCTAATTTTATTTTTTGTGGTAGAGGCAGATTCATAATTTGAAGTTTATGATTATATAATAGTAACAGGGTTCACAGTCAAATATTTATAGATTTAGTGGTTAATTAATATACAAGATTTGAGCAAAAGTTAATGATGAATTCACGTCAACCCACATATCACTAGGTAAAAACTTAGTGGCACCCGTTGTTTATACAAATGAATGACACTTGTCTTTACAAACACTTTTATCCATAAATCATAGTTAATTAATGCACATCCTTACCTTATTTTCCGACTTAACCATGGTAAATTAGTGTAATTTGGTGTAAACACCGGAGCGTACAAACTTTTAACCATATTATATTATGGATCCACACTTGATTTGAAGTTTTGATACATAGATATGCTTATGTTATGTAAATTGCTTCTAAAATCGTAGGGTTCTTTTTCCCTATAATTGATGATTTTTAAATTATTTTTTATCAATGTTTACAAAGAAAATTAATCACCAATCATTAATCCAAGTAGGGGAAGTTGAGAAATGGGAAAGAAGTAGCAGTGAAAAGGCTATCAGAGACTTCTTTTCAAGGATTTGAAGAGTTTGAAAATGAAGTGATCCTTACAGCAAAAATACAACACATAAATCTTGTAAAAGTAGTGGGATTTTGCATTGAAAGAGAAGAAAAGATGTTGATCTACGAATATATGCCCAACAAAAGCTTGGATTACTACATTTATAGTAAGTCGTTCTTTTTCTTTCTTTCTTCTCTATTGAGTTTTTTATAGTATATACTGATAGTGTAATAATATATTTTTTACTGTTACATCATTTAGAAGATAATAACTTTTTTTTTCTCTTTCTTTTTGGTGAAGATATTTACTTTGATATTTACCAGAGATAGACTCCTATCAATGCTACACTGTTTTTTGAGAAATAGCCAGTCTTTGGAAATTTTATAAAAAAGTGGCCACTTTTTATGTGAAAACACCAGACACTAATGTGAATTTTGATCTTAAACAAGTGAAAAATTTCAAAGATACTGTTATGATTTTGAAATCCATCCTAAATTCTGAATTAAAAAGGGGTGAAACTCTATAATAATGCCTTGGATTTGTCCAGAATCCAATGATGGAGTTCCATTTTTTTTAAAGTTCCAAATCCATGCAGTTTTCAAAAATTGTCTATTTTCAATGACATTTGAATATGTTACTATTTTCCAATTACAAGTCGAGCAAATGATTTTTTTTTTAATGTTACTCTAAAAAAAATTATACTATTAAGTTATATTTACCTGTTACAGTAGGTAGCATGCTTACGCATCCTGCTTTTTGTCGGAGTTTTATATATGAATGGAAAAATAATGCAAGTACCCTTCTATGCTAGTAAACTTTTATAAATAGTATAAATTTTCATTAGATTGTCATTGAATATAAAATATTGTATATATGGATGATATATATTAACAATTATATCTATACATTTTTCATCAACTTGATTTTTTTTTCCCCCCACATGTAGATCAAGTCAGAAGATTACTTTTAAACTGGGAAAAGCGAGTGCAAATAATTGAAGGCATTATTCAAGGGATGCTATATCTCCAAGAATACTCAAGAGTAACAATCATTCATAGAGATTTGAAAGCCAGCAATATTTTATTGGACTTACACATGAAACCAAAGATCTCTGACTTTGGTATGGCAAGAATATTTAAGAAGGATGCAGTTGAAGCAAATACAAACCGAATAGCTGGAACACTGTAAGTATTATAATTTAATATTTTAAAATTAAAATTCAGATGTTCAGAAAATATACGAAAAATAGTATAAGTTGCAATTCTTCTCATATTAATATGATGAAAAAATACATCTTAAAATGTTGGTCAAAGTTCATGTAGTTTGACCCTCGAAAAGCAAAACATGACAAGTAAAAGTGAACAGATGGAGTATATATTTAGGCTTTCGAGTTTGACTTATAGAGTATACAATAATAGCTGATAGTATAAAGAAAATTTATATTAATATCAGATCGTCTTTACATGTTGTTGCATGTAATCTACCTTATTTTTAAGATTACAAATTTCATTTTTTTATGAAACGTTATATGTAATATTTTTACGCTATATATATAACGATGATATCAAAAAAATTATTATCAAGTCATCTTTACATATTGTATCTGCTTTATTTCAGAATTACGATTTTTATTTTCTATGAAAAGATATCTGTAAATATCTTTTAAATTACCTGATACATTAAAAAAAATTACATTATCGGTGTGTATAAATTACACTCATCTATTTATAGGCATTTCTCTTAAGAATTTAAGCTTATGATTATATTCTTAATTAACATATTCATTTAATTTGCAATGAGTTGCAGGGGTTATATGCCACCTGAATATGCAAAACAAGGAATCTATTCAACAAAATCTGATGTTTTTAGTTTTGGAGTCGTACTACTTCTTCAAATCATAAGTGGAAAGAAGACTACATGTCTGCATGGTCCAGATGAAAGCTTAAACCTTCTTGAATATGTGAGTTGTGATTTCATACCCGTTTACAAGTATATTATTAGTATAGTAATCCCTCCGTCCCAATTTAAGTATCTTAATTTGACTAAGTACGGAGCTTAAAAAATAAAGGGAGACTTTTGAACCTAGTCGTCCTAAATTAAAGATGTGCATAATGTACTAAAATGTCCTTTTAATCTTGTGTTTATAAACTTGTCACGTAGGATATTACGTTAAATTGTCAACTTACTAAATATAGAAAGAGACACCCTTTTTCGGACAAATAAAAACGGAAAGTAAGACACTTAAATTGGAATGGAGGGAGTACTATTTATTACTTCCTCCGTCGGTATTAATTTGGTTGGACATGAAGTTTAAGAATGATAGGAAGACTTTTGAAAGTTTATGGTTAAAATAAGTCATAAATACTAGTGACTTAAATCATCTCATTAAAGATAAAATAGGATGAAATTAAATGTTACTAAATATAAAAAGGTGACGTTCTTTTTGCTATTGCCTAAAAGGGAAAAAATGTCGCATAAATTGGGACAACGGGAGTAGAATTTAACTAATATTGCAAGAAAATTTACGTTATTAGCTTTTAATTTATTGCAACAGGTTGCCTCCCTAAAACGTGAGATTATATTTATAAGATAGGTTACCTGCTAAAACAGGTTAAAATGACCGTGTAAACATTTCTAATATCGACAATGTATATTATAACTTAACCTCTTTAAGTAAGAGTTTCACTTTTATATGCGGACAATGCAAATAACCTTTACACTATAAATCAGGTCTTTTAAAAGAGAACTAACAAGTAACTGCTCACATTAGTTAAGTAGGTTTTAATAATTAACCTGGGAAGTAAGACAAATAGCTTACTAGAACAGATATAAATACATTGATATTGCCAAATAATTTATTCTGTAGTGTACTAGTGTATATCAACTAATGATATGAAGATGCATGGACTTTGTTTTAACTCTTTTAGTTTTTTCCTTTTGCTATTGAATAAAATATACAGGCATTTGAGATGTGGAGAGATGGTAAAGGCATGGAGTTTATGGATGTATCACTTGATGATACAACATCATCTTGTAAACTATTGAAATGCATGCAAATTGCATTATTATGTGTCCAAGAAAATCCATTGGAAAGGCCTACAATGTCGGAAGTTTCTTCAATGTTAAAGAACATTGAAAATTTAGTTATGAATTCTCATAAGAGGCCTGCATTTTCTACAAAGGAAGATGAAGAACAAGTTGTCAATATTATTCCAAATGGATCATCGCAAGAAATAGACATTGACAATGCAACAATTACTCAATTGGTCGCACGATGATGCTACTCCTTGCAATGGATTTAATTTTTTTACACAGATAGTGTAGGAAATTGTTTATACTATCAGTGTATTTTAACTTGTTTAGCAGGAACTTGCTTTATTCTTTGAGTTATTAATTGAATACTTTTTATGAATATTCAGTTTGCAGTTTTTTTTAAGCTGATTGTGGAAAAGCTCTTTTACATCGTTAGTAGAAAGAGTTAAATTCTATTACAATTTCTTTCTCAAGTTTTCGAGAGGAAATGATCTCCTATGCCCATTTATAATTTGAATGGAAGAACATGATACTATAAAGATTTCGTGTATTTTATTTACAGATTTTTTGTGTTATTTTTTACTGATCTCTTGGGAACTACTTGATATAAAAATTTATTCTTTTTATAAGATAGAAAATGAAAAGACACGCGAAACTTTGATCACCAGTATTCATTGAATGATAATTTAGTACTCCACTTTATATAAATATATACCTTAATAAAACAAAATTAAAATTATATTATACTATCTCTGTTTTAATTTATATGAACCTTTTTAGAGTACGAGGGTCAAACTTTATAACTTTGACCGTGAATTTTGACATAGATTTGTCAAGTTTGTACAAGTAAAATTTATATCTTTAGAGACCACATAAAAAGTACTATAAGTCATGATCATTTATAATTCAAATACTTTAAAAAATATGTAAGAAAAATGTGGTCAAAGAAATACCTCGTAGGCTTCCCAAATAATAAAAGGTTCACATAAATTGAAACAGAGGGGGTGTTTTCTTTAAATTTCTTAAAATCTATTTCAAGTCAAATAGCTTAACCAAACCATGTAGCGAAATGTATAGCGGAAGGGAGTAGACTTTAATGCAGCTGAGGTTTATATTAACTCTTCAACAATTAGGATAGCAATGCAGCTAATTAAACCGTTAGAATTGACTTTGGATTAGCCAGCTTGTTATAATAGTACTGCAAAAACATGATTAGATCATGGGAATATTTTTCCTTGTATCGAATACTCGATATAATTAGTCAGCTGGGTCATTAGAATGTGAAGCATGTGAGCTTTACTCAATTAGATTTGACTAATTAATTAATGCAATCACATGGATAGGAACGCACAAGTATTTGCTTAAATGAATCTGTACTATTTTTGGGTCCAAAAAGTCATATACTATTATATACTCCCTAGGGAACGATTGATGTGAACCTATTTAACGGGACACGATTTTTAAAAAAGAGTGAAGACTTTTGAAATTTGTGATTAAAAATAAGTCTTAAATATTTGTGTGGCTATAAATCACTTCATAAAGTAAATTTATTTTCAAATTAGGAAAGAGGTCATCCATTTTAGCACGAACTAAAAAGAAAATAGATTCACATAAATTGAAACAGAAGGAGTATTAATTTAAACTGCGTCATTACAAAATGTGCAGTGCCACTAGAGTTGTACTATTAGTAATCAACTAATCCTTTCAGATTTGTGGCTTAGTAACGATCACCGAATTATTAAAAGGGAAAATAACACTGTATGACAATTAGGACAAAATAATTACCCGTTTTAGCTGAGTTAACCGCAAAGTTGTTGCTCTTCGTCTCTCCCTCTCCGCCTGTTATCTCCTTCAATCGCCGCCGATGGATTGATGCAGATATTGCTTGTGAGCTTTGCGGCAGTAGCGATCATCACAGTCTATGTCATTCAGTGAAGGAATAGAGTGGGGAGGGGGTGACAGTGGTGGCTAGGTGAAGATCTGTCTTTAAAAGTTGAGAGGCATTGAAGGGGAGAGGAGGAAGGTGATGCCCATTGTGGTGGTCGGTACAACGGTGGAGGAGGGAAACATTTGTATAATTTTGTCTAAGTTGTATAAACATCTCTTAGACACTATTATACATGTTTATACAAGATTGATATATTGTCTTCTGTAAGTGTATAAAGTTGTATACTATTGTATATACATTTTTATATAAGGTTATTATATTGTCTACTCTAGATGTATAAAGTTGTATATTATTGTATACTATGAAAAAGTGACTATGCCAGTGTAATTTAAAAATATAGCTACGCAAATATAATTTCATATGCTGAATTATACATTATTAAAATTTTTCCTTATTAAAATTAGTACTTTATATAAGCAAGAATCTTAAACTTTTGTCGTCCTCACAGCCTACGGTGATCAACAAGAGTAAATTTCCCTGTTGATGACTTGCTGTTGCTTGTGCCCTGTACGTTTCTCTCTTAAGACACATTAATTATGGGACTTTGTACTTGGTCAACAGTGATATCATAGTAACTTTTTGTTAATCTCATTTTGCTCCTTTTAAAATTAATTTTTACTTCTTCATCTCAAAATATTTATCACGTTTTAATTCTTAAGAGTCAAATTATATAAATATTTAACAATATTTTTAAAAATAAATCAACTATATTAATAGGAGAATAGCAATTTATAGTATTTTTCATATAATTTTTTAATATTCAAATTTTAATTTGTCTTTATACGTTCTGCTAAAATTTTAAGCAACTTTGGTGCCAAACTGTCTTTTACAACTGGAGAATTTATTAGATCTTACTAAATCTTTTATTAAACCTTCAATATTTTTTTTTTTAGTGAGCTCATATGTGTTTATAAAGATCCGTCCTAAAATTAATTTTACGTATAGCTTTAAAATCTTTACCTTATTAATGTACTTTAATTATTATTTATTGAAATTTTTGTAAGATCATTAGGTTAATCTGTGTAAAAACTAAAACTAAGATTATAAAAATTGTAGTACAAATTTGAAGTCACTGAAAAAATTTATTGTGTTAGATGATTCTAGAAGATGAAAACACGAGATTGTCTAATACGAGTGAAAATGAAATACATTATTAAAATCTTAAATAAGTTCCAGATAAACACAAAATGAGCTTGAAGCATCGCGGAGTTAGAGTGTCGGCTACGTATTTAGCCAGATTCGGTAGCGTTTGGTTCAAACTCTTTATGTGTCTTAAAAATTCATTGAGTATGTATATATTATTAATTTAGAAATAAATAAACTAAAAAGATTAGGATTCAGAATCCATAAACTTCAAATTCTGGCTCTGCATTTTATTTGAAATAAATAATTTCATCAAAAATGAAAGTTAAGATGTTAAACCAGTGAAATGAAAGTTTTGCTTTTATATACTAAAAATATACTTATTTGAAATTTTAATTATTATACAATAAAAAGACATAACATAAACTACATTTTTTTGTTTAAAATATCTACTTTTACATTTTGAGTTTGGGGCCTCATGACACTATTAGGTGAATAAAATCATTGCTTAAATGTCATTGAGCTATACGAACGGTTATAATTCAGTTATAGGTACCAAGACCGGTAATTTTGGACCTTTGTTTAGCATATAAAGGAATTTTACAGTCGGTATTAAGTCGAACATGAGGTTTTTGATTAAAATATGCTAATGTTTTCTATTTTTGACTTAAAAGATTTGGTGCCACATCATTAAAAAGATGTCAAATATATTGTTTTTTTGGCTTGAGTAATTTTTTTAGATGAAATAATTAAAAAGAAGTAACTTTCTGATTAAATAAAAGAAATAATTCTATTCACATATATCTAATAGTTTCCGTGACCGATTAAGCAATGAACAAAGGGGAGACAAATGAGATCTTATAGCACAATTATTTCATTTTTTTGCGCTGATTGCCCTTCATTTGGGGTGATCTTTAATTTTTGCCCTTCATTTGGGGTGCTCTTTAATTTTTTCCCTTTAAATCAGTGGTCTTTAAGTTTCTTTTTTTTTTGCGCGGAGTGCCCTTCTTTTGGGCTGGTCTTTATATTTTGCCCCTCATTATGCCTTCTTTAATTTTTGCCCCTGCCGCCTGTTTAATGAAAGTTTTTTGACGAAATTACCCTTACCCCATTAAAACCCTTTCTATTTCGTCATTTGCCCTTTTCTTTTCTTTTTTTGCTTCTTCGTTCCTCCTCTGTTTTGTGTCTGTCTTATCTGTTCTAAAATTTAGGTACGAATTTAGATCTTTTGCTCGTTTCAATATTTGTTTTTATGTTAAATTGTTGTTTGTTGAATTGATATCTTTGTCTTCGTCATTTTTTATATTTAATTGAGCCTTTTTTATTTAAAATTATAATGTTTTGTTAAAGTGTCTGTATGATTTTTTGAACTTTAGTTTCGTTCCCATGTTATATTTTGTTTTTTTGAATGTCGTAATATGTTTTAGTTGATTTTGATATGCATTTTGATTTTCTCTTTGTTGAATCTTTGAAGTTTTGCCCGTGAACAGCTGTTTTATTTTGTTGGTGTTATTTTTGTTTAATAATCTGATTTTTGTGAAGAATGTGTTTGTGTGAGGCGGCATATGCTTGTTCCGGCAGAATTTTTATTTTTTGGAACTGAATTTAAGCCTATTCCGGCATAATTTCGTGATTTAAGTTAGTTTGCATGTGTTTTGATTTTTTGGTGTTTTTGTTTTGTTAATAATGTTAGTTTTTATGAAAGTTTATATGTTTTCCTGATTATAGGAAAAAAATTTGGCATTTTTGGAAGTTTGGTGGTAATATTTTGTACGAATGAAGTTATTTTGTATGTTTTTTGGTTTTCAATGTGTTGAATATGTTTATTTTTGCCTGTGAACATTAGTTTAAGATTTTTGGTGTTGTCTTTTGTTTAGTAACCTGTGTTTTCATGAAGACTGTGTTTGTCTGAGGCAACATATGCCGGGTCCGGCAGAGTTCTTGGTTTTTGAAACTGAAGTTATGCCGGTTCCAGCATAACTTCATGAATTAAGTTAATTTATGTGTGTCTTGATTTTTTGGTATTGTCTTGTTAATAATTTTGGTTTTTATGCAATCTTATGTGTTTTTGGTGTTGTTTTGTTAATAATGTTAGCTTTTTATGCAATCTTATGTATTTTGGTTCTTTCTTCTATTATGCAGGTATTTGTGTACCAGTCTAGGGGCTGATTTTGTATTATGGTATATGTTAATTATTTTCATTCTCATTTTTGGTTTATTCTTATGTAAATTCTTGGTTTCTGTTGACATTAATTTTTCTTTTACAGGAGGAACATCCCTTGGTTAGGTTTGAACACTGGGTTGAAGGAGGTGGCATGTGGAGTGGTGATTTTCATTTTCGGAGTTTGATTTTGTCCTTTTTGAGTGTCTCTCAATTGGACTTGTTGAAAAAGGGTGTGTTTGGACAATTTATGGATTTGGTTGATATCCACCTGAGTGATAGTATTTTCCATTGCTTGATCTTATCGCAACTTTCATCTAGTAATGATAGTGCGTTAAAGTTTAAGATATTTGATCGCGTGTGTGTATTTGATTCCGAGTCTTTCCGTCTTATTACTGGTTTGGATGCTTGTGTTGGCGATTTAGTGTTGTGTCTAGCAGACCAAATAGATTGTTGAGACTTTATTTTCCAAATTAGGATAGAATAAGGTTGTGTGATCTTAAGAGTTTCTTACAGATCAAGTCAAGTAATCGTACTGGTGGTTTTTGGGAAAGATCTAGTGATCCTATTAGACTTGCTGAGGTCTATATAATGGAGAGGGTTTTGTTGGTTCGTAATGAGAAATGTGTTGTTAAAGGTCATCTAATGAAGATAATTGATGATGACAGTCTTCGAATGTCTTATCCTTGGGGTTCTCTTAGTTTTAATTGGTTGGTACGGTCGATTCGTGGTTGTGTGAAGACTTTCAAGAACATGCCATCTACACGTTATATGATTAGTGGTTTCCCTTACGCTTTAAATGTGTGGCTGTTGGAGGTTTTCCCTATCTTTCGAGAGTTTTCAAGTTTTCATGGTCTGAAGTCTCCTTGTATGTTGTCTTGGGGTCCTTCAAAGCAAGTTGATTATAAAGTTATTACTGATAATTTCTTCCATGCTGAAAAAGTATCTGTTTCCTTTTTGTTGATGCTTCTTTTTCTTAGTTCTTTTTACCTTTTGTATTTTGTCTAATTGATGTGTTTATATTGTGTTATAGAGATTCAAGAAATTTATTGTCCATATTGTTGTTGTTGGTACGAAACAAGAGATGCCGGATTATCCAGTTGCACTTAAATTTCCTGATGATTTAGGCCCTTGTTCTTCCCGTGCGGTTTTGCCATCTCAAGTTACTTCTCAGATAGTTGATGTAAGTTGTACTTTGCCTTTTGTGTTTTTGGTTGTTTAACTGAATTCTGAGTTACAGGCCTTGTGGTAGAGTATTTTAGTAGGAGACATTTTTGTAGTCTTTTCTGTTTTGGTTATGGAAATGAAAGTTTATGCCCCTTGAGGCATACTTTTTGGTTTTGCAAACGTAGAATCTGCCCCTTCCGGCATACATTTCTCCTTTCATATTTCAGTTCTGCCCCTACCGGCATAGTGTTCTCATTTTGAGACTTATTTTAGTAGGTAACATATTTTGCAGTCTTCTCTGTTTTGGTTTTGGAAATGAAAGTTTATGCCCCTTGAGGCATATTTTTTGGTTTAACAAACTTAAAATCTGCCCCTTCCGGTATACATTTCTCCTTTCATATTTGAATTCTGCCCCTACCGGCAAACTGTTTTCATTTTCAGACTTCAGTTCTGCCGGGTCCAGCATACTTGTTCAACATTAATTTAATGGCATCAAAAGTAATGTGTTGTTTTATTGATCTCTTAGACAGGGTGTTTTGTCTAGTGTGAACAAGCAACTTGATGATGAACGATCTACAATTGTCAATCAAGTAAAGGTATGACTTTTTATTTTTTTATTTTTGAGTTTGTTAATATGATATGTATACTTTGCATGCTGCATTCGTTGTTTTTGTTTATTCTCATTTTCTTTTCTTCTTTGTTTAAATTTTTGTTGTTGTTGTTGTTGTTGTTGTTTTGTAGTCTTTGGATAGCCGTTTCGAAGAATTGGATAAAAATTTTGTTGGTGCGATTAATGCTGTGGATAACTTAGTTCGTGTACATGATGAAACAAAGTCATGTGTAGCAGCTTCTGAAAGTGCTAAAAGAACTTGTTTAGAAAGTAAACTTGACAGTTTGGAAAGTAAATTTGATTATGTGATGCATTGTGTTGAAAGTTTAGCTCGACTACATAGCGAAAACAAATCTTGTAAAGCTTGTGCATCTGGTAAAAGACAACCTGATTTGGGTTATTCAGTGAATGATGAGGTGAAGTTAGATGCACATCTTGGAAAAGATTTGCAGGAATGTATGGAGAATATGTTTTGTAAAGAAAGGTCTACAAAAAATGAGACCTCTCCCATGCTCGACATGCTCTGTGATGCTGCTGTTTCTTCATCAAGTCAACTGTCTGATAAAACTCAAACTCTTTCTCAGTTTGAAAAGGAATTTGTAAAAGAAAATGAAGACCGCGCAAAAAAAGAAGCACTTAAAGAAATTGTTGCAATTAATAATGCTTTTCAATGCCGAGATTATGTGTTTTCTTGTAATAAAGCATCACAAAATGTAAATGAAGTAGCAGCTGTTGTTGAAGAGAGCAGAAAATGTCCGAGATGCGAAGATGGAAACAAAGAAGATGATGGTTATCCTAATTGGTATTTGCTTACACCGAGCAGTACTCCAGTTGAGAAACGGTTGAGTTCTGCTGTTGAAGATATATACTGTACTGCAGAAGAGTTAGGAAAGTGAATTGATTTTTTTGTTGTTATTTACGGCAAGTGATATGTTATTATGTTTCCCCCTTTTTCGAATGATGTATATGTAAATTGGTGTTTCATTTCTGTACATATAATGAAGTTTCACTTTTTCAAACTGTGCTCTATTGTAGTCTGCCTTAACCGGTATACTTTTGTCATTTTTGTGAACAGATGTTCTGCCCCTTCCGGCATAATTCTAAGATGGAAGTAACTGTTTTTCCTAAAAATAAACAAGATAATTAAAAAGCGACTCTTGTTCCAAAACATCTCGAATAAGTGCGACAGTTACTTCCAATTAATGTGTTAATTGTTTTGTTTTAAAAAAAAAAATGGAAAGAAAAACTGAAAAATTCTTTGTATTTTTGTCAATAGTTGCGACAGTTACTCCAATTTAAATTTGAGTAACTGTTTTTGGTTTAAAAAAAAAAATTTGCAAAACTTGTTGTATCCTCATCCAATTGAAATCCAAAGAGCTTAATATGCAAAAATCAAGCCAAATAAGCTTGCCGCCTCCGGCATAAGTTTGCCGTTGGGAACAGAAGTTCTGCCCCTTCCAGCATACTTCTAAATTCATAGTAACAGTATTTTTTTCCGCTAGAAATAAAAAAATAAAATAAAAAAGTGACTCTTATTCCCAATATCTCTAATAGGTATTGCTACATTTACTGCCAATTGAAAATGTATTAATTCTTTTTTTTTTTAAAAGAAAAAAAATTGAAAAACTCTTTGTATTTTTGTCAATAATTGCAACAGTTACTTCAATTCAAATTTCACTAACTGTTTTGGCTTTTTTTTTTTTTTTTTAGAAAAAACTGCAAAACTCCCTGTATCCTCATTCAATTGAAATCCAATCGTTTCAACAGTTATTCCAATTTAAAATCAACTAATTTGAACTTCTATATAAAGCCACACAGTTATGCCCACAACGACAAACTTTTATTCTTAGCACACTTACATTATGCCTCTTTCGGCATAAGTTTTGTCACGTGGTTAGCACGTGTGCAGTTTTTTAATTTTTTTTGTTCAATATATATTTGCCGCTCTTCCTGTAATTTACTTTTTATTTTCATTTGTTCACTTTAAAGCTGAAGAAGGTAGTTGCTTTGTCACGTTTCCTATATCATCTTTATCAGTTTTTTGATTGATTTCTCTTAGTGGGGTTTCAATTTCATCTGTAAGTTATTAGTTACTATTTTATTACTTGTTGATAAGTTATTTCCTTCAATTGTTTGTGTCTGTATTTTATTTGAATAGGTTTTTCTGTTTTTTTTTCTTTTTCTTTTTCTTCTTTTATGTTTTTTGTAATGCATTGTGTTAATGTATTTTTGTTGATAATGTTTTTTATGTGTTTTTTTTCCTTTTTTTTTCCTGATTGAATTTTATATTTTGTTCATGTCAGTGTGCTAAATCATGAGACGTCAATTTGGACAAGTTGCTGACTATTACATTCCTCCGGAAGAGTGGACAGACACACGCATCAGTGCTGTATGCCAAGGGGATGAAAAGTTAGTTAAATTTGTTGAGAAATTTCTTACAAAAGAACAGTTGGTAATTTTGAAGAATCGTCCTTTTGGGAAATTTATGGAATTACATAATATAAAAATGTCGGGTATCTTGGTGAATTTTATGTTGTTGTCGGAAGTTCACTGTTTTGAAACCAATGAAATGCATTTTAATATACAAGATAAACTTGTGACATTTACAGACTAATCATTTAAGAGAGTCACTGGATTATCAATTACTGAACCTCCTAGATCTTTCTATGCTAAATATAACAAAACCAATAGCAGTTATCTTTTGAGAAGATATTTTGGTGTTGAAGATGGTAAAAGGAATTTGGAAATGAGGGATTTGAAGAATGTGATGAGTGCTGAAAATGTAGAGTTTGAAGATGACCTTGATGCGGTGATGCTAGCAGAGGTATACATTCTTGGTCGTGTCTTGTTGGGCGGTACGATTGATAAGAAGGTATTGTGGCAGCATATTATATACATAGAGGACAGTGAATTGTTTGAGCAGTTTAATTGGGGGTCTTTGTGTTTTGCTGAACTCCTGAGGTGTTTCAAATCAATATATAAGCAAGGGATAAACAGACATACCATTGATTATGGTGTTGTTGATTTTGTTTATGGCTTTAGCGTTTGGGTTTGGTGTAGGTTCAATGACTATCGTAGACAATATGTTGAAATTGTTGGCGATTTTCATGAACCTTTGATGTTGTCGTATGTCAGTAATAAATCTCCACATTTCAATGATGTCAAGACATTGCTTGTATCCGAAGAGTACACGAGAGGAAAGGTAATGGTGTTTATTGCCCTTTACTTTTCGTGTCAACTTTTAATGTGGTTTTCTTTTTCTGTTTTGATGTAAGTATTATTTATTATTGTATGGATTTTATTTCAATAGCGAGGTAAAGAGGTGGTTGATGAATCTCCGGACAATTCAAGCGGTGATGGAAGTGAATCTGAAGATGGCAATATTGCTGGCAAATCCACTGAAAGCTCTTCTCTAGAGCGTCGCATTGAGGGTTTCTCATCGTTCTTATCTGTTTTTCCTCTAAAAGTTTTGTTCTTTTTTTTTGTTTCTCTTGAGCTTAACACTTTGCTGTATTTGTTTATTTTCACAGTTCTTGGAAAATGTTTGTGATGATAAATTGGATAAGATTTTGAATAATCAACAGCAGGAGAAGGTCCGGAGGGATCAGCTGATTTCTGCTCTGCAAAAAGCAGGATTAAATTTTGAATCCCAAACTGCTCCTGCTGCTGAAAATGTTCGTCGACATGTTGATTCTCCTTGTAATGTTGAAAAAGGTAGATGCAAGACTACAAGATCTGTTCGTAAAAATGCTGCTGCTAAAAGGAAAACTAAACAAGCCAGGTCTCGTAAAAATGTTGAGCGATCTTCCGTTGGCCAACGAAGAAGATCGGTGCAATCTCATGTTGGTGAAGATATTGCTGATATTGAACAAGCATTTTGGGATGCTGAAATTGCCACCGGAGACGAGGGGGCCAACTCGTTTGGTGTTGATTTGTCTAATGTTGAGGCTGAAAGTAATCAAGAAATTCAGATGGAAGATGTGCAAGCCGTTTCTAGTGAAAGAACCTTTGATGAGACAGAGTTGGGAGGTAAAATTCGATTTTACAAGAGAAGAAAATTACACAAGACATTACAAGATGCAGATGCTTCTCCTAATCCATGGCTTCCGGATGGTCCTCAATCTACAAATGTGGCAGCTGATAGGGACAATGCCTTTGAACATATTTTTGGAGAAGGCCAAGCAAATGTGACACGTCCTATGGAGACAGATGTTGAACAAGTTCAATCTCTAAATGCAACTGAAAACGTTGAGCCTGAATTGCCTTCGGTAATTTTACATTTATATTTTGTTGTTTTCTAAACCTAAGTTGCCTGGCACACTTTTCTGGCAGTTAACACTTTGTGTGTTTTTTTTTTTTTTTTGTTTTGCTTATGCAAATGATAGTTTTGCCCCTCCTGGCATAATCCCCCCATTTATTTCAAACTCATGTTCTGCCTACTCCGGCATACTACCTTTTTTGCAAAGTTATATTTCTGCCTACACGGGCATAATTTTACTTTTTGAAACTTAGCTCTTGCCCTTTCCGGCATACTTTCACATTTTATTGCAAACTCATGTTCTGCCTCCTCCGGCGTACTCATCTCTTTTAGAAAGTTATTTTCTGCCCACTCCGGCATACCCTTACTTTTTGAAACTTAAATCTTGCCCCTTCCGGCATACTTTTCCCTTTTTCAAGCATAAGGTTTGCCCCTTCCGGCATATTTTTCAAAACTTGTTGATAAATTTTCCTTTTTGTGAACCTAACTTCTGCCTGTTTTGACATAATTTTCAATCTTTTACCACTTACAGAATTTTTTAATTTTTTATTTTAATATATTTGCTTCGATGATGGATGTTGTGTTTCTTAATTTGTTACTTTATGTAGGTTGTTGTGGAGTAAAAATTGGGCGGTAAATAGTTTCATGACACCAATCGCGAAGAATCCAATGTATCTCCACCCAAAGGACATACGCCTGAAAATCTTGAGCAAACTCAAGATGACGCTGCGGTGGTTTCTGATCATCTCGAACGAGATTTATCTCCTGCCAGAGATGATAGGACATAAGAGGATGATACGTTGGTGTCGCCTCATCACGATGAATCCATCGTATCTCAAGCTGAAGGAAATGCAATTAAAAACGTTGAGGCTGAATTGCCTTTGGTAAATTTACATTTATACTCTGTTGTTTTCTAAACCTAAGTTGCCTGGCACACTTTTCTTGTAGTTGACACTTTGTGTGCTCTTTTTTGTTTTGCTTATGCAAATGATAGTTTTGCCCCTTCTGGCATAATCCCCCCTTTTATTGCAAACTCATGTTCTGCCTACTCCGGCATACTACCTTTTTTCGCAAAGTTATATTTTTACTTACACCGGTATACTTTTACTTTTTGCCACTTAGCTCTTGCCCCTTCCGGCATACGTTCACATTTTATTTTGCAAACTCATGTTCTGCCTCATCCGGCATACTCATCTCTTTTGGAAAGTTGTTTTCTGCCCACTCCGGCATACTTTTACTTTTTGAAACTTAAATCTTGCCCCTTCTGGCATACTTTTCCCTTTTTCAAGCATAAGGTTTGCCCCTTCCGGCATATTTTTCAAAACTTGTTGATAAATCTTCCTTTTTGTGAACCTAACTTCTGCCTGTTTTGACATAATTTTCAATCTTTTACCACTTGTAGAATTTGTTAATTTTTTATTTTAATATTTTTGCTTCGATGATTGATGTTGTGTTTCTTAATTTGTTACTTTATGTAGGTTGTTACGGAGGAACAATTGGGCGGTGAACAGTTTCGTGATGCTAATCTTGAAGAATCCAACGTATTTCCACCCAAAGGACATACGCTTGAAAATCTTGAGCAAACTCAAGATGATGCTGCGGTGGTTCTGATCATCTCGAACGAGATTTATCTCCTGCCAGAGATGATCGGACTGAAGAGGGTGATACGTTGGTGTCGCCTCACCATGATGAATCCATTGTAGCTGAAGGAAATGCAACTGAAAACGTTGAGGCCGAATTGCCTTTGGTAAATTTACATTTATACTCTGTTGTTTTCTAAACCTAAGTTGCCTGGCACACTTTTCTTGTAGTTGACACTTTGTGTGCTCTTTTTTGTTTTGCTTATGCAAATGATAGTTTTGCCCCTTCTGGCATAATCCCCCATTTTATTGCAAACTCATGTTCTGCCTACTCCGGCATACTACATTTTTTCGCAAAGTTATATTTTTACTTACACTACTTTTACTTTTTGCCACTTAGCTCTTGCCCCTTCCGGCATACTTTCACATTTTATTTTGCAAACTCATGTTCTGCCTCATCCGGCATACTCATCTCTTTTGGAAAGTTGTTTTCTGCCCACTCCGGCATACTTTTACTTTTTGAAACTTAAATCTTGCCCCTTCCGACATTCTTTTCCCTTTTTCAAGCATAAGGTTTGCCCTTTCCGGCATATTTTTCAAAACTTGTTGATAAATCTTCCTTTTTGTGAACCTAACTTCTGCCTGTTTTGACATAATTTTCAATCTTTTACCACTTGCAGAATTTGTTAATTTTTTATTTTAATATTTTTGCTTCGATGATTGATGTTGTGTTTCTTAATTTGTTACTTTATGTAGGTTGTTACGGAGGAACAATTGGGCGGTGAACAATTTCGTGATGCTAATCTCGAAGAATCCAACGTATTTCCACCCAAAGGACATACGCCTGAAAATCTTGAGCAAACTCAAGATGACGCTGCGGTGGTTTCTAATCATCTCGAACGAGATTTATCTCCTGCCCGAGATGATCGGACTGAAGAGGGTGATACGTTGGTGTCGCCTCACCATGATGAATCCATTGTAGCTGAAGGAATACAACTGAAAAAATTGAGGCCGAATTGCCTTCGGTAAATTTACATTTATACTGTGTTTTTTCCTAAACCTAAGTTGCCTGGCACACTTTTCTTGTAGTTGACACTTTGTGTGTTATTTTTTGTTTTGCTTATGCAAATGATTGTTTTTCCCCTCTTGGCATAATCCCCCCTTTTATTGCAAACTCATGTTATGCCTACTCCGGCATACTAACTTTTTTCGCAAAGTTATATTTCTGCCTAACCGGTATACTTTTAATTTTTGAAACTTAGCTCTTGCCCCTTCCGGCATACTTTCACATTTTATTGCAAACTCATGTTCTGCCTCCTCCGACATACTCATATCTTTTGAAAGTTATTTTCTGTCCACTCCGGCATACTTTTACTTTTGAAAACTTAAATCTTGCCCCTTCCGGCATACTTTTCCCTTTTTCAAGCATAAGGTTTGCCCCATCTGGCATCTTGTTCAAAACTTGTTCATAAATTTCCCTTTCTGTGAACCAAACTTCTGCCTGTATTTTTGTAATTTTTGTTCCCTTTTCTTTAATCAGGGCTGAAGACGAGGTAATGTATCCTGGAAAGTTGAACCAACTCAGTGAAGTTTATAAGTTGGGTGATTTTAAGCCAAAATATAAGATGTTTTTTTAGAGTTGTACCATGATGTCTATGCGCTTAATGATGAGGTTCGTGATTGTCTTTTAGTTTTTCTTTTCTTATTTTTCTATTAGTTATTGCTTCTTGCTTCTTTTTTTTTCTTTATCGCTGAATCGCTATTTTTTTTCCCTTAACACAGCATGTTAATGTGATGCTATATTATTTGAGGAAGAAAATGATGTATCATCCTCCAGCTGCCAATGCTGTTAAGTACACAACCGTAGATATGATGTTTGATCAGCTTGTGCAATTTGACATCAATAGATACTACAAAGACCCGGTTAATTACCATTGGTTTGGTGGCGGCAGTGATGATGCATTTTTGCTGAGTAGTATTGTGTATACGAGAAGAGAAAAATGTGGTATATCATGGGAGAATGTCGACAGGGTAATCTTTCCTATTCGCCCAGGATATGATGATCCTAAAGCAATTTCTCACTACGTACTTGCTGTTTTCATGATTGATGAGCGTAAATTGGTAGTTTATAACTCACTCAATCATAATGATGATCATTTGGTTCACATTGTCGAGGCCTACTGTGGTATGATCCCTAAGTTATTGATGATCAATGATTTTCAATTATTCAGGCCATCATACAATAACTTCAGTAATCTGACATATACCTGGTCTGCCTGTCCAAAGCAAGGATCGTACGTTTCATTCTTATATTTTTTAGCTTTTTCCGTTGTTTTTTGTTGATTTTTATTTTTTTAATTGTGTTTGCTTTTCTGTTGTTCTAAAACATCTCTCTTTTATGACTTTCAGAGATTATAATTGTGGTCATTTTTTGATCAAGTTTGCTGATATGCTGATTAGTGGTCAAAATCCTGCTGATTAGGACGGTTCTAGTTTGATGTACTACATGACAGAGTAGTCAATCAATTTGATTTGTCATGGGAAAGATAAGCTGAAAAAGGATTATGACACGCCACCAAATACAACTAGAAATGATTATCATGAGCATAACGATATCGAGTGTGAGTATGAGATGAAAAAAAGAGCAAGATCTGTGAAGAAAGAAAAAAAATAGTTTGTTTTAGTTGAGCAAGATCTGTGAAGAAAGGAAAAAAATAGTTTGTTTTAGTTATTTTTGCACTATGTAATTTTTTTTCGTGCGCCCTTGTGTTTTTTGTAAATGTTATAAGATTGTATAGTTTGTTTGTATTATAAATTTCAAGTTTAAGCCTCTTTGTAATTTGATGGTGTTCATTTTTAATCTCAACTTCTCTGTTCATAAAAGCTGTTATTTTGTTGAAAATCCAAGTTATGCCCTTTCCATCACAACTTCATGGTTGTTATGTAATAGAAGTTTGCCGGGATCGACATAGTTTCTCATTATGTAAATAGAAGTTCTGCCCATTCCGGCAGAATTTAAGTTTAGAAAAATTGCCATAACCAGCAACAAAGACAAACCCTTTGAAGTTATTGACCAGCCAAAATGCATTTATTGGGGATTATTTGTCACGGAAAGCTGTTATTTTGTTGAAAACTAAATTTATGGTGGTTATGTAATAGGAGTTTGCCGGGATTGGCATAGTTTGTCATTTTATGAAGAGAGGTTCCACCCTTTCCGGCAGAAATTAAGTTCAGAGAACTTGCCACAACCAGCAACAAAGACAAAACATTTTAACTTTTTTGAACAGTCAGAACGCATTTTATTGGGATTAGTTGAGACGCCATAATTGTTGTTTTAGTATGAATGAATTTCTATGTTGTTGTTGTTTTTTTTCCCTCTCCAATATTTGTATGAATGAAATTTTGCTATGAATGAATGACATATAGGTACGAAACTCTGCCTGTTTGTAGGTAGTTGCGGCATTGTACAACAGTGATAGGATTGCTTCGGATGAGAAATATTTCTGCAAGTTCTTCTCCATGTGGTAGATGCATATTCCATGCTGGGTATCTGGATATAGTTCTTTGATTGCAGTTGCAATTGATGCATGGAGATCAGAAAGAATTGATAGGTCTTTGCGCGTGCCAAACACCTTTTTCACGTGTCTGAAGAACCACCTGTAGGGTCATTATTCTCAGAGTCTGCAATGCCAAATGCGAGAGGAAATATGCTGTTGTTTCCATCCTTTGCTACTGCTATCATGAGCACAGCGCGGTATTTTGATTTCAAGAAGGTTGCATCCACCATCATTACTGGTCTGCAGTGTTTCCAACCCTCAATTGATGCTCCATAAGCAAAAAAAGCATACTTAAACTTATTGTCAGCGGTCCATTTGATGTTAGCAACTGTTCTAGTATTTCTTAATTTCATCATGTGAAGATATTGCGGTAGAAGTGTGTAGTTATTTTCTAGGCTTCCTCTTATGACATTATAAGCGTGTTGGAGGGAACGCCATGCTTTGTGGTAACCAATGTGCAAGCCATATCTACTTCTCATTTCTTCAATGACAAATTTGGGTGTTATCTCTTGTAGTGTATGGCGTACTACGTCTGTAATGTATTCCGCTATGACTTTTGAAGTTACATTCCTCATGTCAGAGGTGATGACATTTTTTGAACAACTATGTCTCTTTTCAAAGTTAACTACTTTGAAAAGTTCTTATCCTCTGAACCTTGAACTGTGGAAACGCCAAATGCAGGTTGGGTAAACACATCTGATGTGATACCGTTGCGTGCATGAATTTTCTACCTTGTACTGTTGATGACGAGTAATTGCAATGTTATTCATGCACTTTTTCACGGTATCTTTGTCTTTGAATAAAATTCCAACTTCTATTTGATCAATCGATGCACTAGGTGTCAAAATTTGTGTATCATTTTGTATCCTCTTCCTCTTTAGTGTCTTTCTTTTGTTGCATGGCTATGTTTGTGTCTCTTCAACTGTCATGGTCGAAGTAAGTGATACAACATTCATTGAAGTTGGATGCTGAGAAAGGCCATTGTTTATAACTTGCTCAATGTTTGGCGGTTGCCATTGTAGCTGCTCAGGTGTCTGGTTAGGAGTTACTATCTCGCTCTGTTCATGTGGAATCCCAAGGTTATGTCCAATAGGGCTGTGTTGTTCGTCATCCAATCCAACTTCAGACATGTCTTCTTCACAAGCAATGCAGAGTTGTCTGTCAATTTCCTCTATGGTTTGTCCTTCTGTCATTAGGATAGAGTCATTATGATGGTCTTGTAATGGGTTGTTCTCCGCATCAGTTGAATTAAACTCTAATATGAAATGGGAATTTCTAAAGTTGTCATTGTTGTTGAGCAGGTACAAGCAAGTGTGAAGATCAATGTCGTTTGTTACACGCATCCCTTTGGATGTTTTCTCACTGGTGTTAAACCATATGTTGGCCTCTTTTTGTTGAGTATCTTGTGTATGCCCCGCAAATATCTGTTGAGTGAATTGTTGAAAATTTACACCATTGTTGACAAGTATTATCTTGGTTTCATGATTAACATAATTGTAGGCGGTGTCCCATTTGCCCTTGAAGGCTATGTAGATGCATCTTGGTGTCATTTTTTGGTAAATTTCCTGCATAAAGAGAGATTCACTTGAGAAAAAATCAAAATGAAATGTATTTAAGTTGTTATTTTTGAAAATTTAAGTTTTTCCCTTCCTAGCAGACTTTGTATGTAAAGTCATGAAGTATGCCTGAAACGACATACTCTACCATTTTGTAAATAGAAGTTCTGCCCCTACCAGCATTCTTCAAAAACGGAGTAACTGTTTCTGCAACAGTTATTCCAATGAAATTGCAACAGTTATTTTAATGAAACTAAAAAACCTCCTCTGTCTTTATCCAATTTAAATCAAATCCATGCAACAATTATTCCAATTTAAAATGGACTAATTTATACTTCTATATAAACCAATACAACTTTTGGAAGAAGGAAAAAAAAAACACTTTACTTCTGAAAACCAGATATAATCAGATACAAAATGAACCAAAATCAACATATCGTACATGTTAATGGTGGCCACGGGCAAGCACATGAACATGCCCATCTTCATAACCAAATCCATCCTAATATTGCAAATTTGCAAATTACTCAAGAAATTGCTGATATCAAAAGAGACATAGATTTTCTGAGGGCTCTTTACGGTGCTCTAAGTAGAGAAAATGATGATCTACGAAGAGAATTATGATTTGTAAGGCAGAGGTTATTCCAGCACACTGGTCAAATTGACGATGGGGCAATTTGGAATGGGTACACATGAAATTAGAACTAATGATGGTAGTTTGGTACTTATGAAGTTAGGATTTTATGTTTTGTGGACATATATATTTAAATGTATGTTAATGAAGTCTAAGTTTGTTTAGGTTTGTATAATTTTACTTGAATGGCTTCTAAACAGAAGTATTGCCTTCTCCGGCATACTTGTTCAGAACTTTGCCTGTAACAGCATACTCTACTACTTTGTAAATTATACTTTTGCCTCCTTCGGCATAAGTACTTTTTGTTTTGCTTATCATAAAGCAGTAACTGTTTTTAGTAAAAAAAAAAAAAAAAAAAAAAACCCTCCTCTACCTTCATCCAATTTAAATCAAATGCCTGCAACAGTTATTCCAATTAAATGATTGACGCAACTGGACTAATTTATACTTCTATATAAACCAGAACTTTTGCCTTCTCCGGCATACTTGTTATGAAATTGGTTCAGAACTTTGCCGGTAACGGCATACTATACTCTTTTGTAAATTGAACTTTTGCCTCCTCCGGCATAAGCACTTTTTGTTTTGCTGATGATAAGGCAGTAACGGTTTTTGGTTAAAAAAAAAAAATGAAAACCTCCTCTACCTTCATCCAATTTAAATCAAATGCCTGCAACAGTTATTCCAATTAGAGGATTTACGCAACTGGACTAATTTATACTTCTATATAAACCAGAACTTTTGCCTTCTTCGGCATACTTATTATGAAATTGGTTCAGAACTTTGCCGGTAACGGCATACTCTACTCTTTTGTAAATTGAACTTTTGCATCCTCCGGCATACTTGTTCTAAATTTGTACACAGTTTGCCTTAATTCAAGTTTAAATCGATAAGCATTACCTGATTTAAATTGAATTTACTATAATTACAATTTCAAGTAAATAAGCATTGTATACTAATTTAATTAATATATAAAGTAATTAAAATCAGAACAAAATAATAAATCCAATCAATTCTATTTTGCTGATTAATTTTATCATGCACAATGTTCATTCTGAGCTGTATGTCAGCTGTTTCTTAATAATCAGGTCGTAGAAGATGATTTTTTTTTTTTCAAATATTAACAATCTAAACTCAATAAAATCGTTAAATTGAGTTGAATTAAGATTTGTACCTTTTACTGATGTTGTAGCAGCAAAATCAATTGAGAAATCTGTTTGAAACGACGATTTGAATAATGTAAAAAATTGGGAACGAAGTTTGGGTTAACGATATGAAAGAAGGTGAAGGATTTGAATAAGGGTAGATTTGAATAACGATATTTTTTTATATGTAACAGTTAGGGGTAGTAATGTCTTTTTACTATATTGCTTTTGCTCGGAAGGGCAATAATTAAAGACCACCATTTTGAGGGGCAAAATCTAAAGACTAGCCCAAAAGAGGGGCATTCGCGCCAATTGCCCTTTAAGTTTTGCCTTTTGCCTAATATCCCGTGGCTGTGGGTTCGAACCTTAGCTCAGTAAAAAAAGAAAAAAAAAATCGCAACACAGAATTTTGCAAAATTTTGTCTTGCGAATCCAAACTCTACCTTGCGAATTTTTTTAAAACTTTTTGACTGATCGGGGGTTCGAACCCGAAACCAAGGGATTTTTAGCGAAGGGCAAAAGTTAAAGACCACCAATTTGAGGGGTAAATATTAAGGACCACCCCCAGCGAAGATTGCCCCGACAATTTTTTTTTTTGAGCGGATTGCCATCAAAGGCACTGGTCTTTAATTTTTGTCCCTTAAATTGCTAGTCTTTAATTTTTCTCCTTCGCTTAAAAAAGTGCTCGAAAATACCCCGAGGTTCTAGATTCGAACCCCCATCAAGTAAAAAAAAAAAATCGGAAGGCAAGGCTTCGCGAAGAATTTGTCTTAGGCAAATTTTGCCTTATATGCCTTAAGCCTTATATGCCTTAAGGAAAATTCTACCTTAATTTGCCTTGGGAAATTTCGAAAGGCATAATATTTTTCTTTTTAACTCTGCTGGGATTCTACAGAAGTTAGGCCTTAAGGCCTAATTTTTGCTCGGATAGACCTAATTTGCTAGGAAATTCTGCCTTGCGAATTTTTTTTATACCCTGCTGAGGTTTGAACCCATTATCTCAGGGATATTTTCGGTCAATTAAAGTGGCGAAGGGAAAAAGAAGACCAGCAATTTGAGGGAAAAATTAAAGACTACCCCCGAATAAGGGCATTTGTGCGAATGACCCTAGCACAATTGGATTTTTTCCTTTTTTTGCTGGGTCATTTGCACGGTTGCCTTTCAAAGGCACTGGTCTTTAATTTTTCCCCTCGAATTGGTGGTCTTTAATTTTTTCCCTTCACTAAAAATTTCTTTGTTTCAGGTTCGAACACCGCTCAGTCAAAATGTTTTAAAAAATCGCAAGGTAGAGTTTGGATTCGCAAGACAGAGTTTTAAATGCAAAACTCTACCTCAGGTAGAGTTTCAAACTCTGCCTTAGGCAATTTTTTTTTCTTGAAACTTAGTTGAAATTTTACAAACCTCTGCCTTAAGGCTTAACTTTTGCCCGAATAGGCCTAATTTTTTCCCAAATAGGCCTAACTCTATTACAAACTTCTGTCTTGCGATTTTTTTTAATATTTGACTGAGCGGGGTTCGAACCCAGAACCCATGGGTTTTAGGTAAAGGACAAAAATTAAAGATTTCAAATTTGAGAGGCAAAAATTATAGACCAGTGCCTTTGAAGGGCATTCCGCACAAAAAAAATGTTTTTTGCTTTCATTAGATTTGAAGTCATTTTCCAATAAAAAAAAATTGTGCAAATTGATCTAGTTAAATTAGAAATGGACATAATTAAGATCATTCGGAAGAAATATGGAAGATCCACCTAAAAAAAAAGAAGAAGGAAATAATGATAAAGAAAGAATAAGTTGCGGCATGATTCACCTTGCAATTTATTTTCTTGCATTTTGTTTCATACTTTAGTACATCACATGGCTTTTGATGTAGCCTATCAAGAAATTTATATGGATCACAAAAGAAGGAGAAAACCATTCAAGCCACGCTACTATATTAATATCTTTTTTTTTACGAGTCAAAGTTGACTGCAAGAAAGATGTCCCAACATGCCAGATCAATCCAATTTTGACCAAAAGAGGCACTCCACCTATGCTTCCCAAGCTTGTGATGCTGGAAAAAAATTCAAAGCAAGGAAAAAAAGATTAGAAGAAAATAATTGATTTAACCAAATTTTACAGTGTAATTGAATTTATATTTTATAAGTTGATTGTGTAAAGAGTACTTTTACATAATAATAAAAAATAATAATAATAATAATAATAATAATATCACATAATTCTAAAATAATTAAAAAGAATTGGCAATTGTGAATAGTAACTTGAAAATAAGAAAACCACTAAAGATTATGGTGGGATTGTAAGTATGGGTGGGTAGGCTAAGGTAGATACCGATTACCATATTGAAATTGAATTTTTTTATACCGCGGTTTCGGTATTATGGTATTTGATACGGTATTTGGTGTGCATTTTTAAAAAGTTTGGTATTTGGTACGGTATTCGGTATTCATAAAGAAAATACGGAAATACCGAATACCATACCAAAGTATATAATTACATATACAATTCATATATCTTAGTATTATAGTACTAACAAATATATAAACTAGTATTATTTGAAAACTAATTGTTTAAACGTTGGAACTTTGAGTACTCTATGTTGATTTAAATGTCTTTTTTGTGCAATTGATTTACGAAGAAGATTGTTTGTACTTTCTTTTGAATATTTTTACATGAGTAAGGTGTTTAGTACATAATAATTGAGACGTTTTTGAAGTAGCGGATGTCATAATTCTCCACGATATGAGTATATGTAAGTCGAAGTCGGACAAACTATGGTACCGATTTACCGTATTGTAAAATACCTAAACCAAACTTTAAAATACCGAATCATACCGAATTAATTTGGTACGGTAATGGTATAGTATTTGTAGAAACCGAAAATCGAAATTATCGTACCGAAGTTTCAAATACCGTACCATGCCCACTCCTAATTGTAAGTGTCCCTTCACCCTTAACAAGAGTACCACCAAAAAACAAGAATAGCTACAACATTCGTCGATAATCTTGCCAGGTAACCTGTAGCTAACATGATTTTTTTTTTTTAATAATCTAGAGCAAATCCATCATTAAAAATTAAAATTATTGATGGATCTTTTCTGTTTCGCAACAGAAATTGTCCGTTGCTAATTTCTATTTTCTTTTTTGAAAAAATGTTTGTAGTGGAGGTTTGAACTAGCCTTTGAAAATGAAATCGTCTTTGTTAGACAACGCTTATGTCTCTAAAATGGTAGGAACGGGGAAAACAAAAAAGAGCACAAAAATTAAGCACTACTTACGTATTAATTTACTAACCTTCTTGCGAAAGACTCCATTTATCATCCACCCCAACATGCCATGCAAAGTAACCAAGCAATCCATTCTTCTTAGCATAAGCAACCTTAGTGAATATAGTATTATATTCATCAAAATTCATTCATGTTGTGCCCAACCAGCAATATATAATTCCCAACAATGTCAGCATCAAACGTTGTTGTAGCTCTAACATAAAACTCATTAATTTGTTTATATCCCATTGATCCATCACCACCACCAATAGGTCCCCTTGATGGTGCATTAAGATCATGATTTCTCCTATTCAATAATCTCCATGCATACCCAAAAAATGGCAACCCTAAAACTATTTTCTTAGAGGGCATTTCTTAGATAGCACTTCCACTAATATTTTTTCCAGAATCCTGATCTCATAATGCAGCACGAGGGCGCGTTACGCGCGAAAGATTAGCAGAAGTGAAGTTATAAGCCATTAGATTAATCCAATCACTAGAAGAAAAAATATATTTGGCAACAATATTTTTTTTTGTTATAGATTGATTATTGTTGCAAAAAGTACTTTTGGCAATAAAAAAATATATTTTGTTGCATGAATTTTTCCCAACGGCTGTTATTGCAACAACGTGCACCAACTTTTCTTTTGTTGCCAAAAGTACTTTTTGCAACAATAATCAATACTATGACAACAAAATTAAATTCTTTGGCAACAAAAAAATCATTTGCCAACAAGAAAATTAAGTTGTTGCCAAATATAAAACTTTTTGTTGCGATTTCTATACTTTTTTGTAGTGAATCTAGGCTTCTTGCCAATGACTTTGAAGGGTAATTCAAAGTACTATCAAGTTTTGGCTTGTAATAAACTCCAACACTTAATAACAATGTGTTGGGATATATACTTTAACCATGTGTTTGGATATAGTATTTATTATGAAACAATTATTTATTCAATTTTTAATAGAGTTAAATAGATCATGTATTAGTATGTGTGTCCTTTTACTTATATAGTAGATGATTTAGTGTATAGAGTTTAGCTTATACACGGAAGATTAAATCATTGGTCCTTATAAGTATAAAGTTCATGTTCACAATCTAAGATGAAAATTGGACAAAGTTATCGGTATGATTATAGCACAAGATTAAATATGATGTATCTTCATTATGGGAACGGTATAGTTCCGACTTCTTGTACTGGTACATTTTGTATGTATTGAACGGACTAAGTAGAGATAAGTGTTTTTTTTACTGAATATATAAAACAACTTCTATAGTTCATTAAATGTACTTAGACTCTTAATCTTGATATAATTATTACGATCAATGTGATTTGTTCATTATTTTTATTTATCAAAAGGTACAACTCTATTGTGAGTCAATGTATCTGATAGGTTGGATAGTAACGAATAACATTTGAGAACTAATAATTAGTTGATAAAATCCATGTCTTGACTTTGAGATTGATAATAATCTTTATGAATGCTTATAAGTTTTCAAGTGAAAACCCTACAGGTGGATTTTGTATCCGTCACATGAAATAAGTTAAGCGGAAATATAAAGGATTTAATTAGTCAATGAATTAAATTGTCAGTAATTTAATTTATGGTATTTGTAATCTTAACATGAGGAGTTAAATAAGTTTTAATGAAAGATTTCGAAATTAAACTGAGGAGTGCAATTGCAGTTTTTTAGTGGAATAAATTGTAATTTATTATGGTAGGATTAATTCATTCATATTCCGGATTAATACCACAATTGGAAGCCTCGTTATTAAATCTGTGATGCCCTGCTATGCCTAATTATTCTAGAACTTGGAAAATAAGATTCTTCGGGGAAAAGAAAAGCCACACGTTTTGCTAGGCTTTTACACCCTAATGTGGCTATATATACAAGGTTTTTCAGCCGTAAGAGAGATATTTTTTTTCTTAGCCGTAATACTCGCCACTCGAGTATTTTTGTTCATAGAATACTTAGGTTAATAGCAGAAGACTGCAGACCGTGGAATTGAAGGAGGATCACGTGGATGCTTGAAGGTTCGTTCTGCGGTCGCAGTCACGATTCAAGAGATATCTATTGATTTTACATTTGATTAAAATCTTGATTATGTGTTGTCTATATTACATGCAAGTTCGATCCTGACAATTTACTTCCGCTGTTTATGTCTGTATTCCATCACAATGTTGGTTTACCTGACTCTTTAGACTCCAAGATTATCGCAGTTCACCATTCTTTTACAAGAATTTCCAAGTTGGTCATGTCTGAATTTGATTGAGGGTAAGTCTAATAAAGATCTAAGCCATGGAAATTAAAAGATCTAGCTAAAGATATCGAAGAATCGATGAAATTTTTTCGTGTAGTTGGAGTACTAGCCATGGTAGAAAAAGGGAAAGAATTAGAGTCCTTAACGGACAAGAGGGTTTTAATTGAAGGGTTTTTTTGTTGAACATTTTTTGTGAAAGTGGAAAATGGTGATACGTTTGAAGGGGAAATGGAGACTTGAAAACTTTTGGGATTAATAGCAGCAAATGCGCAAAAGAGATGAGTGAAATATTTGGATTCTATTTCTGAAGATGATACGTTGAAGTTAGAGAGCCAATAGGCTGATCTAACTACTTGTTCTTGACACAAAGCATAATGTTGAAGGAAAAGAAGGGGGAATAAGAAATAAAAATGTTTTTTGAAAGACATTTTTAGCATAAAATAAATTTTTTAACTCAAATTGGTTTGAGAAATTAGAGTTTAATGCTTGATTATTTATAGAGGTAATTAACGGCAAGAATTCTTCTATTTCGGTTGGTATTATCCAAAGTAAGGAAATATTTTCTAGTTTCACATGTCTAAGATATGTGATATCAAATTTTTGAATTTTAATCAGCAACGATTGTGATGAAATGGATGCCATTTTTCTCTATTTTTAACCGGAGATTTTGAATTTAATACCGTTACAGCCTCAGTTAAAGTACGCTTAAGATCTAAGCTTAATGAAGGGCAGGTTGTGCGCTTCATCTTGCTTAATTGGCTCTTTAATATAAGTTCGAGATGTTCAGGCATGTGCACCTTTATCGATGGAATTTGTCTTTTGGTAAGTCCTATGCGATACGAATATGAATTACTCATTCTAGTGGTAGATATCGGATAATTATATGAATTAAAAAGAACTTTGAATTTTGGATGAGGCTTCTTGTATTTCCTTTTGTTTTTCCAAGGGCATTAGGGCTTTTGAATTTGAATTACAGAATTCATAACATATTGTAAGTACATTATTAAAGATTAAAGCCTTAATTGGCGTAATTTAATCCCGGTTTAACTTTGGGATTGTTTAATCCTTATAAGCTCTGTTTTTCTTTTCTTTATTTGTGTCTATCTAGATACATCATATTTTATACATGAACTATTTCAGGTATAACCAATTATTCTTCTCATAAATAGTATTATTTGGTTGCAATGAGCAATAATTTTTTGTGTTATAATTTGAGTGAATGTCTTGTTCGTTTTGTATTGTTTTATTTAGGAAAAATTTCATAAACCTCCCCTCACGTTTTCCTTCGTTTCACTGACCTCCCTCACGTTTGCAATATAAAATAATAATTAATCAAAAAGAGCAGAATCTTAGGGTGAGCAGATTAGTCCAGATATATTGTTTTTTCATTAGTAATAAATAAACAAAATAGTTGCAACATAAAAGTTAAAATAGGGGAGGTAGCCGTAATATTGCAAACGTAAGGGGAGGTCAATGAAACGAAGCAAAATGTGAGGGCAGATTTCTGAAATTGTTCCTTTTATTTATTTACTTTTTTTGTATTTTGAACTTGAAAGTTTGGTGTGGGGTTGACTTGGCGGCAAAGCTAGCATTGTGCGGAGAAGTAGGACATATCTCCCTGTAATTGCAGGCAATATATTGTGGTTGCCTTTGTTAAGGAACGTATTGTTTTGAAATTGGTAGTTGACTTTGACTACTATTAAGAAAGGAACTAATATTTGCTAAGAATTTAGAGATGGAGATATAAATATTGTTAGCGTTTTAGCAATAGCTCACAGTTTAGCAATTCATGAAACCTTTTGTATTTGAACAATCTGTGCATATTTTGTAACTTAAATAGTATAAATTACGTAAAATGTCTAATGAGTGGTTTTTTGTTAAAGATAGGAGTCATTTTCTTTTTTGGATTTTCCACCCTATGACCGGTACTATCCCTTTTGACGTTCCGACTAATTTGAATTAGTTCATGTAAGGCTTATTAAAGAAAAGTGCTTCCCATCGAATTTTTTTCCTTTTATAGGGCTCAAATCCTGAACCCTGATTAATTAAGAATGAAAAATTATATTCATCTCATTACAACTCTGATCGCAGCTAATGCAAACTAAGACACTGGGCCCGTGCCAACATCCCGCTAGTCTCTTCACAAGTCACAAATTACATACAATGGAAAGATATGTCAGCACTCACCACATTGGGAAGTGATCAATACAACACGACTGTGCCATCCTTATATTCGGTTGATATGTTAACCAACAACACGTGGCAGAGGCATCATTCTCGAACACCACAGAGATCGGACCTGAATTCTAGAAAAAGCACAAAACAGCCATTAATTAATATTCTTCCAATTTCACTTTCTTAATAAAACATGATTATTATTACTACTTAGAAAGAATATCACGCTCCTCCAAAAAGAAGAAGAAACAATAATAATAAGACAAAAGAAAAGGTAAAGAGATGGACAAAATAATACTCCCTCTGTTTTAATTTATTTAAATTTATTTTTTTTAATTCATGTCAAAATAAATAATCTTTTTTCTAATTTAAAAATAAATTTACTTTATAAATAATTTATAATCACACAAATTTTTAAAGTTTATTTTAAATTATAAGTTTTAAAAGTCTTATTTTCTCTTAAATGTCGTGCCCAGTGAATGAAAAGTGCAGTGTCGTCTTCAACAATCACAGCAGGCGTATATTAGCAGCAACCACAGATCACTGATTCTTTTTCTATAATTGCATCTAAAGATAGAGTTATTCCAGAAGTTTCAGTGAAACGAGGACTCTTCTAGCGGTTGCTTTTACTTTGATTGGATATTTTTTCTCTCATCGTTGGATGATCGGATAGTAAGAGAAAGGTAAATGAAGGTATAAATCGTTGGATAAACTGTTTATATTGAATGTTCACGAATTCCTTACACTTTTCTTTTTATGCTTATATACTACTCTGTATCAATTACACTTTTCTTTTTATGCTTATATACTACTCTGTATCAATTTATGTGCCACGTCAAACAGTTTAATGTTGATGGGAATTCGGGCAAGAGATTTTTAAGTGTTTTGAAATAAAATTTATATATTTGAAAACTACATGAAAAGGAAAATTATATCATAATAATTGATAATTTAAAATATTTAAAAGATATATGAAAAAGTTATGGTCAAAAGAAGGCTTGTTTGAATCTCGAAATTCGAAAGATGCCACGTGAGTTGTGATGGAGGGAGTACTGTATTTTTTTTTTTCTTGTGTAAGTTGAATATGATTATAGTGTATTCTGATGTTTAGAATTATATAAGCATGCTTGAGCTTTGGTGATGAGAAATCTAGCATGATGCCTGCTTACAGTAGAGTTTGAATATCGACAGTAATTGATGTACTTATTAGTACTTTGTTTTTGTTTAAATACCAGATTTTAGGATTTCTGGGGGATTTTATCCTGTTTGGACGTTGAGAAAGAGGATATGGAATGCTGCTTAATTTAATTAGTAGTTATATTTAAGCTGTTTATCTCTGCCCTATCAGTCATAGCACATATTTGGTTCGAGCAGGTTGGATGAGAAATCCCATAGGAGTACAGGAGTTTGGACTAGTTCTATTCCATGTTTGGCGTGGTGGCGGTGGTGGTGGTGGTGGTGGTGGTGGTAGTAGTTGAAAGATGTTGTTAGTGAAATTCTAAGCAGAATAATATTTTGTCTAACACAATAAAAATCAAATACTAACAGAAAACAAGAAGAATAGTAACAATTTGGTGTATGATATATGTTTAGCCTTAGGCGCACGTCATGAATTCGAACCCTGGCCTGGACAAAAGGATGGTATTTAAGTGGAGAAGGGTAGAGGGGCGGGCCCATTATCCCAGTTTGAAAAAGGTTATCGAAAATATATGTTTGGCCTTTAGGAAATATTTAGCCTAGAAAGAAGGTTTCATTCCTGCTTGGTAATCAGTGTTAAGGCGATAGTAGTGCAAATTCTCTTTTTGGGATCAGTAACCCCCCTAACCAGTTTAAAATAGTCTCCTATTTCGGAAAAAGTATTTTTGGGATGACTGACCTCAAGAATACTTTTCTCCATCCAAGTATAGGATGAAGGTTGGAGTCTTTCAGATACCTCCTCATTACATCACAGACAGTGAACGAAATAAGCACTTGGTATCTTAAATGTAATTCTGATGTTTGTTTTGATCAGGGTAATTGTAATTTTGATTTCTTAACCTTTTACTAAATTTATGCCAAACTTGCTTTTTCAGTTGCAAGTGGTATGTATCTCTCTGTACTTCATTAGATGTGATTCCCCTGTCCTTTAGTCTTTTGGAATGTTTTATTCTCTGGAGTTAAAAATGATTTATCTCTTTTATTGTTATATAAAACAGCTTCTTAATAAAGGTAGCAAGCCCTCACCATTGCTTTGGATTACCATTATGTGACACTGAGTGATTTTGGTTCTCTTTAACAGCTCAGTTGTGGTATGCGGGGACACTTGCGTGCTTCATCCTCAATGTATAAGCGCATGACATCCAGGGATTCCATGAATTCTGATGTCGAAGCCGATTCAGGTGTGTCCACTCTCTTGTTACTAGCACTGCGTCTTATATTGTGCACTAATTTTAGAAATCTATTAGAAGAGGATTATTCAACTAGGTAATATTCTGTTCCTTGGATCTGCCGGGTGCGTTTTTCAAGAAACAGTACTGTAATTTTAATAGTATATCTGTATATATGCTATTCTGGCTGCATTTCCTTTGCACAACCAATTAAAATGGAAAGGAAAAAAAAAAAAGCAGAGCTAAAAGGATCTCTTATGATTTTTCTTTCTCATTATGATTCTTTTTCTAATGTTGTTTTGAATTCTTGCATTTCAACTTAGATCTTCTTCAGAATGGTGTAGAGCAAGAGATGACAAATCCTTCTTGGAAATATTCGTGTCCACATGTACTTGTGGCAACAATAGTTGCATTTCTGTTTGGCTATCATCTTGGGTAAGTTCTGGAAATTATACTCTTTTCTCTACAATGTTCTTTCTATAATATTGAGTATTTTCTTTGGTTAGTTCTGGCGATTATTCTCAGAGATTTTCTCGTTGATTTAAGAGAAATTTGTCTTGTTCCTGTCTCCTCTGCAGGGTGGTGAATGAGCCACTTGAAAGCATTTCAGTTGATCTTGGCTTCAGCGGGGATACATTGGCCGAAGGTACCTGACATTCTATTCTTTTGGAACATCTGTCATTTTTCTTGGAATTACAAGTTTAATATTTTCCTCTGAATGAAGGTCTGGTGGTGAGTACTCTTCTGGGTGCTGCCTTTGCTGGATCCCTGATTAGTGGTTGGATTGCTGATGGAGTTGGCCCTCGTCGAGCCTTTCAGTTGTGCTCATTGCCTATGCTTATGGGTGCTTCATTATGGTAAAGTCCAAATTTACTCCAATGCTTATATCCATGGTTTGGGTGGACTAGAGGTTCTTTCTGTAGTAACGAGTTTGTTGTGTTTCTTAATACAATCTCTTTTGTGTTCTACCTGTAATTTAGAAAGATGGCTGAATTGCTTACTAGGTTTTAGGAGAAATTGCCATGCTCGTTTTGGCATTAAGCTGTAGAGGTCTTACAGGCTCTTCGTCTATGGAAGGCTGTTTCTGATAATGTTCCCGATTAAGATTCATTAGAAAGTCAGTGCACTGAAGAGTTTATGAAAAGAAAGAGGTCCATGATTTAGGCAAGGTCTGTGTAAAAGTTACTTGGGTATCTTCTTAAGAAGGAATCTGCAGGAACTCTAGTTCTGAGAGATATTTCTCTGAAAGGACTGCCCAACAACAACAACAACAACAAGCCCAGTAGAATCCCGCTATGTGGGGTCTGGGGAGGGTAGAGTGTACGCAGACCTAACCCCCACCTTGAAAGGTAGGGCGACTGCTTCCGAAAGACCCTCGGCTCAAGAGAGGAAAACAAGACAAAAGGTCAGATAGGGCCAAGCATATAAAAAACAATATGAAAACGAGGAATGACAAAAGCGAGAAAGTCATGGTAGAAAGGAGCATTAACTACCATAGATAAATAAGATAATCAAAGTACAAATGCCCAACAAATATAAGCAGAAATCAAATGGCAATAAACGAATGAGCAAAACTGCAACTACTATGGTGAAAGGATAAGCAACCTAGCCTTCTATCCTAATCTGAGTCCTCCACAACCTTCTATCTAAGGTCATGTCCTCGGTAAGCTGAAACTGTGCCATATCCTGAAAGGACTGCCCAAATGCTTAGAAAAGGAAAAAAAAAAAAAAGAATACATGACAACATTAACTTTTCAAAAGAGTGCCGTTGGGAAGAAACTATATCTCCATTTGATGAATATAAAAAGATAAAGAGATGTCCCAAAAAGACCCGTGGTCATGGTTGGGTCTATTGTAATAGTGCAATTTCTGGCCATTTTTCTTTTGTTCATCAAGTTTCATGAGTAAGTTTCTCGCTGTCAATCTGGGTAACTGAAGTTCTAATTGCTTATTTCTTGTTGATTGAACACTCTATGCCTCAACTCTTCATTTTGGCAGTCAGGTCTTCTGGGTTACGACAAATGTCTACTTCTTCTAACCTTCTTGCACCCGAAGCCAGTACTGCTTGCATGTGGTAGACACTAAAGCTTACAGTAGTGACTTCAAAAACATGTACATAGCCCATTGAGGATAATACTTGGAGAAGGGTTTATTCCTCTTACATAAGAAATTTTGCTTTGTAGTTTGTTCAGTTATGTGCATTTACCTTCTGGTGTCTTAGTGTATATTGTCAATCAGATGGTATGTTTATGCCAGGTAGTGATCATTATGAAGTACTCTGTGGAAGCCTTTGCAGTTCACTTGAAAGAGGCTGGTGGAGGTGTTGGTTGAATGTATGAACTTTTTTTTTTTTTTTTGGGGGGGGGGAAATTGAATAACTTAATGTTGCTTTTTGACATCTCAAGTGAACTCATGTTCTTTCTTCTCCCCTGCCCTCAAATCAAATCATCTTGCTTTCTTTCTCTCCTCTTTAAATTATTTTTCCTCTTCGCAACACACAGTATGCTTTTTCTGGTAATTAAAAATTATGTCATATAATACTATATACATAGTTTAGTGCTGGTTTGCTTACGAGGGAGAGTTCTTTTAGACTGGATACCGTGCATTTGTGAGATTAGAACTTTTAATAACGCTCTGGAAGGACTTAAATCACTTAGAGTTACTCCAGCACCCCTTGCTTGGGAATTGGATTTTCTTCTCTTTTTCTGTTGGTCATTTTCCTTCTGTTTGAAAATGCTTTTATGTAAGTTTCTGAGTCCTGGTGATCTTGACTTAGGATTTCGAAAAGATGCTTTGCTAGTCCCACTAATAGTTACAGATTTGCACTGGTACTGACACATGCATTTTCCAGTGCTACAGCCAAAACTCAAGCAAGCATGCTTACAGGAAGATTTTTAGTGGGATTAGGATTGGGCGTGGGTCCTCCTGTTGCTTCTCTTTACGTAGCAGAGGTAAAGCTACTATCAGCTTTAGGGTATGATGCTTTTAGTTATTTCATACCTTCTCAAATTCTGTTAAAACTCTTGATATTAATGCAGGTTTCTCCTGCTCATGTGAGGGGTACTTACGGGAGTTTAATTCAAATAGCAACATGTCTTGGGCTGATGGCAGCTCTTGTTATAGGGATCCCCGTCAAGAATATAGTGGGTTGGTAAGACAAATAGTATATCTTGTGGGAAAACTTCTGTAGGTGACTTGTTTTTAGTAGGAATGAAGTTGTATTTGAGCTCATTATGTGTTCTAATACGTACAGGTGGCGTGTATGCTTTTGGGTGTCTACTATTCCGGCTGCAATACTTGCAATTGCTGTGATGTTTTGTGCTGAATCTCCTCATTGGCTATACAAGGTATTCTAATTTATGCGTCTCTTGCACTTTTAAGATGATTACTCTCTACGTGCAGCCTCTTGACTCATTTCTAGGTTGCGATAGTTGCTAGGGTCTCTAAGCTAATCCATATGTAGATGTATAAATCTAATAAGTGAATTACTTTGGCGCTGAAAATTCTGTTGGCTGTCCCATAGCTTCTCAAGTCCCATTTCATTTGCTTTCTTATAATTATGCTACCTTGCTCATAAATGGTTGCATCACAACTTGCCTTTTTACCTTTTTGTTCCTCTCCATTGCTCTTTTCATAAGGTTTAAGCTAATTTATATTCTAGATGTACAAATCCAACAAGTGAACTCACCTGTATGGTCATATGTCACGCCCCGAACATGGCCTGGGCGAAACACGGCACTCGGTGCCTTACTACATGTGCCGAGCGAACCACATGGCTTGCTGAATCATTACGAGGCATATCATAAGCGGAATATAACGTAAATGCATGATGAGCCTTTATAAAACATAACAAGTCATAATACTTAATAGAAATACTTGTTTAAACATGAGTGCGGAAATAACATGAATGAGCAAAAGATGGCTATACGATTCTGAATATCTGACATGACATAACTGACTAGTCTAGTCTATGAAATCTCTATCATGAGTCTGAAATGAAAATCATACTTGCTGGGACAAGGCCCCCAGCATACCTTTAATGCATAACTACTATAGGGTAAATGACTGACTAAACCTCGAAGGAGATGGGGCTCACCAATAGGTTGATACGAGCAAATCCTACTGAGCAGATGCGTCGTCCTGTAAATCCGTACATGCATCGTGAAATGCAGGCCCCCGGCAATAAAAAGGGACGTTAGCACATTGAATGTACTGGTATGTAAAGCAACTGAATGAAATAACATGTGACGTGGAAATAACATCATAAAAACTGAAACTGAAACTGAAGCCTGGTCATGCACATGAATACATATGGATATAACATGAGTAAAACATTATTAGTAGGGAGAGCATAAATATAACTGACAACATGGTTCTAGTACTTGCACCCTACCAACAAAGCTCCCATACCTTGTCAGGGATATGAGATATAAATATAACATGAAAGGATCCAATCATTATTAAGGAATCGTCCTAAACATAGGCGGAGCGATCCTCATCCTACGGTGGCTAACGTAGTTTCAGGCTGCTTGAAACCTTCTCGGTAATCTGTGCAACTCCTTAAAACATGAACATGGAAAATAAGTGACACCTGAGCCCATGGTTTTCATAAATCATAACTTGCATGTACATGGATATCACCTCATAGTATTCTTGCATGAACGCGTGTAAAGCATATAGAGTATTTTCTTGAAAATAAACATAATAAATTATAACTTGTATGTAAGAACCCCATGGAATGCAAAGTATGGGTTTTCATGAATTATGGACAGATTCTCAATAATCATAATGAAATATCAAGAACTCAATAATGGATTAATAATACTTCAATACTTAGTATAGCATAGTACATAGACCTAGGGTTATCATGAACATAGTTAAAAACCCTAGTTTTTGTATAAATTCACACTTTATGGAAGATATGTTCCCACACGTAGATAGTAACCCTACATACCTGGTAATGCTCCAAACTTGTATTAACAATCTGATTTTGAAAGAAGAGTTTCACGGTTTAAGTCTTGAGTCCTTTAAGTGGGTTTTTTTGAAAACCCTATGTTAAGAGCAATGATTTCATTGTTAGATTATGGCAACACATGTTAGAATTCACTTGGAATGGTTGGAATAGACTTACCTTGGTGTATTCTAATGGTAGGGAGAGAAGAACTTCATACTAGGGCTTGAAGAATGTGAAAAACTGATTTTTAGAAGCTAAGTGTTGTATTTATATAAGTCCTGGCTCATCCCCAGGCCTTGCTTTGCGAGAATTTAGACGCGCCAGGCCATCTGGGGGTGCCACAAACCAGTAAAGTGAGGCCAAGGCGAGGATTTTGGCAAGCCTGATTTTCTCTCAGTAAAACGGCCATAACTTCTTGTAGAGATGTCCAGTTGACCTCTCTAATATACCGTTGGAAAGGTATTTCAAAAGGCTACAACTTTCATGTTTTAAGTTTCCTCAAGTTCTAAACAGATTTTCACTGAATTGGGATGGAAGGCAGACCTACCGAAAACTTAGCCGATTCTATCGAATCTGAGCACCCCTCTATTAGCCATTTGAGACGATCATATCTCCTTGATACGGACTCCAATTGGCCTGATCCTTATATGCATGGAAAGGTATTTCTATGTACTACAACTTTCATTAAGGAACCTTCTCCAAATTCTCAACGAATCAAGGTGTTATGGTTTCCCGAAGTAGGCCCCTCGCCACTTTCTCAAAACGTTCAAACCTTCAAATTTCCTCTGAAACTCTAACGATACGAGTCTAACCTTTATTCTAAGATATGGGATGTAATAGACTTGATTAGTTTTCAAGAACACTTTCTACACCCTCCATCTTGGTTCTATTATAATATCATCTTACGAGTCAAACCTTAGCCCAAAGGTACGAGGTGTTACAATATCTCTCCCTTGGGATCATTCGTCCTCGAATGATAGATCAGGATTGGAATTTAGGCTGGACATGGCATGAATACATGAACGTGATGAAACATGACTTGAAACATAAGAGCTCGACATGATTAAGTGGGAACATGGTCATGGATCATGAGAACTGAATACGTGATTACATCGAAACATGTACATGGGAACATGAAAATGAGTAGTACCTACATGAACGAGAATCGTGAAACATTTGTCGTCGATTTATGAATAGTGGTTAAGAATTACTACTAACTCTGGAATTTACAAAAATTATGGCAGGACTTCCTTCGTAATTCGGACTCTCATGACATTTCTCAAAAGCCTGCCAGCTAACTAAAGTACCAACATACCAACACAACCTAACAGGGTATCTTAATACGCATGGTGTGTTATATCGTAATTACTGAATCTTGAATGTGGCTAACATGAATACTGAGCTGGCCTAAACACATGGATATTGGCTGAATGATTACATGATTACTATACATGAGGTTTGGAAGGTAATTCGTAGGCACAAATGTCATGAGTACTGGAAAATAAGCACGAACATGACATGATTACCTGGGCATGAGGAGCATGACGTGGGACATAAATACATGAATAGCGGCTGACATGAATACATAAGTGCTAAACTGCCATGAGATTCGAATACGTGTAAACATGGGTATCATAACATGGGATCTGAATGTCAGAAACATGATTGTTACAACGTGAGGGTTGAATACTGAGCGCGGGTGGGATCTGAACACTTAGAGGCTTGATCATAGACGTTCGTATGTAACCACGGTAGACATATGAGATAAGAGTAAGACTTAAGCCTTGAATAAAATTGCAAATTGGTGCAAATGAGTTCGACATGAGTCATAAAATAGAAATAGGATCCCAACATATGGTGTGAAACGCGAGCATGGCATATCATGAGTACGTCAAATCTGAGTAGAGTACTCCCAAAAATAAGCACCATAGGGTACAGGAAAGAAACTCTTGTTCGCTCTAAAACTTAGATGTGAATACCTTAGATTATCTTACTTTTTGTTCATCAATCCCCTTATCGTGAGCGGATCATAAAGGATCGTAGAGGAAAGGAATTTTAGAGTATAGGCGGGACATGGGTACATTGAACATGAAGGACGTAACTTGGAGCATGCGTACGTGGAAACGTGATTAATATGACATGAAATGTAATTACGCGAATAGCATGACATGGGGAATAGGGACATAAGCAACATGTCATTTACATGAACACTTCGTTAGTCAAGGACCTAAGACATGGGTGGTAAGTCACCTTGATCATAAACAGTACATATGTACTTAGTGAAAGAAAGGGCATCCTTTGTGACAAGTTACGAGATGGTTTAAAACATTAGCCACAGGAACATAAGCACAAAACATATAAAATCATGAGTCGGACATCCATCTTGACTTACTTCCCCGGGCCTTGCTTCGCGAGAATTTAGACGCGCTAGGCCATCTGGGGTGCCACAAACCAGTAAAGTGAGGCCAAGGCTAGGATTTTGGCGAGCCTGACTTTCTCTCAGTAAAACGACCATAACTTTTTGTAAAGATATCCGGTTGACCTCCATAATATACCGTTGGAAAGGTATTTCAAAGGGCTACAACTTTTATGTCTTAAATTTTCTCAAATTCTTACAGATTTTTCACTGAATTGGGCTGGAAGGCTGACCTACCGAAAACTTAGCCGATTCTATCGAATCTGAGTACCTCTCTATTAGCCATTTTGAGACGATCATATCTCCTTGATCCGGACTCCGATTGGCCTGATCCTTATATGCATGGAAAGGTATTTCTATGTAATACAACTTTCATTAAGGAACATTTTCCAAATTCCCAACGAATCAAGGTGTTTTGGTTTCCCGAAGTAGGCCCCTCAGCCCCTTTTGCAAAACGTTCAAACCTTCAAATTTCCTCTGAAACTCTAACGATACGAGTCTTAACCTTTATTCTAAGATATGGGATGTAATAGACTTGATTAGTTTTCAAGAACACTTTCTACATCCCATCTTGGTTCCATTATATTATTATCTTACGAGTCAAACCTTAGCCCGAAGGTACGAGGTGTTACATCATACTTAAAGTTATCTCTATTTCCTACCAACCCCTATCCCCAGATATATAGAGCAGGTGCGAGGGAAGGGAACAGAAGAATAAAACTATTCTGCAGAGGGAGCTCAAATATTTATTAGATGAAACCATTATTGGTTTTGGAATATTGTTTTTGAATCCCAGGTACAAGGCTACGTAGCTTACTTGAAAGTATAAATTTCTACTCTGTAGGTCAATGAATGCAGTAACTTATTGAGATGGTTTTGGAATATAGGTTTTCTGTTTATATCTATTTTACCCTGGGATTTTTCACAGCAATTTTCTCCCAGAGACTGACTGATTCACTAATATACCATAAGAAAAGGGATGATACCTCCCAGTATAACAAGGCTCAATTGGCTTTATCATGCTAATCAATTAAGTTAGTTGCTTAATTTTCTGCTGTCTGCAGCAAGGAAGATTTGCCGACGCTGAAGTCCAGTTTGAGAGGCTTCTAGGAAGCTCTCACGTTAAGAGTGCAATGGTGGAGCTTTCAAAGTCGGATAGAGGGGATGAGAGTGAAAGCGTTAAGATCTCTGAATTGCTCTATGGTCGGCATTCTAGAGGTAAAGAAAATGAATTTCTGGTTTAGTTCTACAGTTTGCTTATTTACAATCCTGGAGTTGGTAGTTATTCTTGCATTAGTGAAGTTTTGGCATCTCTAATACTGCCACAGTAGAATCTTCTTCATTTATTTAATCCATTTTTAATTTTCCAAGTCCATTATCATTTACCTATTCCTTTTGCAGTTGTTTTTATTGGGGCAACCCTATTTGCTTTACAACAACTATCAGGAATAAATGTTGTGTTTTATTTCTCTTCAACTGTATTTAGACGTGCGGGAGTATCCTCGAACCTGGCAAATGTTTTTGTTGGGATTGCAAACTTGACAGGTACAGACTAGTGAGCATCCTCTTCTATCATCCCCTGTATACTTAAGTTTCTCCAATTTGGTCTAATGGTTTCATCTTCGAAGTTTGCAGCTAACTTTCTGCTCCTGTCCGTGTTTTTCCAGGGTCAGTTGTGGCCTTGCTTCTGATGGACAAATTAGGAAGGAAAGTCCTCCTTCATTGGAGTTTCTTTGGAATGGTAACATACCTTACTGAAGACTTTAAGAAGAGAGATTTTATCAATTCTCAAGTGTTTCTATACAACCAATTACAGAGGTATTTATACACAAAACGGAAGCCTAACTAGGAAATATACAATTAAGGAAACAAGATAAAATCTCTTTAATAATGGAAACTAAACCAGATAAGAATCTGTTTAATTATGATTTAGAATCTGATCATATCAAAAACATATCAGAATTAGATCAGAATCTGATCCAATCTTAATAGAATCAGATTTGTCAACACTCCCCCTCAAGTTGGTGCATAGATATCACACATGCTCAACTTGCAAACTAAGTTGTGAAAAGTTCAACTGCTAAGCCCTTCAGTGAAAACATCAGCTAGCTGCTTGCTGGATGTCACATGGAACAGGCTCAAGGTATCATCAGTCAACTTTTCCTTGATGAAGTGTCGATCAATTTCAATGTGTTTTATCCGATCATGTTGTACTGGATTATGGGCTATACTGATGGCTCTCTTGTTGTCACAGTACAAGGATAATTTATTATCTCCAGACATTTTCAGTTCTTCTAGTAGCTTTCGCAGCCATAGAAGTTCACAGAAACCCTGAGCCATAGCTCTATACTCTGCTTCAACACTTGATCTAGCAACTACAGTTTGCTTTTTGCTTCTCCAAGTGACTAAGTTCCCTCCCACAAGTGTGCAATAACCAGTAGACCTCCTATCATCTAGAGATCCAGCCCAATCAGCATCTGTAAAAGCTTCTATATGGAGGTGACCATGTTTGGCGAAAAGAAGACCTTTTCCAAGAGCAGATTTCAAATATCGCAGAATGCATTAGACAGCCTGCATGTGAGACTCACGAGGATCATGCATGAACTGGCTTACCATGCTAACTGCATATGCTAAGTCAAGTCTAGCGTGTGAAAGATAAATGAGTCTTCCAACCAATCTCTGATATCTTTGTTTATCAACCGACTCTCCTATCCCTGCTTGTAACTGGTGGTTACTCTCAATTGGTGATCCTCCTGGTTTACAACCCAACATACCAGTTTCTTCCAAGAGATCTAGAATATATTTCCTCAGAAATGAAGATTCCTTTTCCTGATCTAGCCACTTCAATTCCCAAGAAATATTGCAGCTTCCCTAGATCCTTGATATAAAACTTGTGAGCCAAAAACTTCTTTAACCGACCCATCTCTTCTTTGTCATCACCTGTCATCACTATATCATCAACATAAACTATTAAAAGAGTGATCTTACCGGGTCTTATAAAGAGAGTATGATCAGCATTGCTTTGTTGATAACCAAAAGAAAACATGGCTTTGCTGAATCTGTCGAACCATGCTCTGGGAGACTGTTTTAGCCCGTATAAAGATTTCTTCAATCTACATACCTTTCCTTGACTTGTTTCATTGTCAAATCCAGGAGGAATCTCCATATACACTTCTTCTTCCAATTCACTGTGTAAGAATGCATTTTTTACATCAAACTGCTGCAATTCCTAGTCAAGGTTGATTGCACAAGATAACAAGATTCTGATTGTGTTCATCTTGGCGACAGGAGCAAATGTCTCTTGGTAGTCCACTCCACATGTTTGAGTGAATCCCTTAGCTACCAATCTGGCCTTGAACCTCTCAATCGAACCATTGGCTTTATGTTTCATAGTGAACACCCACTTGCAGCCCACCAACCAACTGTTTATCTGGTGGAGGAACAACTAATTCCCAAGTCTTATTTTTTGCTAGATCCTTCATTTCTTCAAACATAGCTTCTTTCCACTTGGGATCCTTGAAAGCTTCCCTCCAATCCTGTGGAATAGACACAGAGGAAATGACAAGGCAAAGGCTCTATAGGAAAGGGACAAGGAATCATCGGACATAAAGTTAGAAATAAGATGTTTGGCACAGGATCTGACCCCTTTTCTTTGAGCAATATGTCTATCTAAAGCAGCAGAAGAATCAGAAATTAAAGTTGACTTACCATAAGAGGAGGACCCTTGGCAGGGAGTAGGTTGCATTGCATGATGGCTTCTTGTCTCCTGTTTCTCCTTGAATATCTCATCAAATCAGGTTTGTCCAGACGTCCAATAGTCTCTTTGTGAACAGTAGTCTCCCCGGAGCAGTACTTCTTACAGTTTCCTCCTAAACACTCTCTAATGGAACTCTCACCTGGAGTAATGTCATCAAGAGATCCAAAATTAAGTATCACCTCTTCTCTTTCATTACTCTACCCCTGAGGAGGTGATTGGGTTCCATTGAAGTAAGGTTCAGATTCTCTAAAAGTAACATCCATTCTTACAAAATACTTCCTTGATGGAGGATAGTAACATCGATAACCTTTATGTGTTGGAGAATACCCAACAAACACACATTTAAGGGCCCTTGGATCTAGTTTTCCTGCATTCCTACTATGAACAAAACAAACACATCCAAACACCTTTGGAGGAATAGTATAGACACTATTCCCTCGTAAAATCTTTGAAGGACTCTTAAAATTGAGTGTTTTGAGAGGCATTCTATTGAGAAGATAAGAAGATGCTAAGTAAGGTTTTGGGAGATTCATAGTGAACATGAGGGATCTAGCAACTTCCAAAAATGTCTATTTTTTCGTTCAGCCACTCCATTTTTTTTACTAGTGTAAGGACAACTAGTTTGGTGGATGATCCTGTTAGACTCCAAATAAGTACCAAATCGACTATCCATGTATTCGATGCAATTATCAGTTCTCAAAATTTTTATCTTAGTTTCAAACTGAGTGCGAACCATCTTATGAAAAGATTGAAAGCAAGAAAATACATCACTTTTTGCCTTTATCAGGTAAACCCAAGTCATTCATCGACTACCGTACACAGAGGCTGTCTGAGTAGGCCCCCAAACATCAGAATGGATAGTCATAAAAGGAATTGTGCTTTTATTATTACTATTACTTGACGGATAAGAGTTTCTAGTATGTTTGGCATACTCACAAGCGTCACAAAACAAAGAATCAACCTGAATCCTAGAAAACAAACTAGGATATAATTTTTCTAAGATAAAAAAGAATGGATGCCCCAACCGCCTATGCTACCGTATAATTTCTTGATTGGCATTCTTATTTTCTCCAAAAAAAAAAGCCTTGACATAGAACATCACTTTGATTCCTCTCCAACATATATAAGCCATCATGCACTCTATCATTGCCAATCCTCTTCCCTGTTTGAAGATCCTGAAAGACACAATAATCAGGAAAAAACTCAACTTTGCAGTTTAAAGCTTTGGTGGTGGCGCTGACTGATAAAAGGTTAACTGGAAACTGAGGGACATGAAGTACAGAAGATAACTTAATATTTGGAGCACAAAAAACAGAACTTGTTCCAGCTATCGGGGAAAAAGAACCATCGGCTATTCTAACATTGTCTGTTTTTAGACATGGAGTGTAGTTAAGAGGTTCTTTAGAGGAGCCTGTCATGTGTCTATTCGCACCAGAATCAATAATCCATGAAATTCGCACCAAAATCAATAATCCATGAATTAAGATGAGCAGTAAAAGCAGTACCTGACTTCACCAAATTAGATGTTGCACCTGAGGAAGAGTCAAGTTGCGACAAAAAGGACTTGAGATGCTTGAGTTCACTAGGAGAGAAAAATTCACGAGAGGTTGTCTCCTTAGATGACTCTACTGTCTCTGACAAATTTGCTTGAGCTCTCATTGAGTTGACTCGTTTTCCTCCACGACCTCTAGAGGGTCGATCATGTAACTTCCAGTAAGTTTCCTTGGTATGGCGTGGCTTCTCACAATAATCACAAGGTAATTGATCTTTATCATAATTGGTAGCCTTTATGTGCTCACGAGAATCACTAGCGTTCAATCCAGACTTCTCAATTGATGTTGTGTAATGACTAGTCGTCAACCCAGACTTCTCTATTCATGTTGTGTAGAGCATAGCACTCCTCCTGCTTTCTTCCTGCAAGAAATAGGAATAGGCTTCCTCAAGAGAAGGAAAAGGGGTTTTACCAAGTACTTGAACCCTTATCTAGTCAAATTCGTGGTTTAAACCGGGCAAAAAATCGTAGATCCGGGCAAGAAATCGTAGATCCGCTCCTTTTCAACCAGTTTTTGGAACTTTACTGCATCCTTAGTACAATCTGCTTGGAAGTCTTGATAATAATCTAGCTCTTGCCACAAACCACTCAATTCAGAAAAATAATGAGAAATTGACATCTCACCTTGCTTTGTGCCATGGACTTTGTTACAGATCTTAAAGATCTGAGCATCATTTTCCATGTGTGAGTAGGTGAGCTTAGTTGCATTCCATATTTTTTCAGCAGTGTCTAGCAATATATATTGTCTGGTAATCTGGGGTTGCATAAAGTTGATCAGCCATGACATGACAAGCGAATTCTCTGAGTCCCACTGGTTGTATGTGGGATCAGAGAAAGCTGATTTTTTCTTATCCCCATTAATGTACCCTGTAACTTTCTAGCTTTGATAAATAATAAACTGGATCTAGACCAAGCAAGGTAAATGGCACTACCATCAAGTTTCACAGGGCTAATCCGTAGGTGTGAATTAGTTTCTGACATGGTGGCAAGAAAAAAGCTAGAACAGTGGAAAACAAAAGGAAAATCAGAGAGAAACTTTACAGCGGCTCAATAGTGCGGGAGAGAGGAAACTCTATCTCCTAAAAAGGCATGAGCTCTGATACCATGAAGACTTCGAGAAGAGAGATTTTATTAGTTCTCAAGTGTGTCTATACAACCAATTATAGAGGTATTTATACACAAAACTGAAGCCTAACTAGGAAATATACAATTAACGAAACAAGAATCTATAATAATGGAAACTAAACCAGATAAGAATCTGTCTAATTATGATGTAGAATCTGATCATATCAAAAACATATCAGAATCAAATCAGAATCTGATCCAATCTTAATAGACTCAGGTTTGTCAACACTTACTTATTGTATACCTGCTTGACTGAGATCATTAATACTTGGAAAGCAACTTCTTCCCTAAAAAATGCAATAAGCTCAAGGAAAATATGCATTGAGATGAATCTTCCAATTTTTGAGTTCTTTGCGGTAGGTGCAGTTGATTGTTTGTTGGAAGGATATAAAAAGGGCGAAAATGAGCTAATGTGGCGCAATCCTAGTTCTAACTAGTGACCAATTATTGTATTTTCTAGTAATAGGGTACTCCGGGGTGCTACTTTTGTTAATACATTCAGTTACTTGAGCAGAAGAAAAAGAGAACCTATGTGGCTCAATATATGAATTGATTTTCTGGACCATAGTTCGGCACTGCTTGAATTATTGTTATTCTATTTAGTTCTCCCCCTTTTTCTTGTTCACAGATGCCTTATATTGGCAAATTTGGTGATAAAGACATCTCTTTTTGTTTCTTTACCCTATTTGAGATAGTTGGATATTTATATCTGAAATTTGGCATGTTTGGGGCGTTGAATAAATCAGGCTTTAGCCATGGCCCTTCAAGTGTTTGCTTCAAGTGGAGTTGCATCAAATTATGGAGCTTTTTACTTCTCTGTTGGTGGCATGCTGCTGTGAGTAGTCCTTTGACATAAAATCGTTTTGTTCAGGCTAATGTCCAGTGCTAGAATATGTAAGAGTATCTACGGTGAAATTGGTACTTTGATAGAACATTTCTTATTAGCACCTACATCTTCCAGTTCCAAAAGATAAACTCAATACATCAACTTCTAAGAGTAGAGTACATGTGAACTAAAACACGATTGCACCCTTAGTTGTTTGAATCTTGATAATCTTGTGTCATGTTTTCACCTGGATGCACAAGTTTGTACCCTTCACTCCTTACTAAGGACCCAACGGATGAGCAGCAGCATATATTACCTGTAGGCTTTACTTACAACATTACATGTAGGCTTCTTTTCATTTTCTTCTTTTCTTCACCTGGGGGCGCTTTTTGGTTTTTCCTTTTTTTTTGGGGGGGGGGGGGGGGGGGGGGGGGTGGGGCGGGGGGGGGGGGGGGTTAGAATAGGACTGGTAATATGAAAATTAAGCTCAGTCACTCTTTTCCATTTTTACCTGTTCAAGAATGGGCAAGTAAGTTGTTTAGTCTGTCTCTCTCTCTCTCTCTCTCTTTCTGTGTGTGTGTGTGTGTGTCAAATTCAGTAATGACAACATCTATTAAAATACTGAACATGATGCTTTTGAGACTTCCTTATGCAGGTTTGTCTTGACATTTGCTGTTGGAGCTAGTCCAGTTCCTAGTCTCCTCCTCCCAGAAATATTTCCCAGTCGGATTAGGGCTAAAGCTATGGCATTTTGTATGTCAATTCACTGGGTAATTAGTCTTGTCAAATTCTCCATTTTTCTATTTACAACCGGAATCAGACCTCTGTTCAGCTGATATATTATGCCATTATTCGATTTATATTGCTGAGTTAGGGAAATGAGGAGTGGAAAGAAAAATGAGAGCACACAAATCTCTACAACTGCTTTTCTTAATTGACTCTGTGCTTTCTTTAGGTGCTTAACTTTTTTGTTGGACTGATGTTCTTGCGTTTGCTCGACCAACTTGGGCCACAACTATTATACTCCATATTTGGCACCTTTTGTGTGATGGCCGTGGTATTTGTGAAGAGGAATGTGATGGAAACAAAGGGGAAGTCACTTCAAGAAATTGAGATCGCGCTTCTTCCACAAGAATAAAGTTTTTGGAAACTAAATAAGCTTTTAGATGTTGTCGGAGCGACAATTGATCAAGTACCAGATAGTTCATTTGTGGCTGAATGCATATGCGGCCACTTAAAGTTGTCTGATTTTTCTATTTAGAGCTGAACTAAAGGTACGACCCATTGACCACATAAACTCTTCCAAAAGTGTACCAATTGAACACATTTTGCTGATATGGCAAAATGTGTGTTTTACGCTCCCTTTGTGCACGTTTAGTATCTCATTTTTTCTTTTTTTGCTTTCCTTTTTTTTTTCCTCTGGTCTTTCTTGATAGATTACCTTGCCGGAAAAATTTCACGGCCCACAGCCAGTTCCATCACTGGTGCCAGACTCGCTTCTCACTTCTCCACCAGAACATACCCAAAAAAGCTCAGATATGTTTTTCCACCATAATCCGCTGCAATTTTTTTGTAACTTTGATATTAGAGACCCCTGTTTAAACTGGTCGTTGGATGATATACAAGAATGAAGTTCGGCAATTAAAATCTAAACGGTGCTTCAAAAGAAAACCATAACTCACGAACTCAATTTCAACTTAAATAGTTGACCAAAAATCTTGAGAAGACAGCTCAAACCTGACTCAGACCTTTCAATTTGGGAAAAGTTGTAGAAGCTATATGAAATAATTAACTATTTCGTTGATTATTCTAAACTTCCAAGCATCATAAATACTGAGAATTCTAAGCAAAACCGTAATGATATAATTCTTACATATACTAAAAGGCAATATAAGTAATTTCTTGTAAAAATTCTAGCCAAGATTTATTCTTTCGCAAAGGATGAACCTACGGAGGAGTCACGTTGGTCTTTGGAGTTTTCACATGGCTTTCAAGTGTCTAAATGAAAAGATCGGGCAAGTTTAAATGGTTGCATATGTATTCAGCCTATTGTGTTTTTTTATTTGCATTCTTTTTTAAAAAGGTGAACATATTCAGTCCCCTGAATTTTACGCTTGTAGCCAGTTTTCGGGAATTCTTCTTCCAAAGTGCAGGGGAAGAATAAACCAATACAAAAATCAACAAACATTTCTACTTATTCTCACCACCATGTTTATGCTGGCAATCTACGGGCTCTTTCCTGCTTTATACAGTGAATCTATGGACTCCTGGTTTCATTGGCCTTGTATAAGCTGCAACGTTAACTTTTTCTTAGTCTGTGTCCGGCACTCAGCTATTCCTACTTTTCTTAGTGTTCACATACTTTTTCAGACCACCTATCAGGAACACAATTCCCCAAGTTTTCGAAGACTAAAACCAGTTTTCTCAATTGAAAATGAGATATTGAATTGAAACCATTATGTCTACCAAACTTTATATTTATTAAAAAAAACAAAAAAATGAGTAGTTTTTTAATCGAACTTATTAAGATCCTTCTTGTTGGTTGTGCATTGCAGCTATCGAGTTAATCTAGAGGGTCAAGTTCCTAGAGGAAAATAAATAGAGTAATCATCCTCCTAATGGATTCAAGTCGAGAAAAGGCCATAAATAGTCCTTTAACTATGGGAGTAGGTCTAAAATGGTCCCTTAACTATACACTTACCGGTTTTAGTCCTTTAACTATTCAAAAACTTATCAAATTTGGTCTCCGTCTATTTTTTATACAAACAGCGTACAAACCCATAAACCTCCGTGAGATTAATGTTAAACCATTCCTCAAACCTCTCTCTCTCTCTCTCTCTCTCTCTCTCCTCGCTTCTTTTTCCTCAAGTTCCTCTTGTAAAAAAACAAAAAAAGCATTCTGGCACTGGTGTCACTCTCGAGTCTCTGAAATTCGAAAAGACAAACTCAGGCATACAATTTGTGTAACCATTCTTCTCAAACACTACTAAAAAACTGGCAAAAACAGACGGATTGCGCAAAAATGCGCGAAAAATATAATTATTTTTTATATTATTTTCTAAAATAAACCGATGGAGTCCGTCGGTTTTTTTAAAAAAAACACTTTTTTATAAAAAAAATCGTCGAACTCCGTCGGTTTTTAGAGCAAAAACAATAGTATAAATTAAATCAATGTAAGTGTATGAACAAAGAATATCAGTGGCCTAGTGGTAAATCCCTTTAATGCCAAGAAACATACTCGGGTTCTATTCCAAGTTCCTACATTTCATTGTTTAATTTTCAACAAAAAAAAAAAAAAATCGACGGGAGTCCGTCGGTTTTTTTTTTTTTTTTTTTTACAAAACCAACGGACTCCGTCGGTTTTCTGTCGGTTTTAACTGATGCAGTCCGTCGATTACGAAAAGCGAGAGAGAACTTGAGGAAAAAAGTTGAGGTTAAAGAATGAACTTGAGGGAAAAGAAGGGGGGAGAGAGAGAGACAAGTTTGAGGAATGGTTTAACATTAATCTCACAGAGGTTTATGGGTTTGTACGCTGTTTGTATAAAAAATAGACGGAGACCAAATTTGATAAGTTTTTGAATAGTTAAAGGACTAAAACCGGTAAGTGTATAGTTAAGGGACCATTTTAGACCTACTCCCATAGATAAGGGACTATTTATGGCCTTTCTCGATTCAAGTCTTCATGCAACTGTTTCTGGCAGTAGTAGCTTTACCCAGCAGGCGGGATGGTCTGCAAATAGCGTTAAATAGGATATAGTTTGGGTTGTGTTCTCTTTGCAGCTCCTAATATTGTGCAGCAAAAATTATTACAGTAAGGACTCTCGCTGATATGGCGTCCCTGGCGCCTATATGATATAACAATAATGTTGTTACAATAAGGATTTGGTGTACCTACGAGAAATGAGAATTTACTTTGTGTGTTTTTAATTGCTAGAATTTCATATATGAGATTTAGTGTTTGTTAAACCAAGAAGACTAAAGGTTGTATATATATAAGTTCTGCTAAGCCTTCTCACGAATAAAATGACAGTCAACCTCAATATGTTTGGTTCTTTCATGATATACCGGATAGCAGCTTGATTATTATAAGCTTTGTTTAATTTCATTCTCAATATAAGTATTGTATCTGTTACATTTTACGTTATGCTTTTTCAATCTAGTTCAAAGAGATAAAACTTGCCTGATCATTTTTTCTAATTACTTAATTTTAGCCAAACCACTAGTTTATGGGAGGAGGATTATAGACTCATTCAGGTTGATTGAGACGGATTCCCTGGTTTCTACACAGAAGTTGTTCAGTTTGATCCCCTGATTAAGTAAGGTTGCACCAAGACTGAGGACACCAACGGAACACTCTGTTATCCCCACTGACCAACTAGTGTACAACAACGATTTTTTTAGCTGCTCGACCTGATCAATTTATCTGCCCCAAAACGTGTGCTTCCATGAGGTATGGTTCAGGACTTTAGCTAGCAATGTCTGGAGAAGTAGGACTTTTCTCCCTATGACTACTGCTGGCAATATCATATGGTTACATTTGTTAAGGAACGTATTATTTTGAAATTGATAGTTGACTTGACTACAAATCTACAATCAAGAAAGGAAATTTGCTGAGAAGAATGAAGACGCAGAGATATACTTAACTAATTAACTATTGTTAGCATTTAGTAGGCAGCTCACAATATATCGATTGATGAAACCTATTGTATTTGAATAAGTGGTTTTATGGTCAAAGATAAGCTTCGTTTTCATTCTTAACAATTAATAAAGAGAAGGTGACTTAAAAATCCAAATTTCTCATTTCTGGGGCAAGACCTTTTGTTCTATGAACACTCAATTACTAATAAATACTATAATGATTTACTTTCAAGTTTGTGCCTCCAATCAAGAAGACTAAGGCAAGCCCTAACAAGTGGCGGATGGAGCAGGTAAAAATCAGGTTCAACCGTACCTTATATTTCAAACAAGGAGTTGTGATACCCATGATCGATGGCGGGTTGATGAGGATGGGCCAAAGAGAAGGACTAATAGACTTCGGACGAACGGGTGCATATGATACCTTACGCAAATCAACATCAGAAAGAAAGAGACGAGTGAAGTGTTATATAAGACTAATCTCAAGTTCACACGATATATTCTCATTTGGGCTCGATGATGGCTAAGGGACAAATTCATGAAGCTTGTTGAGACAAAGCGAACAATATGTGTCATGAGCTTGAGTTGTAACAAATTTAGTATCAGAGTCACTTCGCGTATAACCTAGAGCAATGGTGGGGAAAACCTCAGTATTCAAGTGAATTAAGGTGAATCTAACTGACTTTGAGATGATGATGGGAGACACTCCAACAAGAACGCTGAGTCTTTAAAAAAGTGAATATAATACCCTACACAAATTCACATCGATAAAACAAGGGATAAGTATATAAGGAAGCACTCCTTAGAACCTTTTAACACATTTTAAGTTTGAGCCTAGGATAAACCAACAAAATCACTAGTGGGATATAGGCTTAGACTGACGTGGACGAGTTAAAATAAGGATTCTCGGGCTTCGAAATTGGCAAACTTTCGAAGAAGAAGTATATGTGACATCTTAAGCAAATCCTATATCAAAAAGAGAGAAGAATGAATAGCTATACAAGAGAGTGTATAAGCTCACATGGTACATGCATACGCTTTAGGGCTAGGGGTAGCCAAGAAATAGAAAAGTGAGTTTTGTTGGGCCAAGGAAAACAACACGTCAGCTATAAACTTGGGATGTGAAAAATATGATATCAGAGTTGGACTCCTGTAGTACGATAGGGTGGAAAACCTCAGCACAGATACTGAACCTCTATGGTAGAGGTGACACTCATGTCGAAGGGTGGGGATAAGGGCGAGCCAAAGAGAAGGACTGACAGACTTTTAGGCTGACAAGATTCAGAGAAAAGGATGCATATGATCACTCCTAAGGCATGTCCCACCTCGAAAATAGAGAAGTGAAGTGTATAAGACAAAAAACAAGTTCATATGATACGTGTGGTTTTGGGCTCGATGCTTGCAGCCCAAGAGACAAATCTCTAAAATCTTTTGGACCAAAGCGTGTAATACGTGTCATGATTTTGGACTGGACATGAGTGTGTGTGTGTGTGTGTGAAAAATTACTAACATTTTAAAATACATTTTGAGCCCATAAGTTCAAAAAATTTATGATTTTAGTGGTAAAAGTTTCAGAGGCTGAACCCATCAAATTAAAATGTTGGATCCGCCACTAGCTCTTACCTATAAATAATGGTTGAAGTGTTAATTATATTTGAGCCTCCACTGCATAAAATCCTATAAAGTAGGAAAAGGAATAATACATATCATCTTGCAACCAATTGTGTAATAGTTGCAGTGTCAACTTCTTCGATTTCCAGCGATTCCCCTTTCACATTGTCACCTTCTTCATCTTCCCTTGTAGAAAATGCAGGCCTCTTGGGAGAAACCATAGCTAAATTTGCAATATTCTTGAACATATTGGAAACTGCCAACATTGTAGGCCTTTCCAATGGATTTTTTTGGACATATAATAGTGCAATTTGCATGCAATTCAATAGTTTGCAAGATGATGTTGTATCATCAAGTGACTCATCCATAAACTCCATTCCTTTACCTTCTTTCCACATCTCAAATGCCTGCATTATTAATATTCAGTTAGGAATCTTTATACAAGTATAATTAAGTAGACGCATGTAACTATGCAAGGGGAGAAGGGTCAAATATGCCATATACTATTTGAGAAATTGTTCAATTTTGCCATCCGTTAAAAGTTTGGTCTAATCTTACCCCCCGCCATTAGGTGGAAGTCTCAGTTTTGTCCTTGATCCTTGACGGAACTCTAGCGTGAGGGTAAATCTAAACCATAATGAAAAGCTAAGGGGTACATTTAAATATTTTTTCATCAAGAATATAGACACGTGGAGTCCAGCCTTTAACGCTGGAGTTTTGTTAGTGACAAACGAAAATATAAGACAATTGTTAACCATAAGAGTATTAATGGACCGAAAGTTTGATAAAAGATAAAATTAAGCTATTTTGTATAGTACATGAGCAATTTTGAACCTTCTCACCACAACATGAAAACAAATTCAAATTTATCATAATTACTCACATATTCAAGAAGGTTTAGTTGTTCATCTGAACCACGTAGGCATGTATTCTTCTTTCCACTTATGATTTGAAGAAGAAGTACTCCAAAACTGAAAACATCAGATTTCATTGAATAGATGCCCTGCTCTACATATTCAGGTGGAATATAACCCCTGCAATAAATGTATATGATAAGTAGCTCATTAAAACATGATCCGACCAATCCGCTCAAGTTTGGGCGGATTAGTAAACCGTTCAATTAGTAACTCAACTCATTTTGACCCATCTGCTACTTCAGCCTATTTAAAAGTAGTGCGTGAATTTAGCTCAAATTGACTCGTGAGAAATCTTGTTAAAATATTTTTAGAAAGGTACATTTTTTTGCTCGATGTTATACATAGCCATAGAAAAGAAAAAAAAATATTAAGTACTGAAACAAATTATAAGAACATAGACAACATAAGCAACAACAGCAACCCAGACAAAGAAACTAAAACTAAGTGTCAAGCGGATTGGGTTATGACTCATTTCTAAGCTCATGTCGGCCAAGTAACTTTTGTAACCTGCTCATTTATTTACTAAACCCATTTTGATCCACCCAAATTTATCCCACCTCGCCCATTTAACGGCGTTAATCTCAGGTTCAAACTCTGGATATGGAGTTACTTTTGGTAGGGGGTGCTTTTGTCACACCCTCATCTTGATAGGGCATGATGGGCACCCGACTCTCATCAGAGTCGAGCGAACCCTTAAACACTCGCTCTATCAAAACCTGTCATTTCAAAAACTTTTAAAAACATGAAACGTCTTCACATAGGGATCATTATCTTTACAACGATTATGAAAACTTTTAATCAATTTCGCACTTTTTACCAACTGAAATCGTCTGAAAATACATACTTTTATAACATACACAAATAGTTCAGCTGACATCACTCTGTCGACATCTCGACAAACGTATCACAGGACGCTGTCTGCAAAGTCTCTAATATAGACGAAATACCATAATCATGAATACTCAGACTCGGCAACACTCCGGAAGGAAATGGAGCTCACCAATTCAGCTGCAACATCTTCTACTCATCTGGGTGTACCTGCGCGGCATGAAACGCAGCCCCCGAAGAAAGGGGGTCAGTACGGAATATGTACTGAATATGTAAAGCATCACTGAATCATAAACAAGGAAAGGCGTAACAGTAAACCAGTTTAGAAGCAACCTGGAAGTAACCTGGAATAGCATTTTAAACTGTGCCCTGCAGTGTCCCTCACAACTCTAGCATACACAATATAAATATAGTATCCCAATAGTCCCTTCGGACGGCCGCTCCCAGCATAATAATAATGATGGCCCCTTCGGGCATGCTGCTTCCGGCATAATACTATCCTGGCCCCTTCGGGCATGCCGCCTCCAGCATAACAATGATGATGGCCCCTTCGGGCGTGCTGGTTCCGACATAAGACTATCCTGGCCCCTTCGGGCATGCCGGTTCCGACATACAGCTATCCTGGCCCCTTCGGGCATGCCGGTCCCAACATAATAATGATGGCCCCTTCGAGCATGCCAGTTCCGACATACGGTTATCCTGGCCCCTTCGGGCATGCCGGTCCCAACATAATAATAATGGTCGCCCCTTCGGGCATGCCGGTTCCGACATGCGACTACCCTGGCCCCTTCAGGCATGCCGATCCCGACATAATAATAATGATAATAATAATAGCCCCTAATGCTAATGGTGTCAACACAACTTAACCCACGAATATCAATACAAAGAAATGATGTTATGGAGTGTAACACAAATCGTAAATGAAACGAACTAGCAAAATCTCGCACCCCCTTCGGAGTGGTTTTTGAAAATCAAGTTTATGTTTGCTTTAGTACAAAACTAATTTTCTTGAAATCGTTAATAAACCACAAACACGTTTCAAGTAAATCCGAGTTAGTATAAGGAAGCTAACAACCATATGCACGAGCCGAGCGGTAGGAAACTAAATGCACATAAATCAACTTTTAAGGCTCGATGTATAAGTATACTTACCGACGCCTGAAGACTCAGAAACAAGTTTTGGATCAATCCGGTTTAGTATAAGAAAGTTATGAGCGTTTGAAGTACAGAACCTTCTACAAATGTTTCAGAAGCTATTTTTGAAAAATCAAAGCAACAATCATACCAAGTACCTTTCGGTTATCGTTACAGATCAAATCAAATAGAGCTTTTGGAACCGTATCTACGTATCAAAATCTATCAAAGACTCACGGAATAATCAAATGTGCTATCATTTGAAAATCAAGACATTAGTCATATTAATTATCTCTCGAATGCCATTCGGAAACATATCAACCGAGCTTCGGACATCATAGATAAACATCAAAACCATATGAAACAGCTTAAGGAAGTCAAGAACGTTGGCCATCCTAGTGGCTCTCAGAATAGGAATCTCTTTGAAGTCGTACATATACGTCATCTACCTATATGAAAGTTAGGGACGTTATTCATTATAGAAACCTCTACGAACGTTTTAAAGCAATCCGAGACTGTCTACGAAAGATAGGGACATTAATACTTATAGAACTCTTTTAAAAACAAGAACTCTTTACGCTTTGCTCGTTATTCAATCATATAATAATATCGACTATACTAAGCATACTCACATCAAGAAGTGAATAAGAATCGCAAACAAGCTCGGAATCAAGAATAGAGTTACCCCTAGATAAGTATCACAGCTTACTCAGCGCTAGGACATGCCAAGAGAAAGAAAGGTTAGGCTTTACATACCAGTCCCTCGTCCAATTAGCTACGCTTATTTGTCCCAACTTGCTAGTCTACATTCAAGAGAATTGACATAATCATTAGATTCATCGACATATGCTCGTCTTAGCCTTTCAAATGAATTCATTTATATTCTCTTGAAATTTCGAGAGCATTTCCCCTGTAAATACACCATCCCCGAGAATCTAACTCGACCATTTTACCAACAACAATTCGAGAATTCAACTCGGTCAAATTATCAACAACATTACCAACAATCTTACTAACAACTTCAACAATCAATCCAAATATATTCTAACATGGTTCAAGAATACTTCAAACAATTCTCATAATATTCCAAACAACCCAATCAACATATTACTTTGTCCAAAACCTTCCAAATTCAATAAGAATAAGAACGACACATTTCCTTCTTTCAAATTCAAACACAACAACCCAACTTACAATATTCCAAACACATGTCTCGCTTCCAAATTCATGAATTACATTTACAAGCTACACATTAGCAATATCATTCCTACAAGTATAAGAAACCATACTAATGTTATACTAACTTCTTCAACACTCCCACAACAATTTCAACTTCATTTCAAACCATTAATTCTTCATTTAACATCATAGAATCCACAACACACAATCCAAAAATACTAAATAAAATTAGTTCTCCACTCCTACACAACACAACATATGCACGGCTACAACTTCAACACCATAATTTCATGAATCTCATTCATTTCCACATACCACAACATGCACAAATCATTTATAACACATGTAAAAGGAGATTAATCCTTACCTTTTTTTTCACTTCACTTCTCAACTTGGTTAAGGTTGTAATTGGCACCAATAAGAGTTTGGCTTGCTCCAACAACTCTCCCACGTTAAAGAGGACCTTCCAATTAGTAGAAAAGCTAGAAGAAAATAATATTTGGATCAAAATTTTTGGACTTCAATTTTTTTTCCATGGCCGAATAGGCCTCTCCTTTCTTTCCTCTCCAAGCTTCTTGAACCCTCTATGGATAAAGATGAGAAATGTGACCTTTAAGTCATCTTTTATGCACATGTAAAATTAATCCATGTGGGCTAAAACCCACCACCTTGGCCGGCCACTTTTGCCCAAATTATCCAAGCCCAATCTTTTTTTTTTTTTTTTTTTGCAATTCATGAAAATTTATTTTTCAAATTTCAAATTTGCCCTTGGCCTTTCTCCATTTTTCTATGAGCCATCTTGCGAATTTTCTTTTTTACTCTTAGTCTTTCTTAATATTTCCATACTAATAAACAACTCATACGTTAAAATAAATTGGAAAATAGTCTTACCCTTGACTTCTTGCAATTGTCTTGAATTATCCGAATACGCAAAATACGGGATATAACAGCTTTACCCCTAAAGCAAATACTGAAAAGGTATTGTAAATTAAAGAAAAATATAGATACTGCTTACAGTGTTCCAACTATTCTGTCTGTATTTGCTTCAACTTCATCCTCCTTAAACATTCTTGCCATTCCAAAGTCAGATATCTTTGATTTCATGTGAGTGTCCAATAGAATATTGTTGGCTTTCAAATCCCTATGAATGATTGTTAATCTTGAGTATTCTTGGAGGTATAGCAACCCCTGAATTATGCCTTCAATTATCTGCACTCTTTTTCCCCAGTCTAGAAGTAGTCGTCTGCCTTGATCTATGTGTGAAAAAAATCAAGTTGATGTGAAAAAAAAAAGATAAAATTAAAGTTGTTAGTGGATGTATACAATATTTTATATTTATTAATGGTGTAATAAGTAATTTATATTATCCGTGTAATTTAAACTTCATAGAAGGTTACTTACGTTATTTTCTGGTAACTAAGTCTAAGTACTATTTTTACGATATAGAAATGCAGAAACTAATAATAAGGAATTGAAGTGTTTGGTAAAAAGAAATGCTGATAAGTTGTTCTCTTGCTAGAATGACCAAAGAAAAGTTAGGGATTTTATATTGAAAAGATATGTTGAGAACTTGATCAAAATAAAAGTGTTTATAAGCTGAAAAGTCATAAGTTGAGAATGGTCAACTTATGACTTTTAGCTAATTTTGGCTTATGAGCATTTTTTATGTTTACCCAACGAGATCAGCTGAAAAATATAAATCAATTTGACTAGCTTATAAACTTAATTAACCAAACACCATTAAAAAGAGAGAGGGGGAAAGGATTACTTACTGTAAATGTAACAGTCCAAGCTCTTGTTGGGCATATGTTCATACACCAACATCTTTTCTTTTCTTTTAATGCAAAATCCCACAACTCTTACAAGATTTACATGTTGTAATTTTGCTGTAAGGATCACTTCATTTTCAAACTCTTCCAATCCTTGATTTGAAGTCTCTGATAGCCTTTTCACTGCTATTTCTTTCCCATTTCTCAACTTTCCCTATTTGGATTAATGAATTATACGCTAAATTATGTTTTGCCGTAAAGCATAAATATGACAAATGGTTAAGATAATAACTATATAAGAAAATCCTACAAGTACAAAAGTTGAGAAAACCATATGTTTGGGGTAAGTATTAAATAGTTCCTTAAATATATTTTTGAGCAGATCTAGATCTTTAAATTTGTCAAAATATTATAGTTTTGATATCCATCAAATACTTAACTATGTGGCTGGCAATTCTATTTCATTATTATTTGGGAAAAGGGTCAAAAATACCCCTCTATTTTGGAAAAAGGGCTAAAATATCCTCCGAACTTATTTTGGGTCAAAAATACCCCTATCATCCTTAAAGTTTTCAAATATACCCCTATCTTGACGGAAATTATCCCCCAAAATAACCCAAAATTATTTTTTAAGCCCTTTCCATCCATCATTTAAACCCGATCCAACTAAATAATAACCCATAAGATTCTCTTATTCCCCTAATATGTAGGTTTGAAATTTGAGGAAATTGGGGGAATAAGGAGATCTTATAGGTTATTATTTAGTTGAGTCGGGTTTAAATGACAGAGTGGGTTTAAAAAATGATTTCAGGTTATTTTGGGGGATAATTTCCGTCAAGACAGGGGCATATTTGAAAACTTTAAGGATAAGAGGGGTATTTTTGACCCAAAATAAATTCGGAGGATATTTTTAGCCCTTTTTTAAAAGTAGAGGGGTATTTTTAACCCTTTTCCCTTATTATTTTAGCTCCTATCTTGTATAGTTGTACTGTTTGCAGTGTTTTAAAAGTCGCGAACATAAAGTGAGACATTTTATTAAATATGGGGCGTAAGCCTGAAAGGCACCGGAGTAAGCTCCATCAATCCTTAATTTTTAATAAATTTTTTAAAATTAATATAACAGACATAAATATTACAACAACAACAACAACAACCCCGTAAAGCAGACATAAATTTTAAAAGAAGATAAATTATCAGTATTTATTTGACCAAAAAAAAAAAAACTTTTTCATAAGCGAGGGAGTGGGATATTAATAGATCAAAAGTTTATTGGTCAGCAAAATTACTCAATTTCGCATACTATGAAGACAAACTTAGCCTTTCTCCAAATGAAGAAAAAGATGTTGAAACTCTTAAATCTCCAAAAGATTTTACCTTGTAAACAGGTCCGTATCCACCTTGTCCAAGCTTATTGTTAAATGAAAAATCATTTGTAGCTTCCTTTATCTCATTAAAACTGAAAACCTGCAAATTGCTGCTCTCCTCACCTTTTCTTGCTTTACTTTTGCCTCCCAATTTGTTCCTCGAATTCCTCCCTCACTCCAATATAAGTTAAACACCAAAAAAGAAAAAAAGGGTAACAAAATTTCTTTTTATAAATTTTGATATTTGGTTAGTAATGGGATGTTTCTACACCGGGAAAAGTGCACATATATTGGTTTTTGATGCAGGCATTTAACCTGTGCTAATTTTTTAAATTTTTATATGTATACACTACCCACTTCAAAGTTCAAAAGCCTTCAGACATATGATGTGAAGTTAGTCTTGACAAAGTTAAACTTCAGGCACAATGTTTGAAGTTTCATAGGACTGAAGTTCAGGCACATATGATTGAAGTTCATACATTTTTGCTAGACTTTAGCGATTTGCTAAAACTTCAGCCATACGTGTGGCTAAAGTTTAGTCTTTGTTGCTTGACTTCAGCCATTTTTGTCCCCAGTTCATACACATATGGCTGAAGTCAGGCAAAATTGACTGAAGTCGGGAAAAAATGAATGAACTTCAGTCGTGTATAACTGAAGTGCAGGCAACAATTAACTAACTTCAGTTATATATGGCTGAAGTTGAGGCAAAAAGGATTAAAGTCCAAACAATTTTATCTGAACTTCAGGCAGAAATTCATGAACTTCACTCATATGTAACTTCAAACACCGCATATCTGAAGTGGTTATATGTACAATTTTTTAAAAAAATAACATATTTAATTACTAGATTTGTATTTGTATTTGTGGTATGATATCTCTATATGAGTAGGAGTCAAATCTAAAAAGTGCCTCTAGCTAATACTTTACGAGCTACTGTCTCACCATTATACCAAAGCTTAACGTGTAACACAAGCAATTAAAGCATTTGCTGGCTTTCTCACTAAGTTTTTCGTTAATCATAATACCTTTTAAGTTATATGCATTAATAGTATAATGAATATGTATGCCAAAATGTAATTAACCTATTATAAAATGTTTCCAAATTAGGAAAGAAGTCATTCATTTTGACACGAACTAAAAAGCAAATAGGTTCACATAAATTGAAACAGGAGAAAAAGGGGGCAAGTGTACATTAGGCCATGTGCAACAAACAAAGTACAAGGATAGCACCGTACCCTCATAGTCCTCAATCTTTGGCACATCTGGATCGGCGGAAACTCACTCGTATATTATGAGAAACTTATAAATAATTTTTTCCCTGATAGAAAAATTTGTATTTCTTTTTAAACGAACTAATAAGAAAATAGTAACAAAAGAATAACAAATTAAAAAATCACCTCGAAATTTAAGTACTTTTCTCCTTCGTAGACATAGTGTAAAGACAACCAACAATAACATCAATACAGATGCCACTGGAATCAAAATGAGAAATAGTCGATTGAGTTTTTTCTTCTTGAATTGCTTCCCTGATTGATCAATTGCCCCTTCTACTCCTCCTTGTATATCTTCAACTTCTAACAATGAAAACAAAATTTTGAGACATTCTGATATATAAAGAAAGAAAGAATTGAATAACAAATGAATAATGCAATTCTTTGAGCCCTGGGAATTTAGAACTTTTTGGTAGGAAGAGCTTTACTCCCTTATAAGCCTTATCCAGTATCAATCCAGATTAGTCAGATTAGTAAATTTCTGATATGAAATGAAATGTACGGTGAGTCAAGCTAGTTCCTAAGGTGACAATTGTCCAAAAGCATATAAGAGACTAGATCATCCATCCACAACCGATGTGGGGACTCTGACACCCCCGCATGCCCGGGCCTACCAACTGGAGCGCGAGCAATATCATATAGGGGCCCAACATTGAGTAACCAAGAATGGGGATCAGTTTGGTTCTGATACTATGATAAGAAGTGGACGTTGAATCTAACTCAACTTCAAAAGTTAGCTCATGAAGTAATGAATTTTCCAAGAACCATATAAAAAAACAGAATCACTCATCGACAACCGATGTGGGATTTTGACACCCTGCACACTCAGGCTCACCAACTGGAATGCGAATGACATAATATGGTGGTCCAACATCGGTAATAAAAAATTAAGATGGATCTGGCTCTGACACCATAATGAAAAATGGACATTGAACTTAACTCAACCCCAAAAACTCACTCATGAGGTAAGAATTACTCAAGATCGTATAAAGAGATCAAATCACTAATCCATGATCAACGTGAGAATCTTGACAATATCGAATACAGAATACGTAGGCAAAAAAAACATGTAATTAGTTACCTCCTGATGCAGCCTGAGAAAGAACTGAATTCCAGTCATATGAGACTTGCCATGCCACATAGCCCTTCAATTCCTCTCTTTTGCATAGGCAACTTTGGTTTTCACTGCCTCAACATCATCAAAACCAACCCAACTTGTCCCGATAGAGACATAATTCATCACATAAGTTGAATTATACGACGAATTATTAGCGCGATATTTTATCATGCCTCTCTTGATATTATTGAAGTTCAACGTACCATCAGTACTTGTGAACGGCTCTTTTTCAGCTTCAGTAGCATACAAATAATCTTTCGGTCCCGGCCCTGTTCCGATCGCGCCAATTTTATTATCCTTAGGACTAACCAATGTCCACACATAGCCAAAAAATGGTAATCCCAAAACAAGCTTTTGACTAGGAAAACCAGATTTAATCCAAGCATTAATCCCATAATCAGTGTTCAAATCACTAGTAGAATCATACAATGCTGCAATAGGGGATGTGTTGTTTGTTGACACTGGTTCATAGTAATTAAATGCCATAACATGTACCCAATCCAAGTTTTTCCTCATTGACTCAATTGGAAAAGTCAAATCTTGAATCCATGGTGTGTATTGACCTGTCATGGTTAAAAAAAGTCGAGTTTTTTTCGATTTCTTGGACTCTGAATCGATGGCAACTCTCCAATCATCCAAAAGGGTAGCCAAATTCGACATGTCTTGCGACGAACTAGGCCAAAGCCGGCAGAAATCAAGTCCATCGAAACCATAAAATCGCGCAATTTTGATGGATGATTCAATGAAGTATTTTCTTCCAGGGAATTATGTGCTGGACATTAATAGGTACATATCAGATGCATAAGAAGATTGGTCTTTTCCGCCAATTGATAAAATTGTTTTGATGGATGGATTTTTCCTCTTAACAATGCTATTGAAGTTTTTAAATGGCTCATCATCTGATATTGTGACAATCATCTGATCGGTTGATGCATTGAAACTAATTTCAGCAAAGCCATAGATGAGGTGAGTGTAAAGAGTTGAATTGATGCTTTGTATATTGGCAGAATTAGTTATGTCATTTTGCCAATAACCAGCTTTTATCCATGTTTGATCTACTGCTATGGAGTTGAGTAGTTGAGATTGGAGAATTGTGTGGAAGAAGAGAAGAATGGCAATGTTTTTGAATGCCATAGAAGAGGTACAAGAATGAAGTACATTAACTCAATTGAAAAGCATTCAACTTATATACATCGAGTCATTAACCGCCAAGGGTTAGTGGTGAAGGATCAGAATCTTTTCGCCCTTAATCAGAGGTATTGGTTAAGTCTCCGGAATAAAAACCCTCCTAGGAACTGCTTAACTTATATGCATTGAGTCATTGACCACCAAAGATTTAGTGCTGGATAGATAGTATTCTTCCACACACTACAAGAAAGCATAGAAATGGCAATAGCTCTTTTGGCGACAAAAATAATATAGTTGGCAAAATTCAGTATTTGGCAACAACTTAGTTTTATTGTTGCATATATGATGAATTTTTAAAAAATAATTTTTTTTGTTGCCAAACAATTTAATTTTGTTGTCATAGTATTGACTGTTATTGCAAAAAGTACTTTTAGCAACAATAAAAAATTTATTGCACGTCGTTGCAACAATAGCTATTGGGAAAAGTTTATGCAACAACAAAAAAATTGTAGTCAAAAGTACTTTTTGCAACAATAGTCTATCTATGACAAAAAAAAAAAAAATTGTTGGCAAATGTATTCTTTCTTGTAGTGACGTTTGACTAGAGGTTTCAAGTTTAAGTCTTGGCAATGAAAAAAAAATCTGGTAGCAATCATTTACTCCTTTAATGAGCCTTACAGATCAGGAATAAAGATTAGTCGGAGTTTCAAAACGAATACCAGACGATCAATGAAAAACAAAAAAGATATTTGAGTCGTTGACAATATGAATAGTACTATCTCGGTGTAAGCTTTATTTTTCAAGTAAGTAGTTCCACTTAATTATGGATTATTGCACAATGACAGAGCCACATGAAGGTTGGAAAGTTACACCCCGCAAGTAGGGTAAATAAAACCTTTTCGTATATTTATACACTTTTGAACCCAACCCCCCCCCCCCCCCCCCGGTTAAGAGAAGGACATGTTCAAATTGTAGGAGTGGTACTTTTGTATATTCGTTTGAATCCCTTATTAGAATTGTATTCTTGAAGATCTGTTACATTATTGTTGTTGCACAAAAAACAACAATAGAGATGGATCCAGAATACAAATTTGATAGGTTCGACCTTTAAGGTTCTTAGCATTAATCTCACTGTACTTCAAAAATCATGAATTCAAATTTAATATGTTGATATTTTTTGTGGATTTTTCTTTTAACGTTATTAGTATATAAAAGTTAAACTCATCAAAATTATACTTCGGTATTATTTTCTCACATGCTCTAAGCTATTTCCTATGAATTTCTATGGAGATTGGTGGTGATAAAAACTTATATCATGACTTGGAAAACTAGAGTCCTTGCATGGTTCCTCAATAATCAGGTGCTAAGTTTTACAAGACAAATGTAAATGCATGAACAATATGTTTGACTTATTACTCTCTTTTTTGTTTCTTTTTTCTTCTATTTTTTGATCAGATGTCCGATGACTGAAGCTGGAAAATCTTACTGCGGTTGCTCCTCAATAACTCTGTCAGAGCCTGCAGCACGAAATGCAGTGTCCTATGCAATGGGACGTCAGTACAGATAAAAGTACTGAGTATGTAAGGCAGGAGGGTAACAACATAATTAAGATAAAATGTGACATTAATATAGGCAAAAGAAAACCGAACATCTGGAAGTAGCACAAAATACAATGCATGATAAAATCATTTGTATGCTTATATAACAGATAGTATCCATCCCCGGCCGTAAGGCTCGGTGTTATATATGTAAAATCATGCCCGGCCATTAAGGCTCGGTGTTATCATCATTAGCCCGCGTCCGGGGCAATATCATAACATGCCCACTGCAGTGGTGTGTGCATCTACGCGCCATGCCTGGCCATAAGGCTCGGTGTTATATATGTAAAATCATGCCCGGCCATTAAGGCTCGGTGTTATCATCATTAGCCCGCGTCCGGGGCAATATCATAACATGCCCACCGCAGTGGTGTGCGCATCTACGCGCCATGCCCGGCCGACTATAGCGCGGCACGGTGTAGTAAAGTAGTGTATTACATTTATATATAAGTATATACCATTGGGAATAACAAGAGCATCTCTCTGGACCGGAAAAACTATGCAGGATTCCGCTTTCCTTCAGCGATGCGGACGGAAAGCGCAAAGTCCTGAGACCTTCCGCTTTCCTTCCGCGATGCGGGAGGAAAGCCTGATCCTGGAGCTGATTTTGGATGAGAAGTCAATGATCTGATATTGGCCTTTCGGAGTGACATAAGGTCGGTAGCCTCCGAATAGCTTATGGAATTCATATCGAGTCCAAAGGAGTGATCGATGATGATAAATAAAATAATATTTCACGAATCAATGAAATAACAAGACATTAAGATTTGAAATATAAGACATGGGAATAGACTGGATTTGTTATGGAACGCTTGTGTTTATATTCTAGTTGGATTCGTGCCAAAGAAAGAGGGAAACGAACACCTTACATACCTTATCCATCGAGCCACCACTTAAAGAATTCCTTACATCGAAGCTTGCCCTTCACCCGAGCCTATATATCGAGAAATACATATCATTAATCATACTTTCATTGCATTTCCTTCAACTTATAAGTACTAATTATGGGAGACTAATTTGGGTTACGAAAATTTGGGCAGCATCTCCCCCTATATCATCGACTTCCTCCAAATACCAAAACAATTCCCAAATAATACCAACAACATCGACAACAACATCCTCAATAATCTATAAGATAAATATATATATTTCATCCAAAATTCTCTTCAAACCTCAATCCATAAGCCAACAACATCAATATAACAAACTACAACTTTTATTATTGTAACTATTCCTCAATCAATGTCAATAAGGAAATAGATTCAATGATTCATACCTTATGTTTACTAAAGTAGCAATATCTTCAATGTTTACTTGTTCCCAAGCTAACTTCAACACAAAATGAAATTATAATTGCGTCTACACGTTGTCCGGACCTCGGTTGATATTCCGTAGCTTGAATTTTACTCAAAATCCTCACTTCTATGTGATATAAGAGCCCCTTTTGTTTGCTGAATTTTCTGGAAGGTTTTGGAGAATTTTGATGAAGAAAAATGGGATTTTAACCCCTTTTATAATGGCTAGGTCGGCGGTACTGTAGCAGTATTATAGCGGTACTGTAGCAGCTCTATTTCTGCTTTGTCAGCTCAGTTTGTAACGTCTATAATTCTCTACTCCGATGTTCTATCGACGAGCGGTTTGTTGCATTAGAAACTAGACTCGACGAACTTCATTTTAGGATTTTGAACCAACTTAAAACTCCTAATATACATAGAGATATACCCCTCCAAAATTGACTCAAAATCCTATTTCAAATTTTCGACAAACTTATTTTCCTTGATTTGCTTGGTCCCTGAGTCTTCCATAGCTCATTATATGAACTTAAACCCTCGTAACCATGAGATATATGCATGAAATCTCCTATATCCTAGGAAATGCTCCACGTCTAGACTTAAACAGCTAACGCCTAATGGATTTCACGTACAAGACTACAAGGTGTAACACCAATGCCTTTTCTATCACAAACAACATGTCTCCATAATAAACTGAGAAACCAAGTCCATGACTCATAGCTCTCACGTGCAACTATAGCATATACAAGTGGAAAAATATTTCTGTTTGCATCAATGCCAACAGCAATCAACAATTTCATCTCATACTTGATAACTTCCAAATTCACTCCTCAAAGAGAAAGTGTACACGGTCGTATGCAATATAATTTACCCAACTATGAGTCGGGGTCGATCCCACAGGGAATAATATGCTAGGCGATTAAGAAAGTAAAGAACTTTCACCAACTAAGCTAAAGCCAAACGATAGATAATATTTTGGTTTTGAGAAAATTATAACTAATGCAGAAATGTAAACTAACCTAGAAAGCAAGTAAAATGATCAATGGCCACAAGCATGGATACAAGGGAAATTACACTCAAGTAACAATCCAATGTATTTTACAATTTTATAACTATGAGCGGGTTTATGTTAATAGATAATGATTTCTAAAATCTCATTGAAAGTCTCTCAACCAAATCAATGAATTTCACTCTAAGCTTTCTCAAGTCTTAGAGTGTGATGTTAAACACAATCAATTCAACCTCAAGTTAACTGTCACGCCCCGAACCTGGGCCTGGACGTAACACGGCACCCGGTACCTAACTGCATGTGACCGAGCGAACCAACTGGCTGGCTGAATCAACATGTGATACCAAAACATAACTAATTTATAAAATAAAACTAACACATGCTGATTAACTAAACATCTGACTGAAATATCATAATGCGGAAATACTTAGACAATCTGAAGTATCTGAACGTAGCCAACATGGCTTAAACTAAAACAACTGAACAACTTCCAACAAGACTAACATAATAAATATCTGACTATCTGAACTGTGTCTATGAAGCCTCTAAGAGTAATGAATAACAAAGCTGTCTATAAACTGAAATAACTGGATAGCTGACAACGCCCCGAAGGAATTTGGGGCTCACCAGTAGCTGATACGTGCACTCCTAAATAGCTGAGTCGTCAACCTGTATATCGTTGCCTGCATCGCGCGATGCAGGCCCCCAAGAAATAAAAAGGGACATCAGCACATTTGAATTGTACTGGTATATAAAGCAACTGAAGCAATAAAATACTGGAACTGAAACTAAAACTGAAACTGAACTAAACATGAAAGCAAGAAGCTGAAGTACTCCCTGTTCTGGATGAAGAATCACCTGTAAAACTGTAAATATAACTGTGGCCTAAGGCCCAAATAATGTGCACAAAAACTGTGGCCTCAGGCCCAAGCAATACGTATGCATAAACTGTGGCCTAGGGCCCAAATATACAGATACAGGTGTTCAACGTTAACAATTTACAAGTCTGAGACTGGCTATAGCTGATAGCATAATAACTATTTCTAATTATGGGAGTCATGCAAATAACTGGTTATACACTGACTGAGACTCATGTGATAACAATGCATAAGTCTATAAAGATTACGTGCTGAGTTCATGATGTTCAAAGTGATAACCATGAACGAATTCTGTAACTGCAACCCTAGAAGATAACAGTTCTATATCATATCATGAAACTAGGGTTAAACTATATTCTGAGTCAAATTGCTGACAAGTATGAAGAATGAAGCGTAGGGAGAATCATGAATATTCCCTAACGTAGATAGTTAGCCTCACATACCTTAATTCCAGCCTTTGAGCGTAATACAATGTTCGACAACCCTTTCAACTTTGATCTATATCAATACAAGTCAAAGGGATTCTATATTAGCAATAATATTCATGCTTTGGTCATCTAAGCATTTTATCAAACACTTAGTGGGCATGAAGCTCCACAGCCTCCATTAATGGTGATTTCTTCACCCAATTCTCATTCTATTACTTCTAGGTGATTCTACAATCTTAATTAGGTGTAATTAACATCATTATCCATCACCCATATCATTATAACAATCTCAAGTCAACAATCCAAAACCCTACTATAGTTCGTGTAATTCTCTTTACTAAACACATTTACTATTCTCCCAAGAACTCATCAATTCACTATTATGAATGATTAGAGTGTAGAAGCATTACCTTTTTGACGTCCAATCCTCTTGAATACGAGGTCTAGGGTTTCCACGCCCAACAATAATGTTCCACTCACAACTCTATTGATTAGAAGGGTTTACTCAAGTTAGAAAGAGATTAGGACTTGAATTCAACCTAGAATCATGATAATACTTACCTTGTATGGTTCTTGAGGCTTGGGACTTGTTCTTATTGACTTTAGGGTAATTTTTCGTGAAAGGGGGTGCTGGGGAAATAAACCCCAAACCTTAGATATAACTAAAAATGTGTAACCCGACATTTTGACCCGAATCTGACCCGATTCGCGATTGTTCTGCAATTCGGGACCATCGTGCAATGTTCTGCAGCTAAATACTCAGACTTGCACGATCGGCCGGCGATGCGGGGCCATCGCACGCGCCCCACGCGCCTGAAAGAGCTACGGTGTCGGCTCTGCACAGTGTTCGGTAAAATGGACATAACTTCTTGTACAGATCTCTGTTTGGGATCCACAATATACCGTTGGAAAGCTATTTCAAAGGGCTACAACTTTCATGTTTTAAGTTTCCTCAAATTCCCAACGGATTTTCACCAAAGTTGACTGGAAGACAGACGTATCGAAAATTTAGCCGACTCTATCGAATTTTAAGTGTCTTACTATTAGCCATATTGAGACGATCATATCTCTTTGCTCCGATCTCTGATTGGCTTGTTCCTTATATCGTTAGAAAGGTATTTCTACATACTACAACTTTCATTAAGGGTACTTTCCCAAATTCCCAACTAATCAAGGAGTTATCACTGCCCGAAATAGGCTTATCAACCATTTTCGCAAAACGTTCAAATCTTTAGTTTTTCCACTAAAACTCTAATGATATGAGTCTAACCTTAGTTCCAAGATACGGGGTGTTACATTAACTATCCTATCTCTAGCTCAAGTTATTAGATGGGTTTAATGACCCAAATCCTTGCTATCTAACTCTTTTCCTAACTTTCACTTTCCTTCTCAAGCAAAGTAAAAGTACTTAGGCACAAATAATGTTTGCAACCATTAAAAGACATTTAAGCATGAAGAGTTGATAGAAAAACATTAACCCACTTCATTAGAAATAAAAGTCATTCAATACATAAGCAAAACAAGAGTTTCATCCAACACTTTAATCATAGAATATTTCCATAAACAAGATACAAGTGAAGAAAATAAATACTACACACATAGATATACAATACAAAACAAGGAATTGAAGAAAGGATTAAGAAATATCTCACTACAGTGCTTCCAATCTTCTCCTCCAATGGTGTAGATAAAACCCTAGCCTCCAAGCTTGTATGGAAAATGGCCAAAGATGTTAATGATATGCCCCAAGTCTCTCTTTTGTAGCTGCCCTAATTTTTCCAAGTTCAAAATATGCCCCAGATTTCAGTTTTTGCAGTTCTGCCCATTTTTTGCAGTTCTGTTGCAAAACTGTCCACTTTTGACAGTTTTGCAAAACTGTGCAGTTTTTGTCCAATTTGGCCTCTTTTTTACTTTATTTTCGCTTGGTTTCTTCCGATCACTTCTAAATCACATAAACCTATAAAATGGAAGTAAACGACATTAAATGCACTATTTTTTTAATCAAAACATAGCAACAATCTAAGATTAAAGAAGAAATAAGTTGGTAAAATACCAACTTATCAATACTTACCATAGACATGGGTGCCATCTATTGAGATGACCGGCCTGCAACTTTTGAATCCATCGATACTTGGTTTAAAGGCCTAGAAAATATACTTGAAGATGTGTTCGCCTTGCATTGTAGTTGACTCGTGTGTCCACTCAACAATAATGCCCTGATTGAAATGTTCTAGGGCAGCCATGTATCGAGGCAATGCCCTAAAAGAACCTTCGAAATCACCATACACCATCTCAAAAGCTTTCTTACGCCCTTTTTGCGCTTTTCTATAAATAGGAGTATAGTGATGGATGACTTTTATAGTTTCCTGAACAAACTTAATACTGATTTGTGCATTGATCATAACATATGGTATCAACGAAGTAACAATCATGTTGCTATTCAAATTGAAATGATCCTCTGTATAATCATCCGTGTCACAATTATATGGCTCAATCATTTTTCCTACTTTCCACATACCACTTCCGATCAACGAAAAACGGATCATCCAACTACAACCTTCCTCATGCTGCTTGCAAATAACCTTCCAAAATGTACCTTTGGCTTGATCTGTTTTAAATTCTTTTTTGCGGGCTATATTATAGAGCCTCACTGCACCTTTCATTTGCTTCTTGCTGTGAAATAACATACCTATTTGCATGTACAAGAAAAATATCAACTCCTAATTACACCAATTAAAATCACAAAATTCAAAAATAATATATTATTAAAAAAATTAGTCGCACCAAACTAACCTGATTTGATAACTTTAGGATTACTAGAATTCCAAAGTGCAGCCCGAACAGACCCATTATCTCTCATGTATGCAAAATCTTCCGGTTCTACTTCTTCTGTATTATCCAAATATGGGATCACATTTGAATGATAATTAACACCAAGATTACTAGGGGCCGCAGCATCTTCATCAGAATCGTCACCGTCGGCAGACGATTGATCATCGTCCGTCCCTTCATGATCTAATGGACTATCGCTATCCGACTCATTTATTATATCATTAGCTAAATTTTTATTGCTCACAATTTGTGTGAGCTGAGTCAACGTAATCGTTATGCCTATAAATAAGAAAAATTCATAGAATTTACAAGTCAAACACAATTATACAATCCATGAATAAAGTGAATAAAATATGATTATATTTACTTATCACTATCCAATTCAATTGGACCAAGATGTGAAGGGTGTCGTACATTAAAATTCAAATTATGCTACTGCGTACTACCATTACTTGGTCCACCCGTCTCACGATTCTTCCCACTCCAATCAAAGTTATGATCCTGCGCTGAAGCCATACCATCATACTGTGTATCATAATTAGTTGTATCATTTGACTGACTACCAAATCCTACAATTGTTTGTTGTTGAACTACACCTCTTGAAAAACCAATATTCAAACTTGGGAGATATGTAGTACCTCCAAAATCGAACTCATTGTCGGTCGGTACTTCAACCTGGGTAGAGCGTTGAACTGTAGCATACATGTCAAGCGCCGCTATGCATATGTGATTTTTAAAAATCTCAGGACAACGAAGAAATGACGATAAAGATTCATCGTCCGTAATTGGCATCTCACCATAAATTGGTGAACCATCGGCTGTAAATGAACTTGGACATCGTCCGGTTATAACCACCGATAATTCAGGATCATTTACGAACATTTTACTCCTTAAGACGTGTTGCAGACGATCATATTTTAGGGAAATTGGAAACCTTTTCCCTATTTCAGGACCACGGCTGTAACTAACCGAACCTGTTTCATACACAACTTCACCACCCCAAAATAAATACACTTTAACATGAGTTTTCGTCATCTTTTATGAAATATATGAGAGAAAAAATAAAAGTTAAAGAATATGAAATAGATAAGAGAAAAACAATAGACGAAAGATATGAGATGGATAAAAAAAATTGAAAGACGAAGGATATACCATAGGTAAAGATAGGACAATATTTATAAACGGAGAAAAGTAAAAAAAAATCGTAAATTAAGTCACGAAATGTAAAAGATATTATTTTGACAACTATTCAATGCTCGTCTGAAACTGATTGAACCAACAGAAATGAACAAAAAAATAAAATTAAAACCATAGTGATATGAAGAGCAGAAAAACAGTAAAAAAAAGGGCTTTCGTTATATACCTGCGAAATGGAACAAAACATTTCGTTGGTATATTAACGAAAAAAAAAATTATTTTCCTATTTCATCGGTATATGAATGAAATACAATATATATATATATATATATATATATATATATATATATATATATATATATATTCCTATTTCATTTTTATATAAACGAAAAAAAAATTATAATTTCCTATTTCATTGGAATATAAACGAAATGCAAAAAAAAAATATCCTATTTCGTTCATATACCAACGAAATGCAAAATATATATATATATATATATATATATATATATATATATATATATATATATATATATATATTCCTATTTCGTTTTTATATAAGCGAAATAAAAAAAAATCATATTTCATTTTTTTATAAACGAAATAAAAAAAAAATTATCCTATTTCGTTCATATACCAACGAAATACAAAAAAAAAAATATTTTCCTATTTCGCTTTTATATGAACGAAATAAAAAAAGATATATTCATATTTCGTTTTTTAATAAATGAAATACAAAAAAAAAATCCTATTTCGTTCATATACCAACGAAATGCAAAAAAAAAAAAATTGTTACATTTCGCAACAAATACCGGATCGGAACAGTGTTGCTTGCAAGTATTTCGTTGGATAACCAACGAAATACTCATTTTGGTATAAAAAAAAAAAGGCATCCTATTTGGGGGTATTAGCTCCAAAAACATGTCATTTTGGCTCCGGACTCGAATTTTATAATCACATGTGTTCGGGACAACTGGTGTGTCCCTCGATTAGCTCTATAGAGTATTTGCTATCTTCCATCAGAACAAATACATGAAATAAAAACCATCATTTTATTTTTAATAGAAAATCTCGGGTTCGAGCCTTACAAATAAAATAAAAATCGAGTGAAAATCACAAATAACCTCTTTCAACCCTTACAATTGAGAAATTACCATTATCTTTTAAATTCTACAGATGAAACTGTAAGTATTGTCATGAAGCTTCACACGTGAAATTTAAAACTCTATAAGCAATAGTTATTTTCAAAAATAGGATCGAAAAACGGCTAGTTATTAATTGCAATCAATAACTAAGCTGACTAGAGTAATGATGGTCAACTTGTCATTATGATAAATAGGACTCGATATGATAAATAGGACATAGTCACTATAAAGTCTGCAAACATGTGATTAGTATTATGCATATATACTAATATAATAAGAAAATTAAAAGACATTTGCATGAGGAGATTACGTAGGAACAAAGATAAATTATTGTAGAAAAATTATTGTGCTTTGAATTGAATTTTGTCGGACCACAAAAAAAGCAATGAGGGGTCCCCAACAAGCCAATATGGCAACTAGCTCTTCGAGTTTGGTCCTCTTTCATTTAATTTGAGAGAAAAAACAAACTTGGGTACAAATTGATATTTCAAAGTGTAACATTTAATCATGGAAGAATTCAATCATTTAGTCCTACTTACCTAATAATTCATGAATGAATATAGTCTAGCTGTACATATAGAGTCTTGTTTGAACTTATGGTTCATATTTTTGTGATAGGAATGCGAGAAAAATTGGAAAACACAATAGAAGAAGAAAGGCTAATTAGTTACATTTGTCGTGAAACATCATTATTCTTAAAGAGATATCACCCACATATTCTTTAAGTGAAATACCAACACAATTTCATTTTAGACTCAACAAAAGTTCTAGTATGTATATTGCAAATGATATTAACTTACGCTATTTCTGAGAGTTCTTATATTTATAGAACTTTAGAGTTGATTTTGAAAAATCATTCTTTACGAATACCGGTAAAAGTCAATTTTTTTTCCAACAAGGACAATTTCAACGGGTCTCATTAGAAATTTCGTCAGAAATATGCATATCTAATTTTTAATAGTGTCTGGTAGGGGTGTACAAAGTAAACCGACAAACCGCACCAAACCGATAAACCTAGTCAAGCCGAGAAAAAAACCCGACAAGTTATTTGGTTTGACTTGGTTTGGTGTTGAAAAAAAAAACCCGACCATAATTGGTTTGGTTTGGTTTTAGCTAAAAACTGTCAAACCGAACCGAACCAAACCAACCAGACATTATATGTATTCAATTTTTAAAATATTTTATACATAAAAATATTTATTTGTAATGTAATTTATAAATATTTCTTAAATTTTTTTCGTAGTTTTTTATCTATTATTATATTATTCAAGCTTGAACTTAAAATTTTGAATGTCAATATGTTTTATATCCTATGGATGTAAGTAACTCAAATAAAGTCCAAACCAAAACCAACTCAACACTAATGCTAACAAAAGAAATTCAATCTACCACTAAGAATGACAATAATGTTGGATATCTATTATTTAGTTTTGCATAATTGGTTCAGAGTGAAAATACGTAACTTAAGTTTTTTTTTCTTTGTCATGTAACTAATACTTGTTAGTTGTATTTATTCTAGCATGACTTAGTATTTTTAGATTATGGTCATTTTTTTATGGATTATTAATTCGCAATATTTATTTTAACCAATTTTATTATTTGTTAAATATTTTAATACAATGTCATCACTCTTCTCACATTTTATGTTATTTTCTTAAGAAACACCTTAATTATATAGTTGTATCTTACTAGGACTAAAGAAATATTTGAAGTAAAAGTGTATATGTTTTGTATCAAGATTATTCCGGGACAAAAAAAAAAAAAAAAAAACCCGAGAAAATCCGAAATTGAAAAACCCAAATTTTATTAATTTGATTTGGTATCGAAATTTTAAAATCCGATGCAATTAATTTGGTTTGATGTTTAAAAAATTTGAACCAATCCGATTCACGTACACCTCTAGTGTCTAGCATGATGAGATTGCACATAGAGTATGACAGTTACTTCTCAGAAAGTACGTCGCTGGTTTCGAGTATCTTCTAAATAATTTTTACGTTGTTCTGTAAACAGTGTACTTGAGAAAGCACAATTAGCCCCTATTAAAAAGGTTACTTATGCTTGAGTAGATTCAAAGTGTAGTTCCTAAAATATATTCTTAAGTAGTTTTGCTACTTTAAATTTGTCAAAAGTGAGCAGTTTTGGTTTTCGTCAAATATTTTAATAAACTATGTCCGTTAAATTTGAAAAAAATTATGAAAAACAAAAGATTTAACAAAAAAACACCAGGAAGTTTCATTAGATCCTATAAATATAGTTGCAACACAGAAATAATAGAAGTTACTGTTCGGCGGGTTCAAATAAAGAGCAACCAATTTGACGATAATCAAGATTTTTTGACCAAAAAAAAAAGTCTGAAGTACTACATGTGGAAACAATTTTCAATCATATTTTGAACAATCCTACTGCTGCATATTTTTAAAACAAAAGCAACTTTTAACTCGTGCTTACTTTAAAGCATGAGCTCCAATTTTCAACTCGTGCTTACTTTTAACGTATGAGCTCAAATTTTCAACCTTTGCTTACTTTAAACGCTTGGGCCAATTTCAACCCATGTTCACTTTTAACGCATAGGCTCCACTTTCAACCTATGTTCATTTTTAATGCACAAGGCTCAAATTTTTAACCCATGTCTACTTTTAATCATAGCAAGCAGCAGTGATGAAGATTATATCTATGAAGAAGACGGATCAACTTTTTTCAAGAAAATCCCGGCCTAAAGGGGAGATTTGTTAGGGTTTTGCCCTGATTTTCTTACCATATTTGATTTTACTTTTTCCAAAAGGAAAATATAAATCTTCCATATTTGAGTAACCCTTTTCTTGGAGGAAAAATTTTGAACATCTATAAACTGAAGACCTCCTTCTCACAACTAGAAAACAACATAGCATCCACAATGTAGTCCTTTAGAGAGTATTGTTTAGGGGGAGATTTTTCTTCCAATAGTTTTTATGCTTTGATATCAGTTTTCATATGTAGATCAATTGATCAAACCATATCATTAGAATATTATGCCTCTTTTAGTATGTTTTTCTTTGTCGTCTGATTTATCATTGTTCAAGGTTTTACAATTGTAAGCTTCCGCATGATGCCTGATTATTTCGATCCCAACAGTTCATCTCCAAACAATTCCACTAGATTTTAGAAAATAGACCTAATTTATTGCGTCTTCAAATGCGAGTTCTTGTTAAATCCCTTTCCACACAATTTCTGACAAATCTAACATACATAATTTATTAAATATTTGACGAAGATTGAAAGCGCTCACCTTTAACAACCTTAAAAAACTAAACGATTTTAGAATATATTTAAAAGATTACTTTGAATCTACATTAGCATAAAGGAACAATTTTTTTTTATTTTCTTGATGAAAGTTGCTTTTGTAATATCACCTTCATGACTTGGCAGATCATGATCTTGTATTGAAGACTACTATGGCATTGTCATGATCAATCACAAGATGGTGAAAAATTGGCTTTGGGTTGTGATAGTTACCTCTCACTCACTCTTCCCTTTCATGCTTTAACAATGGGGAACCGTGAATTTTCTTTATGTTGAAGACATTCCTTTTGCATCATGAAAGTGGAGAATAATCTTGGGGGGGGGGGGGGGGGGGGGGGAATTTAAGCTGCACTTTGCATGCCAGGAGTGACCAAAAAAAAAAATATATGAAACCCACTTTTTAACTGATTAGAGTCATAGGTCTAACCCATGGACACAATATAATTTAATGAGTAAGATGTCAACATGTCACAATCGAAACTCACGTATTGTCTATTTTTGCGATGGACCTCATAGATTTTTTCCTTTAACTATGTCATCATTGAGTCTAAAAGCGTGCGTATCACATGAGATTGTGTAGTCTTGAATGTAGAACGCTCATTGATCACTTCTTGACCTTGTCATAGCCACCGTCATGGAAGTACAAATTTCACATAAGAAACTCCATACAGACCATAGAGTTCCACGCGTGAAATTTAAAACTTCATAACAATAGCTATTTTTCAATTACAGGAGATGAAAAATGCATGATTATTTATAAATTTACCTATCTTAACTATTAGCATTTCACTCTTCTCTCCTTTTTTGATGTGGAACTCACCTAATGTGACATATGCACCTCTTTTTCGAAAGTTTGCTAATCTTTTTTCTTTTACCCACATCAACCCGCTCTCCGTCGTGAACTTAACAAGTCAATTGTAACTTCAAGTTTCAATGATTTCTAATGAGTTATGGCCACTGATGTCTAGGTCTTCCAATTCTCTATTAATCATGTGGAAAAAGGTGAGAGGTAATTACGTTTCTCCTAGAGATTTTTCTAGTATTCAACACAAAATGTATTAACTATTCATGGTTTTTAATAAAGGTACATATATGTAAGATGCCTGATATATGTTTATTGATTTGACATAAACACCAGGTACTTATAAGTTTTTACTATTCCTTTAGCTACATTCTATCCTCCTCCACTTGTGGGACTATTTGTTATTGTTGTTGTATAGCATAAATTGTACCACAAGAAAACTTTAGAGGATGTCATGCCTAACTAATCAAGCCTACCATGTTACTAGAAGGTGGAAGATCAATGTTACTTAGTATCATGCATTTACATGCATGTTTCATCATTCCATAAGTTAATTTTTGACATGGTCAGCCTAAACTTTGTGTGTATTTATTGCGGGGGGGGGGGGGGGGGGGGGGGGGGGATGGTTGAGGTTGGTTGGTGTGGGGTCCAGCCCATAATTTGAGGAAGAAAACATCTTCCTTGTCCATGGCAAAGTCAGAAACGTGGGCAAAGATTTCAAATGAAATCTGTGTGGGGTCCAGCCCATAATTTGAGGAAGAAAACATCTTCCTTGTCCATGGCAAAATCAGAAACGTGGGCAAAGATTTCAAATGAAATCTGTAGTGTGGAAATTTGGTACCAGCCAAAATTTAATGCCAAGAAGAAAATTGGCTCACTTTATCCCTATAAATAGGGAGCTCTCATTCATTTTTCAGACACACCAAAAATCTCAGACAATACATCTGAGTGAGAGCAAAGTGAGGTATACCATAGACTGTGTAAGAAAATAGTCTGTGAAGAAAAATAGAATGTGAGTGATATTGTAGTGAGGTGGGAAAAATCAAAAGAGTGTTTTTCTTTTTTATAGTGTGTAGTGGTCTTTGGAGTATTTATACTCGTGACTACACAGTGTAAAATTACTTACTATAGTGATATCAGCTGCTCCTCTTGGCCGTAGTTTTTCCCTTATTTAGAAGGGTTTCCACGTAAAATCTTGGTGTCATTATTGCTGCATTTTATTCTTGCTGATTTAACCATAAGTTAGTGTTCCGCGTTGATCACTAATACCGTGAATATTATTTTTGCGGGTCTATTTTATTCCCAATAAGTGGTATCAGAGCCAAGGTTCTGTCTGAGTATGCTCTATGGTTGCAGCACAGTCTGAACTTCCACATCAGAAAAGAATTACTTTGGTCTTCGAATAAAATAGTATTTGTATTTGTGATAAACGATGGAAGCCAACACTAGTAGAATGGTTACTTTGAGTGGCGTAAATTATGTCATTTGGAAGGGAAAAATGGAAGATTTGCTCTGTGTCAAGAATTTTCATCAACCTGTCTTTGCAAATAAAAAGCCTGATAATAAATCAAATGAAGAGTGGAATTTATTGCATCGGTAGGTTTGCGGCTTTATTAAACAGTGGGTTGACGATAATGTGTTGAACCATATTTCTAGGGAGACACATGCTCGGACCCTATGGGAGTATCTTGAAAATTTGTATGCTTGGAAAACTGGTAACAACAAGATGTTTCTGATAAAGCAAATGATGGGTTTAAAATACCATGATGGTTCCTCAATGATAGATCATCTGAATATTTTTCAGGGGATCATGAACCAGTTATCTGCTATGGGCATTAATTTTGATGAAGAAATTCAAGGCCTGTTTCTACTTGGCTCCCTACCAGATTCTTGGGAAATTATTAAAACTTCATTATCAAATTCTGCTCCAAATGGTGTGATCTCTATGGATCTTGCCAAGAGCAGTCTTTTAAATGAAGAGATGAGAAGAAAATCTCAAGGTTCCTCCTCATCAGATGTCTTGGTGACTGACACTAGGGGGAGAGGCAAGAATCATGGTTTTCAAAATAGAGAACATCATAGAAGCAAATCCAGAAGCAGACTTAAAGATATTGAGTGCTATCATTGCGGTAAAAAAGGGCATACAAAGAAGTTCTGCCGGATTTTGAAAAAGCAGAATAGAGATAAGGAGGAAAACAAAGAAGATGGCAATCGTGTTGCTGCTGTCACTACAGAAGATCTTGTTACTGTCCTTGATGTGGATCTGATAAATATTGCTTGTGATGAGTCAAGCTGGGTTGTGGACAGTGGTGCCGCATCTCATGTGACATCAAGGAAGGAATTTTTCACATCCTATACTCCGGGTGACTTTGGAACTTTGAGTATGGGTAATGAGACTGTATCCAGGGTGGCTGGTGTTGGAACGATTTGTTTGAAAACTAGTATTCGAACTAAACTAGTTTTAAACAATGTAAAGCATGCACCTGATGTTCGTTTGCACTTGATCTCTGTTGGTGTTTTGGATGATGAGGATATGTCAGTACCAATGGTGCTGGAAAGTAGAAGCTTACTAAAGGTTCCATGATTGTAGCTCGTGGCGAAAAGCGTCGTGGTCTATACTGGACTACGACCTCTGCCTGTGTTGATATGGTGAATGCAGTTGAGAGCAATAGCTCTTCAACATTATGGGATAAGAGGCTTAGCCACATTAGCGAGAAAGGACTAAATGTTCTAGCCAAAAAGAAATTGTTGTCAAATTTTGAAAGTGCTAAATTAGAAAAGTGTCAGCACTGCTTGGCTGGAAAACAAAATAGAGTTTCTTTCAAGTCTCATCTTCCTTTAAGAAAGACAGAGTTGCTTGAGTTGGTGCATTCAGATTTATGTGGTCCAATAAAGACAAGGACCTTGGGTGGTGCACTTTATTTTGCTACCTTTATTGATGATTGCTCAAGGAAACTTTGGGTCTACGTCTTAAAGACTAAAGACCAATTGTTGGGTGTCTTTAAGCAGTTTCAGGCCTCAGTTGAAAGAGAAACTGGAAAGAAGCTGAAGTGTATTCGTACTGATAACGGTGGTGAATATTGTGGACCGTTTGACGAATACTGCAAGCAACAGGGTATTAGACACCAGAAGACTCCTCTTAAGACTCCTCAGCTTAATGGTTTAGCAGAGAGGATGAACATGACCTTGATGGAAAGAGTTAGATGTTTGCTTTCTGAAGCAAAGTTGCCGAATTCCTTTTGGGGTGAGGCATTGTTGACCGCCGCACATGTTATTAATCTATCCCCTGCGGTTGCTTTGCAAAGTGATGTTCCAAACAGAGTTTGGTATGGCAAGGATGTTTCCTATGACTACTTGAAAGTGTTTGGTTGCAAAGCTTTTGTACATATGCCTAAAGATGAGAGGTCAAAATTAACTGTCAAGACAAGGCAGTGCATCTTCATTGGTTATGGCCTTGATGAGTTTGGTTACAGGTTATATGATCCAATTGAGAAGAAGGTCGTGAGAAGTCGTGATGTTATCTTCGTGGAGGATCAAACCATCGAAGATATTAACAAAGTGGAGAAGATAAAATCTTCAAGTTCTGAAGGTTTAGTTAATCTTGATCAAGTCCCTCATACAAATGTTGATCACGTTGGTGGGATCGATGACGATGGTGATGCCCAGAATCATGTTCCAGATCAGCATGTTGATGTTGATAACGATGCTGCTATTGATGAGGTAGATGCTCCTACTCATGAAGTCGTGGATGAGTCAGATATTCCACTTAGAAGGTCTACTAGACAGCATGTTCCTTCTTCCCGTTATTCACCTAATGAGTATGTATTACTCACTGATGGGGGAGAACCTGAATATTATGAGGAGGCCATGGAAGATGAGCACAAGGATCAATGGATTGAAGCCATGCAAGATGAGATGAAATCTCTACATGAAAACCATACTTATGAGTTGGTGAAATTGCCTAAGGGCATGAGAGCTTTGAAGAACAAATAAGTGTTCAAAGTTAAAGCCGAAGAACACAGCTTGAAGCCTAGATACAAAGCTAGATTGGTTGTTAAGGGATTTGGTCAAAGGAAAGGTATTGACTTTGACGAATTATTTTCTCCTGTCGTGAAAATGTCCTCCATTCGGACAGTTCTTGGTTTGGTTGCTAGTCTTGATTTGGAGATTGAACAGATGGATGTGAAGACTGCTTTTCTTCACAGTGACTTAGAAGAGGAGATTTATATGGAACAACTTGAAGGCTTCAAGGCTTCAAGGCAAAGAAAATCTTGTATGCAAACTTAAAAAGAGTCTATATGGATTGAAGCAAGCTCCCAGACAGTGGTACAAGAAGTTTGAGTCTGTTATGGGCAGTGGCGGATCCAGAATTTTCATCCAGGGTGTTTGGAAAAAAGAAGAAGCTAAACATACACTGTAATTTTTTGCCGAGGGTGTTCAAAAGTTAATATATGCACATAAATACAGAAAATTTACCCTATATATACACTATAATTTTTTGCCGAGGGTGTTCGGGTGAACACCCTCACTTCAACGTGGATCCGCCCCTGGTTATGGGGGGGGGGGGGGGGCAAGGCTACAAGAAGACTTCTTCAGATCACTGTGTGTTTGTACAAAGATTTTCTGATAATGACTTCATCATCATCCTGCTATATGTGGATGATATGTTGATTGTAGGCAAGAATGCTTAATTGACGAGTTGAAGAAACAGTTGAGTAAGTCTTTTGCAATGAAAGACTTGGGTCATGCTAAGCAGATTTTGGGCATGAAAATTACTCGTTCAAGAGATGAAAAGAAGCTTTATTTGTCGCAGAAACAGTACATACACGTTACTGGAGCGCTTCAATATGAAGAATGCTAAGTGGGTTAGCACACCTCTTCCTGGTCATCTGAAATTGAGCAAAAAGATGTGTCCTACAACAACGGAGGAAAAAGAGAGAATGGCCAAGATTCCTTATTCCTCTGCCGTCGGAAGTTTGATGTATGCAATGGTATGCACTCGACCAGATATTGCTCATGCAGTCAGTGTTGTTAGCAGATTTCTCGAAAATCCAGGGAAAGAGCATTGGGAAGCTGTGAAGTGGATACTCAGGTATCTAAGAGGAAGCTCAGATGAATGTTTGTGTTTTGGAAGATCAAATCCAATTTTGAAGGGCTATACAGATTCTGATATGGCAGGTGACCTTGATAACAGAAAATCCACTACTGGATATTTGTTTACTTTTTCAGGGGGAGCTATATCATGGCAGTCGAAGTTAGAGAAGTGTGTTGCACTGTCTACAACTGAAGCGGAGTATATTGCGGTTACTGAAGCTGGCAAAGAGATGATATGGATCAAGAGATTCCTTTAAGAACTTAAATTGCAGCAAATGGAGTATGTTGTTTATTGTGACAGTCAGAGTGCAATAGACTTGAGCAAGAACTCCATGTACCATGCAAGAACAAAACACATTGATGTCAGATATCATTGGATTTCGTGAACAAGTGGAGAACGAATCATTTCAGGTCAAGAAGATTCACACGAGTGAAAATCCTGCCGATATGCTGACCAAGGTGGTACCGAGAGACAAGTTCGAATTGTTCAAAGAACCTGTCGGCATGCACTCAAATTAGAAGCCAGTGTACCCTCCTTCAGGTGAATGGGACTGGAGGCGGAGATTTGTGGGGTCCAGCCCATAATTTGAGTAAGAAAACATCTTCCTTGTCCATGGAAAAGTCAGAAACGTGGGCAAAGATTTCAAATGAAATCTGTGTGGGGTCCAGCCCATAATTTGAGGAAGAAAACATCTTCCTTGTCCATGGCAAAGTCAGAAGTGTGGGCAAAGATTTCAAATGAAATCTGTAGTGTGGAAATTTGGTACCAGCCAAAATTAATGCCAAGAAGAAAATTGGCTCACTTCATCCCTATAAATAGGGAGCTCTCATTCATTTTTCAGACACACCAAAAATCTCAGACAATACATCTGAGTGAGAGCAAAGTGAGGTATACCATAGACTGTGTAAGAAAATAGTCTGTGAAGAAAAATAGAGTGTGAGTGATATTGTAGTGAGGTGGGAAAAATCAAAAGAGTGTTTTTCTTTTTTTAGTGTGTAGTGGTCTTCGGAGTATTTATACTCGTGACTACACAGTGTAAAATTCCTTACTATAGTGATATCAGTTGCTCCTTTTGGCCGTGGTTTTTCCCTTATTCAGAAGGGTTTCCACGTAAAATCTTGGTGTCATTATTGCTGTATTTTATTCTTGCTGATTTAACCATAAGTTAGTGTTCCGCGTTTATCACTAATATCGTGAATATTATTTTTGTGGGTCTATTTTATTCCCAACAGTTGGCCTACTTAATGAAGAAGCCATCATCAGTGAGTGATTGTACAGATTTCTTTTAATATGTCATGAAAGAAAGAAACAAAGCTGTGAGTATATAGTAGTACTAAACTAAAGTTGCAATTATTATATTTCTTTCCTCAAAACTATAAAAAGAGGAAGCTTTAGTTTAAAGGAAAAGAATTATTGGGTCAAAAAAGCCTCATTAGAATTCTTGGATTTGGTTCACATACCAAAGGCTCAAGTGGATTGAGCTTTTAAAGGGGTCTCTATCTGTCCTCAAGTGTTTTAATTTGTGAAAAGAATTGAGTCAGCAGAACATAATGTTTACGACTTTAGATTATTTATCTGACTAATTCGCTTTTTTGAAAAAATCTAGGTAAAGGGTCATCATTTTTTGACCTTGCATTTCACTTTTGATTATAGTATATTTGATTACTAGCTTATTAAGTTGGAAAATGAGAATTGAGTCTTCAATGGATCAACCTATCTTAGTTCTTCTTTTCATATTCCTTGTAGTTTAAGACCATAGAACTATAGTGTACAACAAGCAATGTAATGCCTTGTTTAATGCAGTACTAGTATTTGGGGCTTGTGGTCAAACTTGACTCAGTCTATGGTATCTCAAATGAGGGATCTCATAGAAAAAGCTAAATTCCAAATTATTAGTTCCATCTATCTCATTTTGTTTGACTTATTACTACATAAGAAACATTTTTCTAGCAATTAGTAGGGCTTTGAAGGTTTATTTTTCTCTTATTGCTTTTTCATTGGTTTGTAGGTGTGATATTATCATGACCGAAGGTGTTAAAAAAGCACGAGATAAATCTTAAATCACACAAAAAAAAGTTATCTAAAAAAACGCAACCTGCAATATCTTGAAATACATGTAGACTTAATTAGCGAACAATAATGCACAATAGAAGAACAAGATCTATCTAATCTAGACAAATTAGTTTAGGATGTGTTTTAGTCATATTAGTATATGTCCTGTAGTTTATTTTAGCTCTTTCCGATATTTTTATGTCAATAAGTAATATAGAAAACTTCTAAGACTCTAAACTTTTATTTTGTGTAATGTTAGCCCGCGATGAATTTAAATGGAGAAACATGATCATTGATGATTAATATACTCGATCTCAACTTGTTTGAACTAATGCATAATAGTAGTTATTGCTGTTTCTCCTATGCTTTATTGAACTTTAGCTTTGACAACTTCATGAATCTTAATCATTTACGTCAACACTACAAGGGAAAGATGGGGGGAAAATTCTTTCTATGAGGTCCCTAACCTAGTCTACTAACAGTACTAGGTCTTGACTTAGCCCCCTTTTTAGGAACTTTTTAGCTTATAAAATTGTAATTCTTTTTGTTTTTAAAGTTCAAAATATAATTGCATTTCCCACTGGCATTGCAGAATTCCATTTACATTCTGAAGATTAAAATAAATTCTTGTAGTAGAAGAGCTAGAGATAATTTACCATTAGGCTTATGGCATAGTTGGTTGCATTATGACACACCAGTTCAAACTGTTTAACATTTGCAATTAACAGCATAACTATGAATGCTCTAACTATTTAAATGCAAAACAGAACATGTCAAATTGACCTAAGTGTTTAGGATTATATAATTTACAAGACAATACTCTAGGTCACAAAATTATTAATTATAGAACCAAATATTGTATAATTTGTAGTCAAATACTTACAAAAATTTAAAGACAAAAGTTGTGGGAATGTATATTATGAACAATTCATCATGTAAAAACGAACACAAATCTTTTTGAAGTATTTGGGACAACCAACTCAAGGAGTAAAGCGTGCATGGAACGAAAGTTTTATCTAGCAAGGCATTAACCCCAAAGAACTTAAGCACCTCATTATCACGAGTAAAGATATTAATAACGAGGAATTCTTTTTTGTTATGCTACTAATATTTGCTCTGCTATTCTGCCCCGGCCTGGCTGAAGAAGAGTTACGGGGAGGATATTTTGAGGCTGCTTACCAATGTTTCCCTTTTGAAACATTGGTGTTGTATATAAGAACATATTTACAAGAAAAAAAAGAAACACGAGTACAAATTAGACTTCCCTTTTTCAAAAGCATGCATTAAAATCTCAATGCAAATCAAGTATATGATCACCATATATTTACATATATATAAGGTGACTTTTGAATAGCAAATAATCAAGTAGATTATATTGGTCTCAGTACATTTGTTCCTCAAATAATATTATTCCAAAGCTAAAACGCCACCATTTATTCTGAACTGCACATGGGGGCTGGGATCAGGTTTGCATTATACACATAAACAAGATGTAAATCATGTTACATATATACATGCATTCATCCGTGTACACATTCACATTGTGTTGTTCATCAGTATACAAAGCGCTCCGATTAAAGAGAGGCATGGACAGAACCTCTGCCTGGACTACTAAACAGTATAAGTTCCTCCTCTAATCTTGTTTTGTCTCCAATAACAGAAATCCAAGTTTCTGCTATCTTCTCCACTCTTCCGTCTGAAATTTCTGCGACGGTGAAGGCACGCGACGTGCCTTCGGATTCTGCTGTCAAAGCTGGGGTTCTGACCCGGGGAACAATGGCTCCGTTCAAGTATATGGTATTATCATTTCCAACCACTATCATTTTGCGAAAGGCATTTCCAGAAGCGAGCTGTTTGTGCATGTGACCGAAAATGACCAATGGGACCGAATATGGAGCAGCCTCTTTTAATTGGGCTAAGGCATGCGCTAGATCTGCACGAGACATAACGACCAGATGCTGTTGAACCAACCGTTTTATTGAACTTAAGTTGAGAAGATTTGATCAACCAATATACCACTCTCATCAGGATAAATGGGGTGCACCACTTAATCAAGAAATTCAGAAAAATGAAATCAGTTCATATGTAATACCTGGATCACCATGGTCACCACCGTCAACATACCAATCTCTTCCGCAGATGTCATCCACGTTAGCACCTAGCCCTGCATCTCCCTACTCAGAATACTGAAACCGCAAAAATATTTCCAGCAACAGATAGAAGTACCTCAACAGAATACTACTTCAGCAAGCTGTACACCTGTTGGACCATTATGAGCAAGGAATATAATTGAATGATCCTCCGGAGTGCCCATGGCAGCTTGTAAGATTCTTTCGGCGCTCTTATCCATATCATGGACTCCATACCTAAGAAGGTAATTGAGATACTGTAAAGTTGCAAGTCACAATCTAAGCTACATCCAGAGTGTTATTTGGCCAGAGCCACATCTGATATGGGCACAAGAGGCAATGATGAAGTCATTAGATTCTGAAAGATTAGAAATTAGTTTCGAGCAATTCCTCATTAGAACTGTCTAACATGACTCCGATTGAGCAAAAGTGATCAGATGACAGCAACAATGGTAAGAAAAATGTTAATCATCAATCTAATCAAGTGATTCATGAATTTGAAGCATTTACATCAGAAAACGACAAAGAAAAAGAACAAGCTTCAAGCACAAGGGCGGCTCTTTAGTGCCGTTTGTTGAAATACTATTCCAGACAAGATGAAGAATTCCTATAAAATGAAAATGAGAGGGACAGGCTACACAAGAAACAATGACAGATTAAGTCTTGTAGTCCGTTTAACAAACAAGGGTCTGAATAGATACCAACTATAAGTATTATAAACACGTTTATGCAATCACTTATTTTCACCTGGATTATTTCCTCAATGTCTGAGATCTTGTTCAGCCTTGCCCTTCGTATAGCTCAAGTTTTTTGTTTATCAAACAAGAAACGCAAGAACTAGAGTTTGTGAAATTGGTTTTAGACTACAATGGTATATGGAAGGTTTCCTACTGATCAGCAAATATTGGAAATGTTAAGGTTTCAGCTTCAACTGTCAGGCAGTCAAGTTATTTCCATAGTTTATGCTATAAGTGCACTCCACAAGTAGAAGAAGAAACGGAAAAACATGGGGTGATTGACCAAAAACAAATTGGGGCATTTTGGTGATGACTTGTAAGGTACTATTCAAGCATTTGCGGATAAAACTTGTGAATCAGGCATGTAAATTTGATATCTACTTGGGAGTCACACTCATACAACTTCAAGTGAAAAATGTATCAGAAGCTTCAAACCATAAATTTCGAAAATATTATAGTTCTTTCAAATTAATAGACAATGCTAAAAATCAGTTAGATAGTCAGGCTAAGCAATGATCACAATTATAGCCAAACAACAACAACATATCCAGTGTAATCCCACGGGTGGGGTTTGGGGAGGGTAGAGTGTACGCAGACCTTACCCCTACCTCGTGGAGGTAGAGAGGTCGTTTCCTAGAGACCCTCGGCTCAACCAATTATAGACAAAGTTAGGATGAAATGCCAATGTGCATTGAAGAAGAAATAACTGAAAACAAGATTAGGACCACAAACCTTGCTTTGAGAAGCTGTTTCCGAAATAAGGGCCTACCACCACAAGAAAAAGGTCGTCCGCCAACAATACTGAGTTTTAGCATAGGGAGATCCATCCGACGGTAACCAACATGCTCATCACCAAGACTGACCATTAAAAATTGTCAGCAAGCCAACAAGACAACTTTACATTATAGGTTATTTTTCCTTATACTATATAAGATGGGACATAAAATAGGTGAAGACCAAAACCTCCTGTTTATGGGAAAGACTTGGCTGTCCGATTCATTTTTCTGGTATTCAGCTCTTCATATAAGCAGATAGCCAAGTAGCTCGAGGAAAAGTAAAAAAGAAAAAAGAAAAAGGTAACTTTCCTTCAGAATGTGGATATGAACAGACTTACAAATCAATCATAATCTTTGTTATTCACTCAATTACTCCCTCCGTCCCAATTTATACGACACTCTTTTATATTTAGTCTGTCCCAAAAAGAATGACCCCTCTCTATAATTAGTAACAATTCAACTTTAAATTTACCTTTTTATCCTTAATGAAATGATTCCTAGCCACACAAATTTCTATGGTTTGTTTTAGACACAAGTTTCAAAAGTCTTCCTTTATTTCTTAAGCTTCATGCCCAGTCAAACACCTTCATAAAAAATGGGACGGAGGGATTATGATAATAAGTAAAATTGTATACCTGTTAATTTAGTAGTTGATACCTTATATACTTTCCAAGATAAAATCAGAATCCAAAGAACTGAACCATCGAACAATTCATATGTAGATAGTTGAATTTTAGTAGAAATCTTGGCAACATGAGCCAGAGTCTCAGAATTAATCTTAGTTCACTGGGCCTGGTGTTCAAATCAGTCATGGCTCCTTGTGCTAAGAGAGACTTATGCAGAAAACCTAGAGCTTAAAACTTAGTATGGATTACTTCTGGAAGTTAAATTTATAAATTGCCAACTTTAAGTAAACTTTTTTAAGTGCCAGCATTGTGGGAAACTATGATTGTAGCACCTCTTAATACCTGCATATGGATAATTTCCCAGCAAAAGGAGATTCTATTCTTTATATTTATGTTATTATGTTTCTTTTAACAGCAAATATCATCCAGATTGTCCAGATATGAACATGTTCCTATGGTACAAGTGTCGGATGTACCAAGAGGACCTTTTCTGGATCCTGGTTATTTATTTTCTATCTTGCAACTTTATCATCTATCTTGCATTTCTTCTGAGACAGAGGGGTGATTGAGATTGTAAGAAACACAAGACGGAAGGTTATGCCAGAGTGAGAAATTGACAGTCCTAAAAATCATAACTGAGCACATCGCTATACTATTTGATATATAGATCTATAGATTTATTGAAACCAATTAATTATACATCTTGAGAAACATACCATTCCAGCTGAAGTTGAACGGCATCTTTTTCCCTACAAATTGAAACGACACACACTAAGAAAAAAGAAACAAGTGGATGAATTTAGCAACCCAGACTTAAGAGAAGCATCTCAAAATTAGAGAAAAATAATTTGTCAACAAGACATGCAACTAAGTGGACAGGAAAAAATTAATCTAGCAATATCTCGCGTCCTTTTTGATATTTCATATTTTCAAGCCACTGTGTTGTTTATAGTTAATGCTGGAAGTTTCTAGGATAGATATGTTTTGACGAAAACATCCTTTAATTCATTAATCATTTTCCACAGGCTCTACCGCCAAAGATAGTGTTAATTAATCCTACTCACACGTTACCACAGAGGTCACCCCATTCGCCATTATCAATCACAACCTTCATGAAGCCACAACACTAAACTGACTACCATCATATGCCACCATATTTACCAGAGTTTGAACTCCAACAAGTAACAGAAAAGAATAAGAAAGTGAATTTTTCCCATAAAACAAATCCATCAGGATTTTACACTCAACCATGTGGACGGTTGTTGTTGGTTTCAAGAAACGGAATTCAGATATCAGAATGTAACTCCACATGGCAGTCTGATACTTACAGATCCTGGTAGTAACTCTTCAAGTGCATTGACAAGCGGAGATTATGCCAGCAAAACAGCATATGAGAAATTATTTCAGGAATGAATGAGAAATATCAAGTTATACACTATGTCTGAAGCATAGTTGAAGGAAAGAGAATAAGATGGATCCGATTGCTGAACACTATAATAGCAGGTTAAAATCAGATGTAGCACAAGAAAGTAAAGTGTTGACGTGTATAAACAGGTATGTGTAAACTAAAGACAGGCAAATCAATTTAGAGGAACTTGGACTTACCTTCCGGAGAACGTTCGAGTATTCCATGCGTCATGGTTCCCCAGAATAACAGCTTTGGTGATCTCTAGATCTGCAACACTTCGGACTAGATCCACATTTTCATTCCCAAAATCCCCTGAAGCAAGAACAAAGTGATGTGAACTGATCATTCTTCCGATCTAACCTGGCTAATGAATGAAAATAGTTGTTGAAAGAGAACAATAACTATGTAGTATGCATTGTGGAGGAATAGATGGGAGATAACAAGAAAACGTGCCTGTAAAGAGCACCAAATCAGGCTGCAATTTTCACATACCAAATATAATTAGCTGACAGAAGGAGATGGAAATACCAAAAGATGCTATACAATAAAAGTAAGGGGATTTCTCACAGAGAAGTTTCCTCTGTCCCAAAAAAAGAAAGAAAAAGTGGACAAACTAGGGATAGCATCTCTGAAGCAACACTTAGATCTTCATTTCTCAAAAATCTTCTTGAACACTGAACTGTAATTATGTGTAGAATAAGTCATATCCAAAGGATATGCACTGCTCAGAGGAGAAAGTTAGCAGCAATTGCTAATTATCCACCGACGAAAGTAATGAAGTACAAAGATACTTTCCTCAATTTTGATCAAATTATTTTTGTTTCATACGAAATATTATTTTTAGTCATGATACTTTTTCTGTCCTTCCAACTAAAAACATTAGTCGAAGTGTCGAGTGGGACACATTTAGCAAACAAATTACACAGCAAAATACAGCTATAGTTCAGTTTGGAGAGGCAAAGAGCAAGGGAAATATAAGACCCAAAAAGCAAGACATGTAAAACTTAATAAATTTGTAGTTATCTATCCTCTGGTGCAACATCTACAGTAGAAACGTTCTTAATCAAACAGACTATTTAGGTGCAAGTTTAGCATGACAAAAGTTCAACTAAAAATAGATATAACTTGCCATTTCGATAAAGCATTATGCAGGTTTACAAAAAGTACTACGATTCCTATACCACGAATTATTGATGCATAGTACAATACTTGGTGTACGCGTTAAGACTTAAAAGTAATAACTATTGGCAGTCAAGAGTTTCAAATTAAAGGCAATTTTGGCTTCCTTTAGTTAATAATTCAGAGAGCTTTCATAGACCAAATACTAGATCTGCTTGGGCACATATTTAACAGCTAATAGAATCAAACTCAATGCCACCAGGAAACAATATCGAAACAGTAACAGTTTTTCGGTTAGTAGTTTTGAATACCTTGGATCAGTTTTTACTAGTTCAACCATGTTAGGTATAATTCCAGTTACTTTGGCTGGATTATTTGTAAACTACAGAAATATGCTTTATCCATTCAAGAAATTAGCATATTCACAACAAACAATACCTCAATAATCCTAGCACCAAAAAAAAAAAAAAAGAATAAATTAAACCAAATAAAGATGTTAAATACCTTCAAGAATTGAAGAGCCTTCCTATCTTCTTCTAGGTTCCAGTCCTCATGCTTCACAATCCCCAACATTTCCACAAAAAAGGAAAATAACACAAAGTCACACATACAAACTTAATACTACAATTTACTACATCAATTCAAATTCCAAAAACAAAAAAGTAGTAAACTTAACCAAATCATTAAAAAGAAAAAAAAAGTAAACAAATTCAAACTACAAATAGAAAAAGAGAGAGTAATTTGATTAAGACTTCAGCAGCAAATGAAAATGCTACTCCCTCCGTCCCAATTTATGTGATACTCTTTCCTTTTAAGTTAGTCCAAAAAGAATGACAATTCTCCATATATAGTAACAATTTATTTCAAACTTCCTATTTTCCCGTAATGGAATGATTTACGGCCACAAATATCTATGACTTATTTTACACCACAAGTTTCTTCTTTGATTCTTAAACTCCGTACCCAGTCAATACCTTCGTATAAAATGTGACGGAACGAGTAACAATTTAACTTTAAACTTTCAACTTTACCCTTACTGAAAAGATTTACAGCCACAAAAAAAAAGGTAATTTGATTAATAGCCTGTTTGGCGAAGCTTATTTTTTCCCAAAAGTTCTTATTTTTTTCAATAAGTGCTTATTTTAAATAATAATTAGTGTTTGGCCAAAATAAGTGTACTTTTGAAAAAATCACTTTTCAAAATAAATTGATTTTAGAAGCTTGACCAAACACTAATTATTGTTCAAAAGTATTTTTAAATTAATTCATCAAACACAAACTGTTTTTCATCAAAAGTACTTTTGAAAAAACTCACTTTTCAAAATAAGTTGATTTTAGAAGCTTGACCAAACACTAATTATTGTTCAAAAGTATTTTTAAATTAATTGGCCAAATACAAACTGCTTTTCATCAAATGTCCCTTTTTGGAAAGCATTTTCGAGAAAAATACACTAGAAATACTTTTTAAAAGCTTGATCAAACACTAATAGTTGTTCAAGTGTGTTTTAAATTAATTGATCAAAACATAAACTGTTTTTCGTCAAAATTACTTTTGAAAAAATCACTTTTCAAAATAAGTTGATTTTAGAAGTTTGGCCAAACACTAATTATAATTCAAAAGTGTTTTTAGATTAATTAGTCAAATACAAACTACTGCTTTTCAATAAAAACAACTTTCAAGATAAACTGATTTTAAAAGCTTAACCAAAGTGACTATAAGACTTCAACAAGCAAATTAAAAAATGCTACTTCTGTAATTCAAAAAGCTTCAGGCTATAGATATACTACAACACACATTATACAATTGCTTATGCAATTTAAAAAAAAAAAAAAAAAAAAAAAAAAACTAGGATTTGAAGAATGTGAAAATGATAGCTTACGACGTCACCGATGACGGCTATTCTGACGGAAGAGGACATCGGAAAGTGACCGCCGGTGAGTTTCGACGGCGTTGGAGAACGGAATCGAGTTGGCGCGTGTGACCACGTGCTGCCGTTAAACATATATTTGAGGGGCAACTAATAAACTGTTCAGGTTTCTAATTTCTAACTGATTTTTTTTTTCCATTTTTGCCCTCTTAATTGTCAATTTTTTTTTTGGTTAATCGGATACTTCATATATATATATATATATATATACTCCCTCCGTCTCGATCTCAAAAAGATTGTCCTCTTTTGACTAGATATAAGTTTAAGAAATAAAGCAAGATTTTTAAAATGTATGGTTCAAAACAAGCCTTAGATATTTGTGTGGCTGTAAATTATCTAATAAAGTTAAATTGCTTCTAAATATAGAAATGAGACAATCTTTTTGAAATAGACTAAAAAGAAAAAAAGAATAATTTTTTGGGATAGCGGGAATATATATTAAGCTAATAATTATATAGGCTGCCCTGCACTCGTATTGTTCCGATGCTATATTTAGTTATTTACCAGCTAAACAGGATCATAAAAAATAAACAGAGGGAGTAATTGACAGAAGTTTTATAGAAGTCCCAACAATTTCGAAATAATTTAACATGTGAAGAGTAAGCCGATTAATCAAGTTGGTTCATGCTTTTTACTTGGTCAATGCAGAAAAATACTTTGTAACAAAATGAAAAGACATCAGCAAGCAAATCAGCAATGTATTTGCACAACTATTTCCACTCGTTTTCCTCTTTTTCCAAGTCATCACCAACCTCTTGACTAAAATATTGAAAATTCTCTATGCTTGGCCTTCTATAAGAAAATTGAAGTTATATATATTGAATCAATATATAATGATTTTTTTATACTTATTTATTTTTTACTCATTTCTTTTTTTAATTATTATATATCTATACATACATAATAAAACTTTTCAACGAAGCAGTGTCATCTGATGTGCGTTTTGGGCAAGGGATATCCACCTCGGAATTACTTACTCCTTCCATTCCAATTTAAGAGTCTTCGTTTGATTAGACACCGAGTATAAGAAATAAAGTGAGACTTTTAAATCTTACAGTCTTAAATTAAAGATGTGTATAATGTACTAAAATGTCTTTTTAATCTTGTGATTATAAATTTGTTATGTAAAATATTTGAATTGTCAACTTACTAAATAGAAGGAAACACTCTCTTGGGACAGACCAAAAAGAAAAGTAACGCACTTAAATTGGGACAGAAAGAGTACTATTTATTTGTAGATTATCAATCAACAATATTAATATTTGCTAGTAATTGCCATGTTTGTAATCTGATTATAAAAGAATTACGTTATTAGTACAAAAAATTAAACTCTTTTTATAAAAGCCTAAGATAAACCTTTGTGAATAAGAAATAGTAATTACAAGACGTGAATATTCAACGACAGGTGCAACCAGTGTTTTAAAAGGCGTTTTCGGGGCGAGCCCTGGGGCGGGGCGAAAATCTCCAAAGGCGTACGCCCAGGCGTTTGGGGCGAGTTTTTTTGTTAGGGCGTGTTGGGGCGTAAGCCCAGAAAACTTCTTCGAACTAAAACGAAATTTCTTAAATAAGTCCTTAATATAATGCCCAAATTCTCAAAAGTTAACATGTAATTACTCAAATGTTTTAAAAAGGAACTGAAACATTAAATTTAAAAGTCAAGACCTTTTTTTATTGCTAGAATGCCTAATATATATTTTTTTTCAATTATTTATCTTGTCTTCTACTATCTCAAAAAAGTAACGAGCAGTCACTTGTACTTGTAAGTAGCGTATAATAGATTGTTCTATTTAGTTTTTTTGTGGGGGTGGAGCGTGTATATATATATATATGCTCCACCCATGGGGCTTACGCCTCACTGAGGCAGACGTAAAACGCCCCGCCTTACGCCCTCGCCTTTTAAAACACTGGGTACAATTAATAAATTATAGTACATAGTACTAATAAAATATAAACATTTTCATAAAGACTTGTCATTAGTCATTGGCCATTCTTTCACATTTTTGTTCCAATAAACACTACCTCAAAGACCCAATTTAAAAAATAAAAAAATAAAAAAAATAAAAAGAAGAAGAAGAAGAGAGGACAGAAAGACCATCTTCTTAGAAACATCCCAGAAATGATTGAGCCAGGATTTTATATAAGGAAATTAAAAAAATATTATAGTTGGGATTTAAACCTACGATTTAAAGTAATTATGGAATATCCTTTATCAATTTATTTTAAAAAATTCTCATATTAAATAAATTCAATAACTTATAATCCCAAAAAACCAATTTTTACAGAAATTGAATAGTTTAACTTCATAGAATTTTTTCAAAGCAGGATCAACATTTAAAGAAGTGGACTGTACGAGTCCAACCCGCTAGTGATATTGTCCATTCTGAGCTTAGGCCCGCACGACTTAAAACGTGTCACTAGGATCTAAGACATGTTTTTTTTATATACCCAACATCCCTCCCGTGTTTTGCCAATGTGTGATTTTCCTAGCTACGGTGTCACATACACCCCCATCTTATGGACTTAGCGTTCTCGCTGAGGTTTGTCCCACTGTATGGAATTTGCCTAGACTCAGCATTGAGGTTTGCCCGCCTAACGGCGATTCGCTTAAACTCAGTTGAACTCTGAACTCACATCGACAAGGCTAATACAAGAGTGACTTTGATACCATCTGTAACAGCCGAGCCCACTAATGATATTGTCTGCAGCGGACATAAGTCTGCTTTTAAAACTCGTTACTAGGGTCCAAGGCATGCTTTCTTATTTACCCAGCATCTTTCCCGTGTTTCGCCAATGTGAGATTTTCTTAGCTGGGGTGTCACATGGACAAATGAATAAATCACTAGATTTAATCACAAGTGGTGTCATTGTTTATATTTACACTCATTATTTTTATCTTACTTATTAGGGGAAGCGACGTCATGTGACACCGCTTGAGGCAAGGTATATCCAACCCCAAATGTACTTACTTTTTTATTCTGGATTACCGATCAATGTTATTAATTATATTGCTTGTAATTATCTTTTACGTAATTCAATTTATTGAAAAAGTGTACACTATTAGTTTATCTAAATTAAACTCTTTATTATTATAAACAAACATAAGCCAGGGACAAAACTTAGCAAAACAGGAAGTCAAATTACAAGGCGCGAAGATTCAACGATAGGTACATACAACTAAATTTTTGCACTAATAATAAATATCTGACCTGTTATACAGGTACATACAATGACCACATTTCACATCAAGAGGCTTCAATCAACACGTTGTTGTACTAATAAATGATAGTAACATTTTCATAAAAGACTAGTCATTATTTATTAGCCATTTTTTCCTTCAAATGAACAAAATATCAAAACGAATCAAAAGAAAAGGACAAAAGACCATCTTTCTTAGTAAAATACCGAGAGTAATGACTGTGAGCCAGGATTTATCTTAGGGAATTAAAATTAAATGTAACATTTGAGATTTAAATTTATGACCTAAATTATTTTTTGAATTTCTTTGTTACTTTATTAACGTACTTTCTCATATTAAGTAAATTAAACAGCTTATAGTAAATTTTATCCTATTTAAACATAATTTTTTTTCCAGTGAAAGATATTCAATTGAACCCTTCTATCTCCAAGTTTGCTCCTCCCTGCATTTAGATCCAGATGTATTTGGTAGAAAGGACAACACTTTTGATAAAATAAGTCATTTTCAGCTAATCAAACAGAAAGAAAAATCTTATATTCACTATAAGTGGAAAAATGACTTTCTCCACTTACCTTTTTTCTATTATAATTATTTTGAACTATATTTTCCATCATATCGAACACATTCACACTTGATACAAAATCATAACTCAAATTTTGAAATTCTATAAACTCGACATCAAAACTATAGTACTAATGAATATTCCAATGGCTCCCATGACACATATTTTTTTCATTATTTTCTCATTTTTCTTCCTCCAACAGCAGATTTATTTCTCTTATGGCCAGGATGTTGTTAAGGCAGGGTATTGGGTGAGTGACAGAGGATTAGCTTTAAACAACATAAATGCAACTCTTTTTACTCATTTATTTTGTGCATTTGCCGATCTTGATTCCCAATCGGATCAGTTAACTATTTCGCCGGAAAATCAAGATTCGTTCATGCAATTTACAAGCACAGTTCAACAGAAAAATCCTTCTGCAAAAACTTTATTGTCTATAGGTGGAGGAAGTGCCAATAAAACAGCATATGGAGTTATGGCTAGAACACCAAATTCAAGAAAAAGTTTTATTGATTCATCAATAAGATTAGCTAGACAAAAGGGATTCCATGGCCTTGATCTTAGTTGGGAATACCCAGAATCAGCTACAGACATGACAAACTTAGGTACTGTTTTTTGTCGTGTTTTTAGTTTATGTGACACACTTTTTCTTCTAGTCTGTTTTACAATAAATTGATACATCCTCCTTTCGGCATAATTTGCTAGGACCCAATTAATATAAACGTTAAGGAGAGAAAAAAACGAAAAGACACGTGAAAGTTGAAACTATCAACAATATTCATTTAAGGAATCTTTTTTGCATTTTGTGCATATATTGTTCGTTTACATACATGCTAAAAGTCTTCTTTAACTTCTTAAATTTCATGTCCAGTCAAGTACCTTTACATAACATGCAACAGAGGAAATTTTAAATTGCATGATCACCTCATCTACAAATTTAACCTGTTTTATATATGTTTTTAATTTTATCTTCAATACACCATTCACATGTGAACCTAATTATACATTTTGGGTAAAGCATGTGAGAATTCTTTTTTATCATAATTTAGGGTAAAATTTGAAGCTAAGACCTTTACGGCTTTACCTGATATCACTTCAAATTGTGTAATCCTGCTTATCTAAAAACATAAATGTTTTGAAATTCTTTTTGATAATAGGTGACAGTTAGTTTTGGATTCAAGACTTTTGCCTACTATGTTGAATTGTGTAATATCTAATTAAAAAGTTTAAGCGGTTTAAAAATATACCCTTTTATTTATTTAATTACGTTTTAAATAGGTACCCTGTTAAACGAGTGGCGCACTGCTATCAACACAGAGGCGAGAAACTCCAACAGTGCGTCATTACTTTTTACGGCAACTGTTTCTTCCTCGCCCCAAGTAAACAGTTTGACTTATCCAATAGAATCTGTGACAAAAAACTTAGATTGGATTAACCTGATGGCATATGACTTCTATGGACCAAATTGGTCTCCGTCACAAACAAATTCACATGCACAACTATTTGATGCCGTAAACGAAGGCAAGAGTGGTAAGGATGGAATCGATCAATGGATTAAAGAAGGTGTTCCAGCACAAAAATTGGTTCTTGGAATTCCATTTTATGGATATGCGTGGCGATTAGTTAATTCGAGTATTCATGGTCTCAGAGCGCCTGCTCACGGAAATTCAAGTGTTGGTTCGAACGATGGTGGGTCGATGACTTATAGCCAAATTAAGGATTATATAGTGCAGAGTCGCGCCACGACTGTGTATAATGCAACCATTGTTGGAGATTATTGTTACTCTGGAAATACTTGGATTAGCTATGATGATACTCATAGTGTTAGAAAAAAGGTTTCTTACATTAAAAGTAGAGGATTGCGTGGTTACTTTGCATGGCAGATTGCAGCAGACAGTGATTTGGTTCTTTCTCAGGCTGCTTCACAAGGTAATTAATAGCTACATTCATTTGTTATTCATTCAATTATTTTTTGGAGTGTCAAGTTAAATGAATATTTATAGTATATCAAGTCATTTAAAAGTCAACTATAATATGTATCATTCTATATATAAAGCAAACAAGGACTCGTTAGAAGTAAAAGATGTTAAATGTATGTGACTAGCCACGGAGCGAAGAATTTAACTGATTAATATATATATATATATATGCACACACAACTAAAAAAGGCCTGTTGGAAATTTGTTTGTTGGAAACATTTCTGATGCATTTTCGTCGAGATTCCCTTAAGAACGAGCCAATTTCCATCAAAACGTCCATCTGAAATTCGTATTTTTCTAATTGTTATATATTTTTTTTAATTGCATTTTCCAATACACTAAAGTTATTCTTTTTGCTTCATAGGAATTCAAATATTTAAATATAAGAATCTACTTTTATCTTATTGCTCAATGTAATTTTTGAATGGAGGGATTCAATCCCGTTCCTTACATGTGGCTCCGTGACTATAAAGTGACAATAAATAAAACTACACTAATTGTCTATATTTTTTTCGTCTTACAATATTAGTATATATAAGTTGAAATCAATTCATCAGAAATATATAGTTGTCTTCTCTAGTAAATCGATGTTCTTAATTTATGGATGGCTCAAATATTTGTGTTGCTTATTATATTTAGAAGCTGATGGGGGGACACAAGGAGGAGGAATGCACAAGAGGAAAATTATCATTTTAATTTCAGCGGGTGCAGTAGTAATCTTGATTTTACTCGTGTTCACAATTTGGTTTATTCGAAGGAGACAAGTCTTAAAATTTCAAGGTAACTCTTTTCTTATGTTTATTAATGTTTTCATTCAAACAAAAGTTGGGCTCATCATGTCATCTGCACATTCGAAATTATTGTAATGAGTTTAAATTTATGCACGGTTAATGTAAAAAATATTTTACACAATTAAGTTAATTAAAAGATAATTATAAGTATTTAAAAAAAAAACTTCTAGGAGTAATAAATACTCCCTCTGTTTCAATTTATGTGAACCTATTTTCTTTTTAGTTCGTGCCAAAATGAATGACCTCTTTCCTAATTTGGAAACAAATTCACTTTATGAAATGATTTACAACCTCATAAATATTCAAGACTTATTTTAAACCACAAGTTTCAAAAGTTTTCACTCTTTTTTAATGTCGTTCCCAGTCAAATGGGTTCACATAAATTGAAACGGAGGGAGAAGTAACATCTTATAATAAGTTAATTACATTTTGGCATACATGTTCATTATACTATTAATGCATATAACTTAAAAGGTATTATGATTAACGAAAAACTTAGTGAGAAAGCCAGCAAATGCTTTAATTGCTTGTGTTACACCTTAAGCTTTGGTATAATGGTGAAAGAGTAGCTCGTGAAGTATTAGCTAGAGGCACTTTTTAGATTTGACTCCTACTCATATAGAGATATCATACCACAAATACAAATACAAATCTAGTAATTAAATATGTTATCTTTTTAAAAAAATTGTATATATATCCACTTCATATATGCGGTGTTTGAAGTTACATATGAGTGAAGTTCATGAATTTCTGCCTAAAGTTCAGATAAAATTGTTTGGACTTTAATCCTTTTTGCCTCAACTTCAGCCATATATAACTGAAGTTAGTTAATTGTTGCCTGCACTACAACTATATACGACTGAAGTTCATTCATTTTTTCCCGACTTCAGTCAATTTTGCTTGACTTCAGCCATATATGCATGAACTGGGGATAAAAATGGCTGAAGTCAAGCAACAAAGACTAAACTTCAGCCACACGTATGGCTGAAGTTCTCACAAAAAATCGCCGAAGTCTAGCAAAAATGTATGAACTTCAATCATATGTGTCTGAACTTCAGTCCTATGAAACTTCAGACATTGTGCCTGAAGTTTAACTTTGTCAAGATTAATTTCACATCATATGTCTGAAGTTTAACTTCAGATATTGTGCCCGAAGTTTAACTTTGTCAAGACTAACTTCACATCATATGTCTGAAGGTTTTTAAACTTTGAAGTGGGCAGTGTATACATATAAAAATTTAAAAAATGAGCACAAGTTAAATGCCAGCATCAAAAACCAATATATGTGCACTTTTCCCGGTGTAGAAACAGCCCATTAGAAACATCCCATTACTAACCAAATATCAAAATTTATAAAAAGAAATTTTGTTACCCTTTTTTCCTTTTTTGGTGTTTAACTTATATTGGAGTTAGGGAGGAATTCGAGGAACAAATTGGGAGGCAAAAGTAAAGCAAGAAAAGGTGAGGAGAGCAGCAATTTGCAGGTTTTCAGTTTTAATGAGATGAAGGCATCTACAAACAATTTTTCATTTAACAATAAGCTTGGACAAGGTGGATACGGACCTGTTTACAAGGTAAAATCTTTTGGAGATTTAAGAGTTTCAACATCTTTTTCTTCATTTGGAGAAAGGCTAAGTGTGTCTTCATAGTATGCGAAATTGAGTAATTTTGCTGACCAATAAACTTTTGATCTAATAATATCCCACTCCCCCGCTTATGAAAAAGTCTCTTCTTTTTTTTTTTTTGGTCAAATAAATACTGATAATTTTCTTCTTTTAATATTTATATCTGTTATATTAATTTTAAAAAATTTATTAAAAATTAAGGATTGATGGAGCTTACTCCTGTGCCTTTCAGGCTTACGCCCCATATTTAATAAAATGTCTCACTTTATGTTAGGCTACTTTTAAAACACCGCAAACAGTACAACTATACAAGATAGGAGCTAAAATAATAAGGGAAAAGGGTTAAAAATACCCCTCTATTTTAAAAAAAGGGCTAAAAATATCTTCAAATTTATTTTGAGTCAAAAATACTCCTCTCATCCTTAAAATTTTCAAATATACCCATGTCTTGGCGAAAATTATCTCCCAAAATAACCTGAAATTATTTTTTAAACCCACTCCATCATTTAAACCCGACTCAACTAAATAATAACCCATAAGATCCCCTTATTCCCCCCAATTTCCTCAAACTTCAAACCTACATCTTGGGGGAATAAAGGAATCTTATGAATTATGATTTTGTTGGATCGGGTTTGAATGATGGATGGAGAGGGTTTAACAAATGATTTTGAGTTATTTTGGAGGATAATTTCAGTTAAGACAGGGATATATTTGAAAACTTTAAGGATGAAAGGGGTATTTTTGACCCAAAATAAGTTTGGAAAATATTTTAGCCTTTTTTTCAAAGTAGAGGGGTATTTTTGACCCTTTTCCCAAATAATAATGAAATAGAATTGCCAGCCACATGGTTAAGTATTTGATGGATATCAAAACTATAATATTTTGACAAATTTAAAGATCTAGATCTGCTCAAAAATATATTTAAGGAACTATTTAATACTTACCCCAAACATATGGGTTTCTCAACTTTTATACTTGTAGGATTTTCTTATATAGTTGATTTCCAAATTATCTTAACCATTTGTCATATTTATGCTTTACGGCAAAACATAATTCAGCGTATAATTCATTAATCCAAATAGGGAAAGTTGAGAAGTGGGCAAGAAATAGCAGTGAAAAGGCTATCAGAGACTTCAAATCAAGGATTGGAAGAGTTTGAAAATGAAGTGATCCTTACGGCAAAATTGCTACACATAAATCTAGTAAAAGTAGTGGGATTTTGCATTGAAAGAGAAGAAAAGATGTTGATCTACGAATATATGCCCAACAGGAGCTTGGACCATTACATTTACAGTAAGTAATCCTTTTCCTCTCTCTCTTTTTAACGGTGTTTGGTTAATTAAGCTTATAAGCTAGTCAAATTGATTTATATTTTTCGGCTGATCTCTTTGGGTAAACATAAAAAATGCTCATAAGCCAAAATTAGCTAAAAGTCATAAGTTGGCCATTCTCAACCAACGTTTCAGCTTATAAACTCTTTTATTTTGATCAAGTTTTATACGTACTATTTTATTTTTTAAATTTTTGTAATTCTCAGCATATCTTTTCAATATAAAATCCTAACTTTTCTTTAGTCATTCTAGCAAGAGAACAACTTATCAACATTTCTTTTTACCAAACACTTCAATTCCTTATTATCAGTTTCTGCATTTCTATATCGTAAAAATAGTACATAGACTTAGTTACCAGAAAATAACGTAAGTAATCTTCTATGAAAGTTAAATTACACAGATAATATAAATTACTTATTACACCATTAATAAATATAAAATATTGTATACATCCACTAACAACTTTAATTTTATCTTTTTTTCTCATCAACTTGATTTTTTTCACATATAGATCAAGGCAGACGATTACTTCTAGACTGGGAAAAAAGAGTGCAGATAATTGAAGGCATAATTCAGGGGTTGCTATACCTCCAAGAATACTCAAGATTAACAATCATTCATAGGGATTTGAAAGCCAGCAATATTCTATTGGACACTCACATGAAACCAAAGATATCTGACTTTGGAATGGCAAGAATGTTTAAGGAGGATGAAGTTGAAGCAAATACAGACAGAATAGTTGGAACACTGTAAGCAGTATCTATATTTTTCTTTAATTTACATTACCTTTTCAGTATTCGCTTTAGGGGTAAAGCACCCCCTACCAAAAGTAACTCCATATCCAGAGTTTGAACTTGAGATTAGCGCCGTTAAATGGGCGAGGTGGGATAAATTTGGGTGGGTCAAAATGGCTTGAGTAAATAAATGAGCAGGTTACAAAAGTTACTTGGCCGAAATGAGCTTAGAAATGAGTCATAACCCAATCCGCTCGACACTTAGTTTTAGTTTCTTTGTCTGAGTTGCTGTTGTTGCTTATGTTGTTTATGTTCTTATAATCTGTTTCAGTACTTAATAATTTTTTTCTTTTCTATGGCTATGTATAACATCGAGCAAAAAAATGTACCTTTCTAAAAATATTTTAACAAGATTTCTCACGAGTCAATTTGAGCTAAATTCACGCGCAATTTTTAAATAGGCTGAAGTAGCAGGTAGGTCAAAATGAGTTGAGTTACTAATTGAACGGTTTACTGACCCGCTCAAATTTGAGCGGATTGGCCGGATCATGTTTTAATGAGCTACTTATTATATACATTTATTGCAGGGGTTATATTCCACCTGAATATGTAGAGCAGGGCATATATTCAATGAAATCTGATGTTTTCAGTTTTGGAGTACTTCTTCTTCAAATCATAAGTGGAAAGAAGAATACATGTCTACATGGTTCAGATGAACAACTAAACCTTCTTGAATATGTGAGTAATTATGATAAATTTGAATGTGTTTTCATGTAGGGGTGAAAAGGCTCAAAATTGCTCATGTACTATCCAAAATAGCTTAATTTTATCTTTTATCAAACTTTCGGTCCATTAATACTCTTATAGTTAACAATTGTCTTATATTTTCTTTTGTCACTAACAAAACTCCAACGTTAAAAGTTGGACTCCACGTGTCTAGATTCTTGATGAAAAAAATATTTAAATGTGCCTCTTAGCTTTTCATTATGGTTTAGATTTACCCTCACGATGGAGTTCCGTCAAGGATCAAGGACAAAACTGAGACTTCCACCAAATGGCGGTGGGTAAGATTAGACCAAACTTTTAACGGATGGCAAAATTGAACAATTTCAAATAGTATATGGCATATTTGACCCTTCTCCCCTTGCATAGTTACATGTGTCTACTTAATTATACTTGTATAAAGATTCCTAACTGAATATTAATAATGCAGGCATTTGAGATGTGGAAAGGAGGTAAAGGGATGGAGTTTATGGATGAGTCACTTGATGATACAACATCGTCTTGCAAACTATTGAATTGCATGCAAATTGCACTATTATGTGTCCAAAAAAATCCATTAGAACGGCCTACAATGTTGGCAGTTTCCAATATGTTCAAGAATATTGCAAATTTAGCTATGGTTTCTCCCAAGAGGCCTGCATTTTCTACAAGGGAAGATGAAGAAGGTGACAATGTGAAAGGGGAATCGCAGGAAATCGAAGTTGACACTGCAACTATTACACAATTGGTTGCAAGATGATATGTATTATTCCTTTTCCTACTTTATAGGATTTTATGTAGTGGAGGCTCAAATATAATTAACACTTCAACCATTATTTATAGGTAAGAGCTAGTGGCAAATCCAACATTTTAATTTGATGGGTTCAACCTTTGAAACTTTTACCACTAAAATCATAAATTTTTTGAAATTATGGGCTCAAAATGTATTTTAAAATGTTAGTAATTTTTCACACACACACACACTCATGTCCAGTCCAAAATCATGACACGTATTACATGCTTTGGTCCAAAAGATTTCAAAGATTTGTCTCTTGGGCTGCAAGCATCGAGCCCAAAACCACACATATCATATGAACTCGTTTTCTGTCTTATACACTTCACTTCTCTATTTTGGAGGTGGGACATGCCTTAGGAGTGATCATATGCATCCTTTTCTCTGAAGCTTGTCAGCCTAGAAGTCTGTCAGTCCTTCTCTTTGGCTCGCCCTTATCCCCACCCTTCGACATGAGTGTCACCTCTTGTTATGTCCCGTATTTTTATACATTGGGACAACCCGGATTAACTATGATAAGTTAGGGTCAAGACTATTCCGGGATTTGAAGTCGGGACTTTTGACCTTTGATTTTATTTTGAGACATAAGTTGTACATGAAATAGTTGGCATTGAACACTTAGGAAAAATTGGGACCAAAATTCATATATTTGGAAGTAGAAAATCTTGCAAATAAGGCCCTTTGGCCGTGTAACCTTGGAATGGTCCCACACATTGTTGTGGCCAATTTTAATTGGTCCAACACATGTGTGGGCCATGGACACATGGATAAATATTGTGGGACTTAAAAAATGACTTCAAGTCATCTTCTTATCATTTCAACACTTAGAAAGTATCAAGAAGTTGAAGGAGAAAAACCCCAACCTCTCGGCCAAGAAGAGGGAAAAACCAAGATCATTTTGAGCCATCCCAAAATTAATTCTTTGGTGTAAACCCACTATTTGGAGGTCCCTAAGTAGCGTGGAAGTGTTGTTGGGGCGATCAAGTCATCCGTTTTGTAAATCGCAAACCCTAACTATTTGTGAGATTGAAGGAGAAAGGTAAGTTTTGATCTTGTTTTATGGGTTATAAATGTTTTATGCATATTGTAGTATGTTAATATGGATGAAATTTGAGAAATATTGTATGTTGGAAGTGGGTTATGTGCATGGTGTTTGGGCCGTGTAAATGGGTGTTGAAATTGAGTGTATGAATTGATTTTCAAGTAGCATGTTTAATTGTTGTAGTGTGTAGGATGGCTAAGAACCATCTAAATGTGTATGTGGGTATGTAGCCGTGTATATAGCCTCCAATGTGTGGCAAAGAATGAATTAATATCGCTTAGTGTTTTAGTTGTTGTCGTTATGAATTCTAGTTTGGAAATGAGCGTTTAATGACTCAAGAATGACGTTGTAATTGTATGGGCTGATTTGAGGCTTATTGTGCATTTGATGAAATTTGTATATTTATGGAAATGATATCGTTATAGTGTGGATTGTTGATACAAATCATGAAGTGAAAATGAGGAATGTGATAGGGGCTATTCTCGGGTTTGGGACAGTTTTCGGGTGAAATTGGAGCAATTGTTGGATTGTTGAAATATTATGTAAATTGTTCAAAGGTCCTTGAATATTGTTGGTAAGGATTCGGGTTGATAATTGAATGTATGAGCGATAATGTGGCTTGAATGTAAGCCGTTGAATTGAATATTATGAATGTTGTCGATTGAGGTAAAATAGAGTTACTATTGTTATATTGCCTTTCGAATTGGTTATCGATGTTGCTAGGTTGGTTATTGTTGTTGTTGCTGATTTTGGCCGAGTAAAATTCTCGGGGTGGCCTATTTACAAGGGAAATGCTGCCCAAATTTCTGTAGAATTTAATGTTAGTTTGGAATAAATCGCCTAAGTGCCCAAGTCTAATGTTCGATATTCGTTGGCATATTTGTAGACCTTGGGGAGCCCGAGGCGTAGATTGAGATTAACTTTAGGTTGGCTAACTTGGAGTGCGTACGAGGTATGTAAAGCAACCTTCCTTCTTTTGGCATGCCTTAGTAATAAATAGGCTAGATTCCGAACCTTGAGGAAATTCTAAAATTCGAAATCCGAGTACGCCATGATCCTTGTATATATTCCTTGGCACTCTTATGTATGATATGATGAAATACGAACCATTATGTCTTCGAAATAATTGATTTCCAAATGTTGCACAAAAAGTTTATTTTAAAGAATTCCATAACTAAGGACGCCGTAACTTTCACATAAAGACTCGGATTGTTTCGATATTTTCGTATGAGTTTGCATGGCCTATGATGAGTATGTTTTTCATAGGCGGGCCCGGATCGGGTGAATACCCGTCCGTGGGTCCCGCGACTTTCCTTTATGTAATTCGTAGAACTTTTGAAAGAATTTGGTATGACTATGATTTCGATTTTCAAGTATGATCATTTTATTTATGTTTGAGTTCATGATAATGATTTTATACATATGACTACTCACGACTCTACTCGTGCATTCTGTTACATCTTTCGCCGAGTCCCGGGCCGGTTCTGTTGTCGTGCGCACTTTGATATACTCCGGAGTTATGCTGTGTTTATGGTTCACCGAGCTACTCGCCAGAGGGTCGGGTTCCACTTATATTTGGTGTTATGCTGTGTATGGCGTTATGCTGTGTTATGATATGTGACGGGGATACGGAGATTTGAAACTTTCTAGTGTTATGCTGTGTATTGGCGCCATTGACAGGCGGACGACCATATTCTTCTGTACCCTATGCATGACTTACATATTTTTGAAAGTAAACATTTTGATATGTTAGATTTGTACTTATTTTCTGTACTACTATCTCGTTTATGCCTCCGATTTGTTTCTGTATCTTCTGCTTTGCATACTCAGTACATATTTCGTACTGACCCCCTCTCTTCAGGGGCTGCGTTTCATGCCCGCAGGTACAGACGCACAGTTTGGTGATCCACCAGTTTAGGACACCCTCTTCTGCCGTTTAGAGTTCTCTTCTCATTCCAGAGCCTACATTTTGGTATATATATATGTTTGTTGTGTATGTATATATTTTTTCAGGGGTACGGCGGGGCCCTGTCCCGCCATATGTTTCGGCTGGTCTGTTTAGAGGTCTGTAGACGTATATGTGTGGGTTGTGCCTACTTTTGTACAGGTGTGTTTGTATGCTCCTATTCGTCATGGCAGCCTTGTCGGCATGCATTTGTATATGTTTTGGGCCGTTGCGCCATTTGATAGCCTTGTCGGCTTCTGTTATATATATGTGTATATATGGTTGTGTTTGAAATGTGTCTGAGATAGTTTGATATAATTTGAGGCAGCGTGTGATACTAGTGTCGTATACGCTATCTGTATGTGATTCGTTCGGGTTGAGTGTGTCAGGGTGCCCAACTCGGGCACTAGTCACGGCCTACGGGGTTGGGTCGTGACACCTCTACCATAGAGGCTCAGGGTCCGTGATGAGGTTTTCCACCCTATCGTACTATAGGAGTCCAACTATGATATCATATTTTCCACAACCCAAGTTTATAGCTGACGTGTTGTTTTCCTTGGCCCAACAAAACTCACTTTTCTATTTCTTGAGCTACCCCGAGCCCTAAAGCATATGCATGTACCATGTGAGCTTGTACACTCTCTTATATAGCTGTTCACTCTTCTCTCTTTTTGATATAGGACTTAAGATGTCACATGTATTTCTTCTTTGAAAGTTTGCCAATTTCAAAGCCCGAGAATCCTTATTTTGACTCGTCCACGTCAGTCTAAGCCTATATCCCACTAGTGATTTTGTTGGTTTCTCCTAGGCTCACACTTAAAATGTGTTAAAAGGTTCTAAGGCGTGCTTCCTTATATACTTATCCCTTGTTTTATCGATGTGAATTTGTGTAGGATATTATATTCACTTTTTTAAAGACTCAGCGTTCTCGTTGGAGTATCCCCTATCATCATCTCAAAGTCAGTTAGATTCAGCTTAATTCACTTGAATATTGAGGTTTGCCCCACCATTGCTCTAGGTTATACGCGAAGTGACTCGGAAAGCAAATTTGTTACAACTCAAGCTCATGACACATATTGTTCGCTTTGGCTTAAAAAGCTTCATGAATTTGTCCCTTAGCCATCATCGAGCCCAAATGAGAATGCATCGTGTGAACTTGAGATTAGTCTTATATAACACTTCACTCTTCTCTTCCTTTCTGATGTTGATTTGCGTAAGGTATCATATGCACCCGTTCATCCGAAGTCTATTAGTCTTTCTCTTTGGCCCATCCTCATCAACCCGCCATCGATCATGGGTATCACAACTCCTTGTTGGAAATATTAGGTGCGGTTGAACCCGATTTTTACCTGCTCCATCCGCCACTTGTTAAGGCTTGCCTTAGTCTTCTTGATTGGAGGCACAAACTTGAAAGTGAATCATTATAGTATTTATTAGTAATTGAGTGTTCATAGAACAAAAGGTCTTGCCCCAGAAGTGAGAAATTTGGATTTTTAAGTCAACTTCTCTTTATTAATTGTTAAGAATGAAAACGAAGCTTATCTTTGACCATAAAACCACTTATTCAAATGCAATAGGTTTCATCAATCGATATACTGTGAGCTGCCTACTAAATGCTAACAATAGTTAATTAGTTAAGTATATCTCTACGTCTTCATTCTTCTCAGCAAATTTCCTCTCTTAATTGTAGATTTGTAGTCAAGTCAACTATCAATTTCAAAATAATACGTTCCTTAACAAAGGTAACCACATGATATTGCCAGCAGTAGTCACAGGGAGAAAAGTCCTACTTCTCCGGACATTGCTAGCTAAAATCCTGAACCATACCTCATGGAAGCACACGTTTTGGGGCAGATAAATCGATCAGGTCGAGCAGCTAAAAAAAATCGTTATTGTACACTAGCTGGTCAGTGGGGATAAGAGTGTTCCGTTGGTGTTCTCTGTCTTGGTGCAACCTTACTTAATCAGAAGATCAAACTGAACAACTTCTGTGTAGAAACCGGGGAATCCATCTCGATCAACCTGAATGAGTCTATAATCCTCCTCCCACAAAGTGGTTTGGCTAAAATTAAATAATTAGAAAAAATGATCAGGCAAGTTTTATCTCTTTGAAATAGATTGAAAAAGCATAACGTAAAATGTAACAAATACAATACTTATTATTGAGAATGAAATTGAACAAAGCTTATAATTACAACCCGTTATCAAGAGTTGTGATGAGATGGATATAATTCTTCATTCTTAATTAACCAGGGTTCAGGGTTTGAGCCCCATGAAAGGAAAAAAATCCGACGGGAAGCCCTTTTCTTTAATAAGCCTCACGTGCACTATTCAAATTAGTCGGAACGTCAAAAGGGATAATACCGGTCATAGGGTGGAAAATCCAAAAAAGAAAATGACTCATATCTTTAACAAAAAAACCACTCATTAGATATTTTACGTATTTTATACTATTTACGTTACAAAATATGCACAGATTGTTCAAATACAAAAGGTTTCATGAATTGCTAAACTGTGAGCTATTGCTAAAACGCTAACAAATAGTTATATCGCCATCTCTAAATTCTTAGCAAATATTAGTTCCTTTCTTAATAGTATTCAAGGTCAACTACCAATTTCAAAACAATACGTTTCTTAACAAAGTCAACCACAATATATTGCCTGCAATTACAGGGAGATGTCCCACTTCTCCGCACATTGCTAGCTTTGTCACCAAGTCAACCCCACACCAAACTTTCAAATTCAAAATACAAAAAAACTAAATAAATAAAAGGAAAATTTCAGAAACCTGTCCTCACATTTTGTTTCGTTTCATTGACCTCCCCTTACGTTTGCAATATTGCAGCTACCTCTCCTATTTTAACTTTTATGTTGCAACTATTTTATTTATTTATTACTAATGAAAAATAATATATCTGGATTAATTTGCCCTCCCTAAGATTCTGCTCTTTTTGATTAATTATTATTTTATTAATAAGTTTGTATTGAGTATCTACTGCAGTGTGAGAGAGTAAAAGAAGAGAGGCCTTCGTTGTGACTGAAAAGTTTGTCACTCTAATCCTTCATTGTAATTTTAATCCGAAGGAAAAGAGAAGATGGTCTTCTTAGATAAATAGTTTAATAATAAATCTTCTTAGATAAATAGTTTAATAATAAAGAGTCGATGGTCTTCTTTTTCTTGCTGTTAGACTTATTTGATTATTATACAAAATTTACCCTGACAGAATAATTTTTTTTAAAAAAAAAAATGGTCTTCATTTAATATTCCTAAGAAAGAAACTTTTAAAGAAGATATTAATGAAATAATAATTAATCAAAAGAGAATGATCTTAGGGAGGGCAAATTAGTCTAGATATATTATATTTTTATTAGTAATAAATAGAATAAAATAGTTGTAACATAAAAGTTAAAATAGGGGAGGTAAACGTAATATTGCAAACGTGAGGGAGGTCAGTGAAACGAAGGAAAACGTGAGGGGAGGTTTATGAAATTTTTCTTAAATAAAACAATACAAAAAGAACAAGACATTCACTCAAATTATAACACAAAAAATTATTGCTCATTGCAACCAAATAATACTATTTATGAAAAGAATAATTGGTTATACCTGAAATAGTTCATGTATAAACTATGACGTATCTAGATAAACACAAATAAAGAAAAGAAAAACAGAGCTTATAAGGATTAAACAATCCCAAAGTTAAACAGGGATTAAATTACGCCAATTAAGGCTTTAATCTTTAACAATGTACTTACAATATGTTATGAATTCTGTAATTCAAATTCAAAAGCCCTAATGCCCTTGGAAAAACAAAAGGAAATACAAGAAGCCTCATCCAAAACTCAAAGTTCTTTTTAATTCATATAATTATCCGATATCTACCACTAGAATGAGTAATTCATATTCGTATCGCATAGGACTTCCCAAAAGACAAAATCCATCGATAAAGGTGCACGTGCCTGAAAATCTCGAACTTATATTAAAAAGCCAATTAAGCAAGATGAAGCGCACAACCTGCCCTTCACTAAGCTTAGGTCTTAAGCGTACTTTAACTGAGCCTGTAACGATATTAAATTCAAAATCTCATGTTAAAAATAGAGAAAAATGGCATCCATTTCCTCACAATCGTTGCTGATTAAAACTTAAAAATTTGATATTAGATATCTTAGACATGTGAAAACTAGAAAATATTTCCTTAGTTTGGATAATACCAACCGAAATAGAAGAATTCTTGTTTTTCAAAGAGTAGTGTTACTTCAATTTGCAAACCTTATGCCCGTTAATTACCTCTATAAATAATCAAGCATTAAACTCTAATTTCTCAAACCAATTTGAGTTAAAAAAATTATTTTATGCTAAAAATGTTTTTCAAAAAACATTTTTATTTCTTATTCCCCCCTTCTTTTCCTTCAACATTATGCTTTGTGTCAAGAACAAGTAGTTAGATCAGCCTATTGGCTCTCTAACTTCCACGTATCATCTTCAGAAATAGATAAAAGATTTAGAAGATGGTTGAATTCCTTGTGTATTATTCACATAATGGTTCAGTATTTATACAAGAAAGCAAGAGAAAATATCCTACCAAAGATAGAAGATCCTAATTATAATGAAATCCTAATCATGTTAATTACAACCAGATTGCAAGGGATTATAATCAAATCATATCAGATTATAATCAAATCCTATCAATCACTTGAGAATAGGGTGATTTCCTTATACGCCCCCTCAAGATGGCGATCGATTAGAAACGCCAATCTTGCACCGAAGATCTGCAAACAGAGAACTAGGGAGAGCTTTTGTAAGTAAGTTAGCAAGTTGATCTTTTCCAGAAATATGAGAAACTCGAAACTGGCCATTTTGAACCATAGTGCGAACAAAATGATAATCAACCTCGAGATGCTTCATCCGCGAATGGAAGACCGGATTAGCAGCGAGATATGTGGCACCTAAATTATCACAGTAGACAGCTGGCTGTCTTGGTAATGAAACAGCAATCTCACGAAGTAAATTATGAATCCATTGAATTTCAGCAGTAGCAGAAGCAACAGAACGATATTCCGCTTCAGTTGATGATCTTGCGACACTTCGTTGTTTCTTTGAGCTCCAGGAGATTAGATTTTTACCAAGATAGACAAGAAAGGCACTGGTGGAAGAGCGGTCATCTTTATTTCCTGCCCAATCTGCGTCTGAGAAGGCATGGAGATCAAGTGGAGACTTATGATGTAGAAAGAGACCATAGTTCACCGTTCCAACTAAGTATCGAACCACGCGTTTGACTGCAGACCAATGATTTTCAGTTGGACGATGGGAAAATTGTGCTAGCTTGTTTACAGCAAAGGCTATATCCGGTCTCGTCAGTGCCAAATACTGCAAGCTACCAACAACAGTACGATAGAGCTTAACATCATCAAGATGTGTGCTGTCCTCCAAGGACAATGAATTTCCAGTAGACATGGGAGTATTAACTGCTTTCGCACCAGCCATCGGTGCCTTATCAATTATGTCATTAATATACTTCTTCTGAGATAAGAAGAGCCCATTAGAAGTTCTCACAACTTGAACACCAAGAAAATAATTAAGAGAACCAAGGTCTTTGATAGAGAAGCGTTTCCCAAGTGTCAAAATAAACTGATCGACAGTATTTGGATTATTCCCCGTAACAATAAAGTCATCGACATAAACAACCAAGTAAACAGTGATGGCCGACTGATTGTAAATGAAAAGACAATGATCAGCATGAGAAACTTGAAAACCCAAGGTTAGAAGATGGCTCCGTAGTTCTGAATACCAAGCCCGTGGTGCCTGTTTAAGGCCATAAATTGCCTTCTTGAGTTTGCAAACATGTGTAGGCCTTGTGTGGTCAACAAAACCTTTAGGTTGAGCCATATAGACCTCTTCCGTTAGATGACCATGCAAGAAGGCATTATTGACATCCAATTGACGTAAAGGCCAATCTTGTGTCACAGCTACCGTTAAAATAACTCGAACTGTAGTGTGCTTAGCAACTGGAGAGAAGGTCTCAATATAATCAATGCCTGGTCGTTGTGTAAATCCTTGAGCAACAAGAAAGGCTTTATATTTATTTAATGACCCGTTAGAATTGAGCTTGACTCGAAAAATCCATTTAGAGCCAACTAATTTTTGCTTCGCGGTAGATGGAACGAGCTCCCATGTACCTTGTTTCTGTAATGCTTGAATTTCTTCTTCCATGGCTGCCTTCCAATCAGGATCTTTTAGTGCTCTTGAAACAGATTTTGGCTCGGTTTTGATGTTGGGCAGTAAGTTGTGCTCAGGCAGTGCAACATGCTGGACACTTAAGGGAATGGAAGAAGAGGACGAATCATGGTTGGGCGTATTGGCAGGGGATTTGGATGGAGTGTCATTGGCTTGGATGAGAGAATTGGTTTTTGTTCCTGAAAGAGAGGTGTGCAGGCACAACTTTTGTGTGGGTTTATAGATATTATTCTTTGCTCGGGTGATCATATGATGAGTGTTTCCTGGTAAATTACTGTCATGGTGAGAAGATAATAAAGTGAGAGAGTTATTAGGTGGAGAGCTCATACCTAAAACATGTACCGGTGATCTCAATGAGTCATTTGATGATGAAGTACTGTCGTTAGAAGCCACTGGAGTAGTTGGACCAGGAGACGGACATTAACGACTGACCAAATTTGGACTAGAAGAAAGGGTTCGTCCAGTAGTAGAAGAGGAACAAATAGTTGGGTTTGAAAGGTGTAAGTGTGGGACAATGAAATGGGGAGTCCAATTGTCAACAGTAGCATCACTCACCCGAGCATCACTAAGTTGGATGGTTTTAAAGGGAAACTCATGCTCAACAAAATCTACATGTCTCGAAATAAAAAGTTTCGAAGTGACTGGATCATAGCATTTATATGCACTTTGATTTAAAGAATACCCAAGGAACACACATGGAGATGAACGAGGTTGTAGTTTGTTTTGTGCATATGGTCTTAGCCAAGGATAGCACAAACAACCGAAAACACGAAGTTTCTTATAATTTGGGAGAGATCCATAAATTCGAAGGTATGGCGAATCGTTATTCAATAAGGGGGTGGGCATTCTATTTATCAGATATGCGGCAGTCTGAAAAACGTATGACCAAAATGATAATGGAAGATTAGAAATATGAAGAAGAGTAATACCTGTTTAAACAATATGCCTATGTCGTCTTTCAGCCGTTCCATTGTGTTCGAGAGTGTGTGGAGGAGTCAAAAAGTGAGAGATTCCATTGGAAGCAAAGAAATCCTTTAAACCGATAAATTCACCACTATTGTCTGAGTAAAAGAAGACAATAGAATGATTAAAGAATTTCTCTACGATGGCTTTAAATTTTGGAAAAATATGCGCAACTTCAGATTTCCTTTTCATAGGGTAGAGCCAAACATATTTTGTATAATGATCCACAAAAATGAGATAGTATTTAAAGCCATCAACAGAATCTAAAGGTGAAGATCCCCATACATCAGAATAGATAAATTCCAAAGGTCGCATCGATTTTATTGATGAAACTTGAAAAGGAGCCTTGTGCATTTTATTACACTTACAAGAATTGCAGAAAAACTTAGAAGTGTTTATTGTAACAGGAATATCAATTAGTTGTAAAATTCGACGCAATATAGGAGAAGACGGGTAGCCAAGACGACAATGCCATTGTGAAACAGTGGACAGTTCTGTGGAATTGATAGTTGGTACAGAAGAAGTAGATGTTTCATGAGGTAATAATGGCCACTCGTAAACGCCATCCTTAGACTTTCCCACTACCAGAGGCTTCCTCGTGCAGTAATCCTTCACAATAAATGAAAACGGTGAGAATTTAACATTAACATTATTTGATGAGCATAATTGATAAACAGAAATAAGATTCTTTTTCATTCGAGGGACACAAAGAACATTATTAAGATATAAAGGCCTTGAGAGGGAAGGTAAAGAAGTAGAGCCAGAATGTGTCACTGCCAAATTTTTACCATCACCCAGCATCACATCGTTACCACCATCATAGTCAGAATGCATTGATAGATTTTGAAGATCTGCAGTCACATGGTGAGATGCACTAGAGTCTACCAACCACTTAGAATTATTTTGGTTGGAGGTTTGAGCAAAATTTGCTCTCGGAGGAGCCCTTGTGCTTCCAGCAGAGGAGGAACTTGAGCCACCCATGGCAGATTGCTTTAACCAAGGAAATAGCTTCCAGCATTGTTTCACTGTATGTCCAACCTTGTCACAATATTGACAGATCACACTAGAACCATCTCTCTGATTCTTTGATGGGAAAAATTGGTTTGGCCGTTGATTTGAGATAGGTTGGCCTCTAGAAGCAGAGTAACGATTTGTGCGATTGGTGTGTTTGTTCGATACCCTATTGTGAGAAGTATAATTTGCTGTTATTGGAATAGAATTGGAAGAAGTTTCATGAATAACACTGCTCTCATGATCACAAAGCTTTTCATGGAGTTCATCAAAAGAGAAAGGAGTTTCTCGCGCACGAATTGCAGCAGATATCATCTTATATTCAGAGGGGAGCCCATTAACAACATGAATGGTCACATCATCCATCGTTAGATTTGCTCCTGCAGCATTCAAAGTTGTAACAAGCTGCTTCACTTGTTGAAGGTATGAAGCCATATATTTAGTACCTTTGTTCACTCGTGTCAAAGACTCCTTGAGTGTAAGGAGACGAGCACGCGAAGATCGGGCATACAGATTGTGGAGTGTTGTCCACACAGCACAGGAAGTTGGATCTGAAAGCACATACGCTGCTACCTCTAAAGTGAGTGAGGCTACAAGCGCACTTCGGAGCAATTGGTCTTGTCGAACCCAATACAAAGAGTTTAGTTGTTGTTCTGTAGGAGGAGAATCAACATGTGAAGTGAAGTTATATCCAATCAAGATAGAACGCCACTGAGAGTACCAAAGTTGGTAATTGGAGGATGAAAGTTTGACGGGAGCTTGAGCATTGGTATTAATAGAGATAAGTTGCTGGTCATTTTCTAGTACAGTGGTGTTTGTGAGTTGTACGGAAGTTATGACAGTAGAGTGGTTATTAGGAATAGAAGAAAGGCATGGAAGGGTAGAAATGACAGAAGGAGTGGTAGGAACTGGCGGAAGATGAACAGTTGCGGACGACATTAACAGTGACGTCGCTGGAAGGTTAACTGAACTGGTAATGGTCGTTGTTGGTGCAACGGAAGACTGTGTGATTTGCTCCATGTATAGAAAGATAGTGCTGGAGGAAAAAAAATTAGAGATGCCGTAAGGCGAGCAGCTCCGATACCATAAAAGATTTAGAAGAAGGTTGAATTCCTTGTGTATTATTCACATAATGGTTCAGTATTTATACAAGAAAGCAAGAGAAAATATCCTACCAAAGATAGAAGATCCTAATTATAATGAAATCCTAATCATGTTAATTACAACCAGATTGCAAGGGATTATAATCAAATCATATCAGATTATAATCAAATCCTATCAATCACTTGAGAATAGGGTGATTTCCTTATAATAGAATCCAAATATTTCACTCATCTCTTTTGTGCATTTGCTACTATTAATCCCAAAGTTTTCAAGTCTCCATTTCCCCTTCAAATGTATCACCATTTTCCACTTTCACAAAAAATGTTCAACAAAAAAACCCTTCAATCAAAACCCTCTTGTCCATTAAGGACTCTAATTCTTTCACTTTTTCTACCATGGCTAGTACTCCAACTACACGGAAAAATTTTCATCGATTCTTCGATATCTTTTAATTTCCATGGCTTAGATCTTTACTGGACTTACCCTCAATCGAATTCAGACATGACCTACTTGGAAATTCTTGTAAAAGAATGGCAAACCGCGATAATCTTGGAGTCTAAAGAATCAGGTAAACCAACATTGTGATGGAATACAGACATAAACAACAGAAGTAAATTATCAGGATCGAACTTGCATGTAATATTGACAACACGTAATCAAGATTTTAATCAAACATAAAATCAATTGATATCTCTTGAATCGTGACCGCGACCGCAAAACGAACCTTCAAGCATCCACGTGATCTTGCTTCAATTCCACGGTTTGCAGTCTTTTGCTATTAACCTAAGTATTCTATGAACAAAAATACTCGAGTGGAGAGTATTACGGCTAAGAATTTTTTTTTATCTCTCTTACGGCTGAAAAACCTTGTATATATAGCCACATTTAGGGTGTAAAAGCCTGGCAAAATGTGTGGGCTTTTCTTTTCCCCAAAGAATCTTATTTTCCAAGTTCTAGAATAATTAGGCATAGCAAGGCACCACATATTTAATAACGAGGCTTCCAATTGTGGTATTAATTCGGAATATGAATGAATTAATCTTACCACAATAAATTACAATTTATTCCACTAAAAAACTGTAATTGCACTCCTCAGTTTAATTTCAAAATCTTTCATTAAAACTTATTTAACTCCCCATGTTAAGATTACAAATACCATAAATTAAATTACGGACAATTTAATTCATTGACTAATTAAATCCTTTATACTTCCACTTGACTTATTTCATGTGACGGATACAAAATCCACCTGTAGGGTTTTCACATGAAAAATTATAAGCATCCATAAAAGGTTGTCATCAATCTCAAAGTCGAGACATGGATTCTATCAACTGATTATTATTTCTCAAATGTTATTTGTTACTATCCAACCTATCAGATACATTAACTCACAATAGAGTTGTACCTTTTGATAAATAAAAATAATGAACAAATCACATTGATCATAATAATTATATCAAGATTAAGAGTCTAAGTACATTTAATGAAGTAGAGAAGTTGTTTTATATATTCAGTAAAAAAAAACACTTATCTCTACTTGGTCCGTTCAATACATACAAAATGTACCAGTACAAGAATTCGAAACTATACCGTTCCCATAATGAAGATACATCATATTTAATCTTGTGCTACAATCATACAGATAACTTTGTCCAATTTCCATCTTAGATTGTGAACATGAACTTTATACTTATAAGGACCAATGATTTATTCTTCCATGTATAAGCTAAACTATATACACTAAATCATCTACTATATAAGTAAAAGGACACACATACTAATACATGATCTATTTAACTCTATCAAAAATTGAATAAACAATTGTTCTTTAATAAATACTATATCCAAACGCATGGTTAAAGTATATATCCCAACCCATTGTTACTAAATGTTAGAGTTTATTACAAGCCAAAAATTGATGGTACTTTGAATTACCCTTCAAAGTCATTAGCAAGAAGCCTAGATTGGATTAATCTAATAATGGCTTATAACTTCACTTCTGCTAATCTTTCGCGCGTAACGCGCCCTCGTGCTGCATTATTAGATCAGGATTCTGGAAAAAATATTAGTGGAAGTGCTATCTAAGAAATGCCCTCTAAGAAAATAGTTTTAGGGTTGCCATTTTTTGGGTATGCATGGAGATTATTGAATAGGAGAAATCATGATCTTAATGCACCATCAAGGGGACCTATTGGTGGTGGTGATGGATCAATGGGATATAAACAAATTAATGAGTTTTGTGTTAGAGCTACAACAACGTTTGATGCTGACATTGTTGGGAATTATATATTGCTGGTTGGGCACGACATGAATGAATTTTGATGAATATAATACCATATTCACTAAGGTTGCTTATGCTAAGAAGAATGGATTGCTTGGTTACTTTGCATGGCATGTTGGGGTGGATGATAAATGGAATCTTTCGCAAGAAGGTTAGTAAATTAATACGTAAGTAGTACTTAATTTTTGTGCTCTTTTTTGTTTTCCCCGTTTCCGTACCATTTTAGGGACATAAGCGCTATCTAACAAAGACAATTTCATTTTCAAAGGCTAGCTCAAACCTAATTCCTCCACTACAAACATTTACAAAAAAACAGAAATTAGCAACGAACAATTTCTGTTGCGAAACAGAAAAGATCCATCAATAATTTTAATTATTAATAATGGATTAGCTCTAGATTATATAAAAAAAAAATCATGTTAGCTACAGGTTACCTGGCAAGATTATCGACAAATGTTGTAGCGATTCTTGTTTTTTGGTGGTACTGTTGTTAAGGATGAAGGTTCACTTACAATCCCACCATAATCTTTGGTGGTTTTCTTATTTTTCAAGTTACTATTCACAATTGCCAAAAAAAAAATTATTATTATTATTATTATGTAAAAGTACTCTTTACACAATCAACTTATATAATATAAATTCAATTACACTATAAAATTTGGTTAAATCAATTATTTTCTTCTAATCTTTTTTTCCTTGCTTTGAATTTGTTTCCAGCATCACAAACTTGGGAAGCGCAGGTGGAGTCTCTTTTGGTCAAATTTCGATTGATCTGGCATGTTGGGACATCTTTATTGCAGTCAACTTTGACTAGAAGAAAAAAAAGATATTAATATAGTAGCTTGAATGTTTTTCTCCTTCTTTTGTGATCCATATAAATTTCTTGATAGGCCACATCAAAAGCCTTGTGATGTACCAAAGTATGAAACAAAAATACAAAATGCAAGAAAATAAATTGCAAGGTGAATCATGCCGCACCTTATTCTTTCTTTATCATTATTTCCTCTTTTGTTTTTTTTTTTGGGCTGGGCGCCCGCCGGGGTGGGGGGGGGGGGGGGTGAGTATCTTCCATATTTCTTCCGAATGATCTTAATTATGTCCATTGCTAACTTAACTAGATCAATTTTCACCATTTTTTTAATGGAAAATGACTTCAAATCTAATGATAGCAAAAAACATTTTTATTTTGTGCGGAATGCCCTTCAAAGGCACTGGTCTTTAATTTTTTGCCCTCAAATTTGAAATCTTTAATTTTTATCCTTTGCCTAAAACCCATGGGATCTGGGTTCGAATCCCCCGCTCAGTCAAATAATAAAAAAAATTCACAACGCAGAAATTTTTAGCAAATTTAGGCCTATTCGGGAAAAGTTAGCCCTATTCAAGCTGAAGTTTGCCTTAGCTTCTGCCTGAATAGGCCTACTTTTGCCCAAATTTAGGCCTATTCGGGCAAAAGTTAGGCCTTAAGGCAGAGTTTTGTAAAATTCCAATTAAGTAAAAAAAAAATTGCTTTAAGGCAGAGTAATTTGAAACTTTGCCTGAGATAGAGTTTTGCATTTAAAACTCTGCCTTGCGAATCCAAACTCTACCTTGCGATTTTTTTAAAAAACAATCCTGAGCAAGGGTTCAAACCTAAAACGAAGGAATTTTTAGCGAAGGACAAAAATTAAAGATCACCAATTTGAGCGGCAAAAATTAATGACCAATGCCTTTGAAAGGCAATCGTGCAAATGACCCAGCAAAAAAAGGAAAAATCCAATTGTGCTACGGTCATTCGAACAAATGCTCTTATTCAGGGTGGTCTTTCATTTTTCTCCTTCAAATTGCTGGTCTTTTAATTTTTGCCCTTCTCCACTTTAATTGGAGGAAAATACCCCTAAAATTATGGGTTCAAATCTCAGCAGAGTATAAAAAAAATTCGTAAGGCAGAATTTTCTAGCAAATTAGGTTTATCCGGGCAAAAGTTAGATCTTAAGGTCTAACTTCTGTAGAATCCCAGTAGAGTTAAAAAAAAAAAATATATGCCTTGCGAAATATCCCAAGGAAAATTAAGGCAGAATTTGCCTAAGACAAATTTTTTGCGAAGCATTGCCTTGTGATTTTTTTTATTTTTTATTTTACTTGACGGGGATTCGAACCTATAACCTAAGGATATTTTCGAGCACTTTTTTAAGCAAAGGAAAAAAAAATTAAAGACCAGCAATTTAGGGGACAAAAATTAAAGACCAGCGCCTTTGATGGCAATCCACGCAAAAAAAAAAATGATTGGGGACATTTACAGGATTGCCCTTCGCTGGGGGTGGTCTTTAATTTTTACCCCTAAAATTGGTGGTCTTTAACTTTTGCCCTTCGCTAAAAATCTCTTGATTTCGGGTTCGAACCCCCTCTCAGTTAAAAATTTTAAAAAAATTCGCAAGGTAAAGTTTGGATTCACAAGGCAAAATTTGCATGGGCAGATATTTGCCTTCAAAACTTTGCCTTGCGAATTCAAACATTTGCTTTGCGATTTTTTTTTTAAATTGAGCTGGGGTTCGAACTCATAACATCGGGGTATTAGGCGAAGGGACCACTAATTTGAAGGCAAAAAATTAAAGACCACCCCAAATTATTTCTTGTATGAGACCTCATTTGTCTCCCCTTTCTTCGTTGCTTAATCGGTCTCGGAAACTATTAGATATATGTGAATAAAATTATTTCTTTTATTTAATCAGAAAAGTTACTTCTCTTTAATTATTTCATCTAAAAAATTACTCAAGTCGAAAAATAATATATTTGACATCTTTTTAAATATGTGGCACCAAATCTTTTAAGTCAAAAATAGAAAACATTAGCCTATTTTAATCAAAAATGTCATGTTCGACTAAATACCCGACCGTAAAATTCCTTTATATTCCTTTACATGCTAAACAAAAGGTCCAAAATTACCGGCCTTGGTCCTATAATGACATTTAAGCAATGACTTTATTCACCTATTTTAATAAGGGAAAATTTTAATAACATACAATTCAGCAAACAAAATTATATTTGCGTAGCAATATTTTTAAATTACACTCGCATAGTCACTTTTTCACGGTATACAATAATATACAACTTTATACACCTAGAGTAGACAATATAACAACCTAGTATAAAAGTATATATACAATATTATACAACTTTATACACTTACCGGAGATAATGTATCAACCTTGTATAAATATGTATAATAGTATATAAGAGATATTTATACACGTTTCCGTAACCCCCACTCCGACCTCAGCCCAAGACATAGCACGTGATGAATGCCACTGCCGCAAAGCTCACAAACAGTATCTGCATCAATCCATCGGCGGCGATTGAAGGAGATAACACGCGAAGAGGGAGAGACGAAGAGCAACAACTTTGCGGTTAACTCGGTTAAAACGGGTAATTATTTTGTCCTAATTGTCATACAGTGTTATTTTCCCTTTTAATAATTCGGTGATCGTTACTAAGCCACAAATCTGAAAGGATTAGTTGATGACTAATAGTACAACTCTGGTAGCACTGCACATTTTGTAATGACGCAGTTTAAATTAATACTCATCTGTTTTAATTTGTTTGAACTTATTTTCTTTTTATTTCGTGCCAAAATGAATGGCCTCTTTCTTAATTTGAAAACAAATTCATTTTATGAATGATTTACAGTCACACAAATTTTCAAAGCTTATTTTGAATCATAAGTTTCAAAAGTCTTCCCTCTTTTTTAAATATTGTGTCCAGTTAAATGGATTCATATAAATTGAAACGGAAGGAGAATTAGTATATGACTTTTTGGACCCAAAAGAAAAAAGTACAGATTCATTTAAGCAAATACTTGTGCGTTCCTATCCATGTGATTGCATTAATTAATTAGTCAAATCTAATTGAGTAAGTTCACATACTTTACATTCTAATGACCCAGCTGGCTAATTATATCGAGTATTCAATACAAGGCAAAATATTCCCTTCATCTAATCATGTTTTTGCAGTACTATTATAACAAGCTGGCTAATCCAAAGTCAATTCTAACAGTTTAATTAGCTGTCATTGCTATCCTAATTGTTGAAGAGTTAATACAAACCTCAGCTGCATTAAAGTCTACTCCCTTCCGCTATACATTTCGCTACATGGTTTGGTTAAGCTATTTGACTTGAAATAGATTTTAAGAAATTTAAAAAAAGCACTCCTTCTGTTTCAATTTATGTGAACTTTTTACTATTCGGGAAGCCTACGAGGTGTTTCTTTGACCACATTTTTCTTACATATTTTCTAAATTATTTGAATTATAAATGATCATAATTTATAATACTTTTTATGTGGTCTCTAACTATATAAATTTTACTTCTACAAACTTGACAAATCTATGTCAAAATTTACGGTCAAAATTATGAAATTTGACCATGTACTCCAAAAAGATTCATATAAATTGAAACAGAGAGAGTACAATATAATACTTTTTTTTTTGTTAAGGTATATATGTATATAAAGTGGAGTACTAAATTATCATTCAATGAATACTGGTGATGAAAGTTTCACGTGTCTTTTCATTTTCTATCTTTGATGAAAGTTTCACGTGTCTTTTCATTTTCTATCTTATAAAAAGAATATTTTTTTATATCAAGTAGTTCCCAAGAGATCAATAAAAAAAAACACAAAAAATCTTTAAATAAAATACACGAAATCTTTATAGTATCATGTTCTTTTATTCAAATTATAAATGGGCATAGAAGATCATTTCCTCTCAAAAAATTGAGAAAGAAATTGTAATATAATTTAACTCTTTCTGCTAATGATGTAAAAGAGTTTTTCCACAATCAAGTTAAAAAAAACTGCAAACCGAATATTCATAAAAAATTTCAATTAGTAACTTAAAGTATAAGACATGCTAAACAAGTTAAAATACACTGATAGTATAAACAATTTTCTACACTATCTGTATTAAAAAATTAAATCCATTGCAAGGAGTAGCATCATCGTGCGACCAATTGAGTAATTGTTGCATTGTCAATGTCTATTTCTTGTGATGATCCATTTGGAATAATTTTGACAACTTGATCTTCATCTTCCTTTGTAGAAAATACAGGCCTCTTAGGAGAATTCATTACTAAATTTTCAATGTTCTTTAACATTGAAGAAACTTCCAACATTGTAGGCCTATCCAATGGATTTTCTTGGACACATAATAATGCAATTTGCATGCATTTCAATAGTTTACAAGATGATGTTGTATCATCTAGTGATACATCCATAAACTCCATGCCTTTACCATCTCTCCACATCTCAAATGCCTGCATATTTTATTCAATAGCAAAAGGAAATAAACTAAATGAGTTAAAACAAAGTCCATGCATCTTCATATCATTAGTTGATATACACTAAAATGTGAAAGTATTTATCAATGTATTTTTATCTGTTGTAGTAAGCTATTTGTCTTACTTCCCAGGTTAATTATTAAAACCTACTTAACTAATATGAGCAGTTACTTGTTAGTTCTCTTTTTAAATGATCTGATATATAGTGTAAGGTTCTTTGCATTGTCAGCGTAAAAAAATGGAACTCTTACTGTTAAGTCATAATATACATCGTGGATATTAGAAATGTTTACACAGTCATTTTAACCTGTTGTGGCAGGTAACCTATCTTATTTTATAGATTATAATTATAATCTCACATTTTAGGGAGGCAATCTGCTGCAATAAATTAAAGCTAATAACGTAAATTTTCTTGCAAGATTAGTTAAATTCTACTCCCGTTATCCCAATATATGTGACACTTTTTTCCTTTTAGGCAATAGCATAAAGAACGTCACCTTTTTATATTTAGTAACAATTTAACTTTATACGTCCTATTTTACCTTTAATGAGATGATTTAGAGTCACGAGTATTTATGACTTATTTTAAACCATAAACTTTCAAAAGTCTTCCTATCATTCTTAAACTGTATGTCCAACAAAATTAATATTGACGAAGGGAGTAATAAATAGTACTCCCTCCGTCATCTTATTTTCCGTTTTTATTTGTCCCTAAAAGGGTGTCTTTTTCTATAATTAATAAGTTGATAATTCAACATAATATCCTACATGACAAGTTTATAACCACAAGGTTAAAATGACATGTTTAGTACATTATATGCATCTATAATTTAGGACCACTAGATTCAAAAATCTCTCCTTATTTCTTAAACTCCGTACTTAATCAAACTAAGACACTTAAATTGGGACGGGGGTTTGACTATACTAATAATATACTTGTAAACGTGTATGAAATCACAACTCACATATTCAAGAAGGTTTAAGCTTTCATCTGGACCATGCAGACATGTATTCTTCTTTCCACTTATGATTTGAAGAAGTAGTACTCCAAAACTAAAAACGTCAGATTTTGTTGAATAGATGCCTTGTTTTGCATATTCAGGTGGAATATAACCTCTGCAACTCATTGCAAATTAAATGAATATGTTAATTAAGAATATAACTAATCATAAGCTTAAATTCTTAACAGAAATGCCTATAAATAGATGAGTGTAATTTATACACACCGATAATGTAATTTTTTTAATGTATCAGGTAATTTAAAAGATATTTACAGATATCTTTTCATAGAGAGTAAAAATCGTAATTCTGAAACAAAGCAGATACAATATGTAAAGATGACTTGATCGTAATTTTTTTGATATCATCGTTATATATATAACCTTTCATAAAAAAAATGAAATTTGTAATTTTAAAAATAAGGTAGATTACATGCTACAACATGTAAAGACGATATGATATTAATGTAAATTTTCTTTAGACTATTAGCTATTAGTGTGTATAAGTCAAACTCTAAAGCCTAAATATATACTCCATCTATTCACTTTTACTTGTCATGTTTCGTTTTTCGAGAGTCAAACTGCATGGACTTTGATCAACATTTTAAGATGTATTTTTTCATCATATTAATATGAGAAGAATTGCAACTTATAGTATTTTTCGTATAGTTTCTGAACATCTGAATTTTAATTTTAAAATATTGAATTAATTTAATTCAATTTAGTTCTAAAGATTAGTCAAATTAACTCTCGAGAAGATAAATGTGACAAGTATAATACTTACAGTGTTCCAACGATTCGGTTTGTATTTGCTTCAACTGCATCCTTCTTAAATATTCTTGCCATACCAAAGTCAGAGATCTTTGGTTTCATGTATAAGTCCAATAAAATATTGCTGGCTTTCAAATCTCTATGAATAATTGTTAATCTTGAGTATTCTTGGAGATACAGCATCCCTTGAATAATGCCTTCAATTATTTGCACTCGCTTTTCCCAGTTCAAAAGTAATCTTCTGACTTGATCTATATGTGGAGGGGGGAGGGGGGGGGGGGGGGGGGGGGGAGGGGGGGAATCAAGTTGATGAAAAATATATGTATATATCATCCATATATACAATATTTTATATTCAATGACAACCTAGTGAAAATTTATACAATTTATAAAATTTTACTAGCATAAAAGAAAGGGTACTTGCATTATTTTTCATCCAAAAGATATTTATATGTAATTAAACCTCCGATAGAAAGCAGGATGTGTAAGCATACTTTTTTCAGAGTAACATTAAAAAAAAAAATCATTTTCTCGACATGTAATAGTAACATGTTCAAATGTCATTGAAAATAGACAATTTTTGAAAACTGTCATGGATTTCTAACTTAAAAAAAAAAAATGAAACTCCATCATTAGATCCTGGACAAATCCAAGGCATTATTATAGAGTTTCACCCTTTTTAATTCGAAATTTATGATGGATTTCAAAATCATAACAGTATCTTGAAATTTTTCACTTGTTTAAGATCGAAATTCATAATAGTGTCTGGAGTTTTCACATAAAAAGTGGCGACTTTTTAATAAAATTTTCTAAGACTGGCTATTTCTCAAAACCGGTGTGTAGCATTGATAGGAGTCTATCTCTGGTAAATATCAAAGTAGATATCTACATCAAAAATATTAAAAAGGAACACGGATATTGTCTTCTAAATGATGTAATAGTAAAAAAATATTATTACGCTATCAGTATATACTATAAAAAAAACTCAATAGGGAAAAAAGAAAGAAAAAGAATGACTTACTATAAATGTAGTAATCCAAGCTTTTGTTGGGCATATATTCATAGATCAACATCTTTTCTTCTCTTTCAATGCAAAATCCCACTACTTTTACAAGATTTATGTGTTGTAATTTTGCTGTAAGAATCACTTCATTTTCAAACTCTTCAAATCCTTGGGAAGAAGTCTCTGATAGCCTTTTCACTGCTATTTCTTTCCCATTTCTCAACTTCCCCTACTTGGATTAATGAATGATGATTAATTTTCTTTGTAAACATTGATAAAAAATAATTTAAGAACCATCAATTATAGGGGGAAAAACTACGATTATGAAGCATTTTACATACCATAAGCACATCTATATATATCAAAACTTCAAATCAAGTGCGGATCCATAATATAATAGGGTTAAAAGCTTGTCCACTTCCGGTGTTTACACCAAATTATACTAATTTACCATGGTCAAGTCAGAAAATAAGGTAAGGATGCATGTGCATTAATTAACTATGATTTTAAGGATAAAAGTGTTTGTGAAGACATGTGTCATTCATTTGTATAAACAACGGATGTGAGTAAGTTTTTACGTAGTGATATGTGGGTTCACGTGAACTCATCATTAACTTTTGCTCAAATCTTATGTATTTATTAAACCACTAAATATCTACAAATATTTGACAGTGAACCCTGTTATTATTGTATAATCATAAACTTCAAATCATGAACCCGTCTCTACCACAAACAATAAAATCAGCTTAGTAATTTTTAGTTTTAAGGAAAATGATCTTTAACTCTTTCTAAGAGTACCGGTCAATCAGGAGGTTAAGGTAGCAGATCTTGACTTTTTAATTAGAATTAGAAAAGCAATACTGTTATAATATATATATATATATATATATATATATATATATACATATGAATGTCCATATAATCTAGGTTTTTCACATGTCCTAAATAAGAGTAGGTACATGTACATTTGGTGGCATGTATGAAATGAAGAAAATGAAGCAACACAAGTTTGATTTTAACTCTTGGTGTTGTCATTGATGACTTCATCAAGAGATTTACCATCTCTATAAATAGATGGTTAAGTTCTCAATTTGTCAAGAGATAAAAACAAGAAGTGAAATACAATCTCTCCCTCCTTTCTACAAAGTTATTAGTTTGTTTCTCTTGTTTATTTCCAATTATATAGTTTTATAACACGTTATCAGCACGAGTCTCTAATCTTTTATTTGAGTTCAGCCCATATCGAAGTTTTTGTTATTTAAGGGGTTGCAATTATAAATCATCCGGGAAATGGTTCACGACGGTGTATGTAATCAAGTATTGTTTGCAATTCTTCATGAGGTTTGGGTATCTAGTAAGTTATACTTGTATCTTATAATAAAAACAGTTTCCATCACAGGTTGAAGTGATTTGAGCCTCTTTGCTTATTATTGTTGGTTTAATATTTTTAATTCACTTCTAATGTTACATGCTATGTTTATATATGCGTATATCGTGATTAATTTGGTACTTGTTTTTAGAATGATCCCAGAAGTGACATTCATACTTCACAAGTCTAAAGTATCATTAAATTTATTTATATTTATGGATCATGATCACTGAAAGTGATGATTCATATATAGGCCTCCATATTGTGATTTATATTGAAAATATGTTAGAGAAAAATCTCTACACTATATGCATATCTCGATTTGCTCCTGAAGTAGCAATATCTTAAAAGAAATTTTAAGCTATCACAATTTGATATGCTTAAGGCCTGCACGTTCAGATGATTGTGTTCCATTTTTTAAGAATGAGAACTTTTGATATAAGCTATAAATATAGATCCATTCCCTGAAGTGAATGTGATAATATGTAGTAAAGCTTATAAATATAAATGTGCATTTGATTGTGAAAATATCATGATCCATCTCCAGAAGAGATAATTATTTATTTACAAGTATCATGACACTAGCAATGTCTAAATAATATCTGATTATGATAAATAAATTGAAGTCTCTTGAAGATGATATATATGATAATACCATTCATCGTAGATCGTAATTGGTACGATCGGAACACTGTAGTAGACCTGAAGTTTACTAACAATAAAAATGGTTATCATATTGAGACTACAAATGATCGGAATATTAAATATCTTCAAGTTACTATGGGTAAGAAATACACAAGTGCAATGTTACCCGAGCATGATGAGATCACATACCACGATAAACCAGAAGTTTATTGATATACAATTTCATGCAATAGTAAACCAGAAGTTTATTAAAAGAAATAGCACTCGTCATAGTAAACTTGAAGTTTACGGGTACAGATAATTTTATCAGTTGACAAGACCATTTTAATCGTCCTGATTTAAATCTGATGTGCGAATTGAGTATTAAAACATATTGAAGAACTAGAAGATTCTTCAAGAATTTGTTTGTGTTGCTTGTTCTCATGATAAGTTGATTACACCAGCTAATGTTGGGACTGAATCCCCAAAATTCTGAAAAATATAAAAGGTGAATGTGGGCCCCTTCACCTGTAATGTGATAGATGCATCTATGAGACGGTCACATGTATGTTTATTGTCAACTGGCAGTTTGACATTTATGAAGTTGCTTTCTCAAAATGATTGAGTTGCAAGCACAATTTTCAGAATATGTAATCAAGATAATCATCTTGATAATGCTGGTTTATATCTAAGTTGGTTTGGAATTAAATGCCTCCATAATACAGCCAAACCATTGCTTATGAGAACAGAGTTTTAGATGTTAGTCTGAGATATGATATATTGCATACAACAGCACTTGTATGCTTCAGATCAATAAATTTTGATAAATTCTCCCCTCATATTTGGTTCAGGGTCAGGAACTAGATATTTCCATCTTTTAGCATTTGATGTGTGGTACATGATTAATGGATATACCATGATGCACACAGATGGATTTTCCCAAAGAAAATGAGGACATATGTCACTAAAATAAGGGGGAGAGAATAAGCAGCTAAGAAATATGTTGTGAATTATCATCAGTATGATCCTCAGATAATTCAAGTCAAATGCTGGAAGCATTTGCTGACCCAACTATTTCATATTTCATCTGCAAAATGCTCCTAATGTCCCTGAAGGACAGAGTCTACAACATGCATGGAGCATGGTAGACCAATCGGTTCCAAATATAATAATCCTTGAAAAAAAAAAGGAGGAGCAAATGATCATAATAAGGAGGCAAAGTGCTCTTGAAGAGCCGACGACATAACACTTCATGAAACCTTATGCGAGGTTCAGGTACCTGAAAATAATGAAGTGATGAGATCTCAGTAAGTTATGTCGAATTGCGAACCGATACAACATGATATCTTGTCGACAATATTTTGATACAATATAGCGCGCAATATTGTATAAGGTTGTGAGGATTTGATTTCTACGTATCTTAAAGCATGTTGATGTGGAAATAATTACCAAGTAAAATGATGCATCTTGATAAACGTAATGTTTATTGGGCCAGCAGTCCAAACATCAGAAAATGTCACATTATTTATAATGATGGAAGTTGTCACAGCCTATATGGCTTACTTGAAAAAATTTATATGAAAATTTCTGAAGGATTCAAAATGCCTGAAGCATATACAAATTCTTGGGAAACTTGTTTAAAATCCTTAAATGGATTAAATGAATCAAGGCTGATGTACTGAAATCGCCTGAATGAATATTTATTGACGAAGGGTACAAATAAGATCATGTTTACCCTTGTCTCTATATGATAATCAGAACCTTTCAAATTATTATGCAAGTTGATGACTTGAATATTATTGGAGCTCTTGAAGCGTTTCCAAAAGCACTTGATTATATCTGCTGAAATGAGAAAATTGAAATGGTCCTGAAATACCATATATCTGTGCAGTTGATGCATTTATATATATTGCTATAACTACAGGCATGATATGATTTACTCCAACATGGAGTTATTGAAATAGATCAACTGCATATTGCAAATGCAAGCCCTAACATGAATGTATTTGTCCTAACCAATACTGTCAAGTGTTTTGGACATACAGGGCATTCATCTTATCGACATAAGAATTCAATCCAGATGTGTTATCTATTTCTATAAAGGATTATTGTCATGACAGCTAAATCATAGAAAGACAACAACAGATTATGAAGCAAGTCATGATGTACTTGTGCTGTTTGCAACAATATTATATGGCGATGATGCAACTCTATCTGAGAAAGGAAGATGCAGATCATCAACCAGTTCGTCAAATGATCATTTGACAGCTCTGATAAAAGCTCTGTCAATCTCAAGATATGATAATTTGGTATACAAGATTTGTCACATCATCGTCAAGAATTATGTGATGCTTTAATCAGGGGGAGCAAATACGCACTGTACTCTTTTTCCCTTGACCAAGGTTTTGTCCCATTTGGGTTTTCCTGGCAAGGTTTTTAATGAGGCGGCTCTCAAAGCGTATTACTAGATATGTGTACTCTTTTTCCTTCATTAGGACTTTTTCCCACAGGATTTTTTCCTAATAAGGTTTTAACGAGGCACGTCATCTATTAATGGTTTAAAGCAATCCATGCGCATGTGGTATAACCGCCTTAGTGAATATTTTTTAAAAGAAGGCTATAAAAATGATGCAATTTGCCCATGTGTTTTTATAAAGAAAGTAATATCGGACATAAACCTTATTGGAACTCCTGCAGAGCTCAAAAAGGCAATTGATTATTTAAAGAAGGAGTTTGAGATGAAAGATCTTGGAAAGACAAAATTATGCCTTGGTTTGCAAATTGAACATTTGACAAATGGGATTTTTGTCCATCAATTTGCCTATACAGAGAGTGTTGAAACGATTTTATATGGATGAAGCACATCCATTAAGTACTCCGATGGTTGTTCGATCACTTGATGCGAATAAAGATCCATTCCGACCTCAAGAAAAGAATGAGGAAATTCTTGGTCCAGAAGTACCATATCTTAGTGCAATTGGTGCACTAATGTATCTTGCCAATACCACAAGGCCTGACATAGCATTTTCAGTTAATGTGTTAGCGAGACATAGTTGTGCTCCTACAAGGAGACACTGGAACAGAATTAAACACATATTGAGGTATCTAAAGGGGACTATCGATTTGGGCTTATTTTAACTGCAGTCCCGATCTTGTTGGTTATGCCGATGCAGGGTATTTATCTGACCCACACAAAGCTAGATCTCAAACAGGCTATGTATTCATTTGTGGGGGCGCTGCCATATCTTGGCGATCTACAAAGCAGTCTATTGTGGCTACCTCATCAAATCATGCTGAGATAATAGCTATTCATGAAGCGAGTCGTGAAGTTGTGTGGCTGAGGTCAACGATACATCTCATTCGAGAAAAGTGTGGTTTGAAATGTGATAAAATACCCACAATCTTATATGAAGATGATGCAGCATGTATTGTCCAATTGAAAGGAGGTTCATAAAAGGAGATAGGACAAAGCATATTTGACCAAAGTTGTTCTTCACACACGAGCTCCAAAAGAATAGTGATATCAACATGCAACAGATTTGTTCAAGTGATGATATAGCTGATTTGTTCACCAAGTCTCTACCAACCGCAACTTTCGAGAAGATGGTGCACAAGATTGGAATGCGAAGACTCAAATACTTGGACTGAAGTTCTCATCAGGGGAGTTAATACACGTTGTACTCTTTTTTTCATACAAGGCTTTGTCCCACTGGGTTTTTCTTGTAAGGTTTTTAATGAGACAACCAAAATGTATACTATTAGAAATATGTACTCTTTTTCCTTCACTAGAATTTTTCCCACTGGGTTTTTTCTAGTAAGGTTTTAACGAGGCATATTATCTATCAATGGACATCCAAGGGGGAGTGTTATAATATATATATATATATAATCTAGGTTTTTCACATGTCCTAAATAAGAGTAGGTACATGTACATTTGGTGGCATGTATGAAATGAAGAAAATGAAGCAACACAAGTTTGATTTTAACTCTTGGTGTTGTTATTGATGACTTCATCAAGAGATTTACCATCTCTATAAATAGATGGTTAAGTTCTCAATTTGTCAAGAGATAAAAACAAGAAGTGAAATACAATCTCTCCCTCCTTTCTACAAAGTTATTAGTTTGTTTCTCTTGTTTATTTCCAATTATATAGTTTTATAACACTATATTACAATTTGATTAGTTGCTTTCATGAGACTTTAGACTTTAGAGCGCAATGAAAGAGTTGACTAAGGCTCAAAATGCTGCTACTGTAACGTGACAATTTGCCCGAGCTAACCATGAACTTGGTGTCACCCAGGTTTTGTGATAAAACGGATAGAATTCTTCAGCCGTTAATTAAAAGAATTTGGTTTGAGCTATGAAAATGAAAAAAGATCATGGTATGTATGAAGCAATTTTTTCCTTTAATGAATCTTACACAGCGTGAAAAGGATAAATTAGGCCTCCAAAAGCGAGTACCAACATCGAGAGAAACCAAAAAAGGAGAATTGTGAACTGGCTCAACTTGACCTAGATTTATAGTTTGTTTGGTCAAGCTTCCAGCCAAAATCTGCTTATTCTGAAAGTAACAGTTTGCGTTCGACTAATCATTTCGAAAAGCACATTTGCAAATATTAGAGCAGTACCTTGTATTTGGCCAATGTTTCAAAAGTGCTTCGGGAGAAAAATTACCTTTTTTTAACTTTAAAAACAACTTCTGCTATTACTCAAAAATATTTACTATTTCTTTCTAAAAGTTTGGTCAAATGCGTCAACTTTCTAAAATAAGTATTTTCTAAAGAAAATAGCACTTTTGGCTTCTCAGAAGCTTAGCCAAACATGCTATTGATTTATTTCTTTGGTGGAAAAAAAATAGTTGAAACTTTTCAAATTTCTAAAATAAAACAAAATGTTATGTACCTTGTAAACAGGTCCATATCCACCTCGTCCAAGCTCATTTTCAACTGAAAAATTATTTGTAGCTTCCTTCATCTCATCAAAAGTGAATATATGCAAAGTCCTGGTTTCTTCATCACCTTTATCTTCAACATTGCTTCCAATTTTGTTCCTTGGCACTCTCTCTGTCTCCAATTAATATTCAGTCAAATATCGTTATACAACAACAATAACAACATTCTCAGTGTAATCTCACAAGAAAGAAAAGGAAATAGACCCCTTAATTTTGCACCCTCAATATGAAGAAGACAATTATACGGCCAAAAAAATATGCTTGTAACCAAAAAACAACTTGTTCAAGTGCTACATTTTCTAAAGTTGCGTGAGTAAAGAGCTTTCAATAATTATAATTATTTGCAAACTAGAGTAATACAATAAAACCAAGTTCCATTAAAATAAAACTTTTAAAATATTCCATTCATTTCAATTTTGTGCAACGGTCTGGAGAAGAAATAATGACTTCAAATTTGTAATCTCAAATATGTCATACATTTGAGTGACTATACAAGCATCTCCTTAAGTATATATTATGAGAAGCTTATAAATAATTTTTTTCCTCATAGAAAAATGTGTATTTCTTTTTAAACAAACTAATAAGAAAAGAGGAACAAAAGAATGACAAATTAAAAAATTACCTTGAAATTTAAGTACTTTTCTCCTTCGTAAACAACACAGTGTAAAGACAACCAACAACAACATCAATACAGATGCCACTGGAATCAAAATGAGAATTAGTCGATTGAGTTTTTTCTTCTTGAATAGCTTCCCTGATTGATCAATTGCCCCTTCTACTCCACCTTGTATATCTTCAACTTCTAACAATGAAAACAAAATTTTGAGACATTCTGATAGATAAAGAAAGAAAGAAAGAATTGAATAGCAAATGTGTAATGCAATTCTTTGAGCCCTGGGAATGCAGAACTTTTTTGTAGGAAGAGCTTTACTCCCTTATAAGCCTTATCCGATATCAATCCGGATTAGTCAGATTAGTGAATTTCTTATATGAAATGGACATTGAGTCAAGCTAGTTCCTAAGGTGACAATTTTCCAAAAGCATATAAGAGACTTAGATCACCCATCCACAATCGATGTGGGGACTCCGACAAACCCGCATGCCCAGGCCTGCCAACTGAAGCGCGAGCAATATCATATAGGGGCCTAATATTGAGTAACCAAGAATGGGGATCAATCTGGTTCTGATACTATGATAAGAAGTGGACGTTGAATCTAACTCAACTTCAAAATTTAGCTCATGAAGTAATGGATTTTCCAAGAACCATATAAAAAGACAAAATCACTCATCGACAACTGATGTGGGATTTTGACACCCTGCACGCTCAGGCTCACCAACTGGAATGCGGATGACATAATATGGTGGTCCAACATCGGTTATAAAAAATTAAGATGGATCTGGCTCTGACACCATAATAAAAAATGGACATTGAACTTAACTCAACCCCAAAAACTCACTCATGAGGTAAGAATTACTCAAAGATCGTATAAAGAGATCAAATCACTCATCCACGATCAACGTGAGAATCTTGACAATATCGAATACAGAATACGTAGGCAAAAAAAACATGTAATTAGTTACCTCCTGATGCAGCCTGAGAAAGAACTGAATTCCAGTCATATGAGACTTGCCATGCCACATAGCCCTTCAAATTCCTCTCTTTTGCATAGGCAACTTTGGTTTTCACTGCCTCAACATCATCAAAACCAACCCAACTTGTCCCGATAGAGACATAATTCATCACATAAGTTGAATTATACGACGAATTATTAGCACGATATTTTATCATGCCTCTCTTGATATTATTGAAGTTCAACGTACCATCAGTACTTGTGAACGGCTCTTTTTCAGCTTCAGTAGCATACAAATAATCTTTCGGTCCCGGCCCTGTTCCGATCGCGCCAATTTTATTATCCTTAGGACTAACCAATGTCCACACATAGCCAAAAAATGGTAATCCCAAAACAAGCTTTTGACTAGGAAAACCAGATTTAATCCAAGCATTAATCCCATAATCAGTGTTCAAATCACTAGTAGAATCATACAATGCTGCAATAGGGGATGTGTTGTTTGTTGACACTGGTTCATAGTAATTAAATGCCATAACATGTACCCAATCCAAGTTTCTCCTCATTGACTCAATTGGAAAAGTCAAATCTTGAATCCATGGTGTGTATTGACCTGCCATGGTTAAAAAAAGTCGAGGTTTTTTCGATTTCTTGGACTCTGAATCGATAGCAACTCTCCAATCATCCAAAAGGGTAGCCAAATTCGACATGTCTTGCGACGAACTAGGCCAAAGCCAGCAGAAATCAAGTCCATCAAAACCATAAAATCGCGCAATTTTGATGGATGATTCAATGAAGTATTTTCTTCCAAGGAAGTATGTGCTGGACATTAATAGGTACATATCAGATGCATAAGAAGATTGGTCTTTTCCACCAATTGATAAAATTGTTTTGATGTATGGATTTTTCCTCTTGACAATGCTATTGAAGTTTTTAAATGGCTCATCATCTGATATTGTGACAATCATCTGATCGGTTGATGCATTGAAACTAATTTCAGCAAAGCCATAGATGAGGTGAGTGTAAAGAGTTGAATTGATGCTTTGTATATTGGCAGAATTAGTTATGTCATTTTGCCAATAACCAGCTTTTATCCATGTTTGATCTGCTGCTATGGAGTTGAGTAGTTGAGATTGGAGAATTGTGTGGAAGAAGAGAAGAATGGCAATGTTTTTGAATGCCATAGAAGAGGTACAAGAATGAAGTACATTAACTCAATGGAAAAGCATTCAACTTATATACATCGAGTCATTAACCACCAAGGGTTAGTGGTGAAGGATCAGAATCTTTTCGCTCTTAATCAGAGGTATTGGTTAAGTCTCCGGAGTAAAAACCCTCCTAGGAACTGCTTAACTTATATGCATTGAGTCATTGACCACCAAAGATTTAGTGATGGATAGATAGAATTCTTCCACGCACTACAAGAAAGCATAGAAATGACAATAGCTCTTTTGGCGACAAAAATAATATAGTTGGCAAAATTCAGTATTTGACAACAACTTAGTTTTATTGTTGGCATATATGATGAATTTTTAAAAAATAATTTTTTTTGTTGCCAAACAATTTAATTTTGTTGTCATAGTATTGATTGTTGTTGCAAAAAGTATTTTTAGCAACAACAAAAAGTTGTTGCACGTCGTTGCAATAATAGCCATTGGGAAAAATTTATGCAACAAAAAAAATGTAGTCAAAAGTACTTTTTGCAACAATAGTATATCTATGACAACAAAAATATTTTTGTTGGCAAATGTATTCTTTCTTGTAGTGACGTTTAACTAGAGGTTTCAAGTTTAAGTCTTGGCAATGAAAGAAAAAATCTGGTAGCAAGCATTTACTCCTTTAATGAGCCTTACAGATCAGGAATAAAGATTAGTCGGAGTTTCAAAACGAATACCAGACAACCAATGAAAAACAAAAAAGATATTTGAGTCGTTCACAATATGAATAGTACTATCTCGGTGTAAGCTTTATTTTTCAAGTAAGTAGTTCCACTTAATTATGGATTATTGCACAATGACAGAGCCACATGAAGGTTGGAAAGTTACACCCCGCAAGTAGGGTAAATAAAACCTTTTCGTATATTTATACACTTTTGAACCCAATCCCCCCCCCCCCCCCCCCCCCCGCTAAGAGAAGGACATGTTCAAATTGTAGGAGTGGTACTTTTGTATATTCGTTTGAATCCCTTATCAGAATTATATTCTTGACGATCTGTTACATTATTGTTGTTGCACATAAAACAACAATAGAGATGGATCCAGAATACAAATTTGATAGGTTCGACCTTTAAGGTTCTTAGCATTAATTTCACTGTACTTCAAAAATCATGAATTCAAATCTAATATGTTGATAATTTTTGTGGATTTTTCTTTTAACGTTATTAGTATATAAAAGTTAAACTCATGAAGATTATACTTCGGTATTATTTTCTCACATGCTCTACGCTATTTCCTATGAATTTCTATGGAGATTGGTGGTGATAAAAAATTATATCATGACTTGGAAAACTAGAGTCCTTGCATGGTTCCTCAATAATTAGGTGCAAAGTTTTACAAGACAAATGTAAATGCATGAACAATATGTTTGACTTGTTACTCTCTTTTTTGTTTCTTTTTTCTTTTATTTTTTGATCAGATGTCCGACGACTTATTCCTCACGTCAATGATGTTGTCCTGTCCAAAATTCCAGACAGAACTTTTAATTAAATCCATTTGACATTGTCTTTTTTTTTCTTTTTTCTTTCATTGGTGGCCAGTTTAGTCAAACTTTTAAATTGATTTTTTATATTAAATCTCACGTACTGCGCAACGGATGCTACGGTAAGTCAACAGGGAATCGTTGACTAAAGTCAACGACGACATTTGTATAATTCTGGACTATAAGCAAAAACAATAATATTAAAATCATAGACAGCTATAGTGACACGTCATTATATCATTTTTCAAATATTATCAAAATAAAAATCAACAAGTTGTAAGAGCACCTAATTTACGAACAAGTGGTTTTAGCTAATGAAGAATGTAATTTACTGCTTAATGGGGTTGGTCTCCATGTTTAATATTTGGTAAATTGAGAGATACAAAGTAATTGTGTGCTAGTCGCAATTAGGGGCGAATCTATCCATTAAAAATGAGTCACGTGAACACATGGTCACCCGACTAAAATCGGTATATTATGTATATAAATCCTTAAAATATATCTAATATTAACTGAAGGAACACATGGTTAAACTAGACCAAGTGGAGCATCGATTAAGTGTTGGGTTTAATCCCTTAAGGCTGTGAGATTGAACCCTACTAAATGCACTTTTGCGTCTTTTTTTCAAAAAAATATTAAATGTGAACTCATCCTCTTGAAATTCGCAATGATTCACATCACACGTTCTATTTTAGATTGATTTTGTACTTCGAACAAACTAACAAAAAACATAAGCAATGGATATGGCTAAAACACCACAGTTTATGTAGGGGCGGAGCTAGAAAGTTATGGGTTTGGACGAATCGGAGTTTTAGTCCAAATCTAGTATTGTATTATATTTAGAAATCCACTAAATATGTATACGTAACAATCAAATTCAAAACTCATACAAACACTTTATATAACTATTCTAGAATTTAAAACTCATAAAGTTTGACTGATTACGCCTCTAATTGTACAAACATACCCAACTTATTTTTTTTTTGTTTTCCTCCTGGTATTTGGTAACCAATGGTATGACAAAGTCCAATTTCGCACCAGAAAGTTACATATTGGTGTGTGTGTGGGGGGGTGGGGGGGGGGGGTTGTAAAACACTCCCTGACAAAGATAACTTCATACCCAAAATTCGAACCCGATATTTCTGATTAAGGAAGAGTGGATGACGAAGTACTAATCACTCCGTCATAACTCAACTGACTCCTGAGTTTCATTAAATTTTCAGAAGAAAAAAGAACGCAAACTACCAAATTTGCATTTGGTGCATTTGGTAGTCCTTCCAAGTTGCATATACTGGGACCATTGAGTTTGCATTGAGGCCAATGAATTGTTTTCTTTTTTCTGGAAATGGAGATCAAAGTCTTGTGCAATTTTCAGCAATGTACAGCTTTGCTTTTCACATTTATTCACATACAATTGTGGACTAAATTTTTCTAACGAGATACATCAATTGATTGCTTCATTCTTTCATTCATAAAAAACAAAGAATTATACAATTTGAGATCGTAGTTTAAATTTTAAGAAAGTGGCTTGAAGTTTGAACCCTCAAAACTGAATTTCAGGACAGGTACATGAAGTTTGAACTGCAAGAACTGAACTTCAGGTTACTGTCCTGAAATTCGAGGAAGCGGGTCATGCCTCTCTATTTAAAATTTTAAGTACTTTGCAGTAAATACTGGCCATGTTTTAAACAGCATTAAAAGTGGCTATTGGTGTACTTAACCTTTTATATTTGGTTGCGAAATTGGGTTACGTCTAAATTTGTTTATATATAAAAAAGAATATCCTGTGTCTGTGTTTATATATAAAAAAGAATACCCTATTATGTTGGCTAATCAGCAAAGGGGAAAAGGAAGAAGAATAGTCAAAATTAAATACACATTTACTGTGTAATTTTTTTTATCACCGATATGAATAGATTATAAGTCTTGATTGTTCACTTCTGGTGAGCCAAATAGAATTTTGGAGAGAAGATTAGTTTGGGTGGCTAGTTTTTCGACCGCTTATCACTATTAAGCTTAATTGAAATGTCATTGTGAAATAGATATTTTTTAAGACAGAATAAAAAATTATGAAAAATATATCTGGCTAAAACACGAAAAAAGAACTCCAGTGTGATGAATTGGAGCTTGAAGCTTTTACAAGAGAAACTCTACGACATTGAGTTGGGGTTAATTTGAAAATTCCGTTTATGTGAAACTCCAACACAATATAATGTAATTTTGAACTCAATGACAAAATCCTGAATTCTCTCAATTATAGAATCTCCAACTCCGTGACTCCCTTTGTGAGTTTCAGTTATGGGACCATGAACTCCATGACAGAATTCTTGAATTTTCAATTATAGAACCACAAATTCCATGACTTTTTTCTCGAAATGTCATTTGTAAAACCACGATCCAAAACTCTTCCATTAACCTGCATGTGTTTATGCTAAAAATAAAAGTAACCATTTATCCATTTCTTTCAATTGTGGAAACTGGAATGTGTGAATCATGCCCAAAATCAACATTTGGGCTGATCCCCTAAAACCCAAAACAAAGTTTGGGTTTGTTTCCAAACCAAATACCTTAAATATTTTCATTTTGGATTATTTAATTTTGGATTGAGTATTGAAAGCTTGTCCAAACTAAACTTGAGCTCAATCTCGATGGCTATGAAATTTACAATTTGCAGATTTCCAAACCAACAGGAGAGAGATATTCGAAAACTTAGAGGAACTCCAGTAAAAGGGTTATGATAGTTTAACTTGTAAAAAGTTCAAATTCCAGTATATAGTGTTGGATTTTCACAGGTAGGCAATTTTTAAACTACAGCACAACTTAGCATCTTGTGTTGGAGTTGCTCCATATTTTTACTTAGATAATTTTTATTCAAATATTAATTTCGTCTTAAAAAGAGGCTATTTCTCAATTACATATCAAATAATGGCTAAACTTTCATTACCCGCGCAAAAGTTTGATTATCCCACGGGATATTTACTATTATAGCAACTCAAATAAGCTGAAAATAAAAAATAGCCTCCCAATGTTAAAAGACTTTTCCCAACTCAGGACCACTTTTGGTAACACTAAATTAAATCTTTTCCCTTAAATTTATTGCCTGCCTTAGACAGATAGAAGGTAGAAACTTTCCCAGTAACTACTATTATCTATTATGTCCTGTTTACTTTTTTAAAGATTAAATTTTCTAATCTGACTGTATATCTAGTTATAGAGTTATTGCGTTTAAATTTAGACATCGGATAACTAAAATTGTTTTTTTTTCCCCAGCATTTGATATGTGTAATTTAATTATTTTAGGAAAAAGGGTCAAAATTGCCCTTCACCAAAAATCTTAATTTATAGTTATAACTGTTTATCTATGCTAGCGGCTACGACATCGAGAATTTTGGTAGGGCTACCCTATGGTATGGGCTGTTATCTCAAGGGCTTGGATGGTCCATGGTGATGGTTATGAGGTGGCTATTGGCGGTAATGATTGTGCAATAATGATAATTGATGGTGGTGATTGGTGGCGGTTGTACAGTAATTGCTGATTGCATTGTGGTGGCTTGTGATGGAGTGGTGAGGAGTTAGTCGTTGTGCTTAGGCAAATATATATGTGTTACACCAAATTAATAAGTTTTAACATATATAGCTATCGCTTAATTATAATTAATTAATATATATTTTCTCTTTATTACGTAAATCACTTAACTATGAGTTGAGACAAACGATATGAGGTACATATTTACCGGAGTGATTATTCATAGTTGACAAAATAATGGTAATAGACTAATAGTGATGTGTTAATGATTTTGAAATCTATACAAATATGAATGAACAAATTAAATCTATTCAAAACATATAAGTGAATACAAAATAGGATCAAATCTCATCAATTTCCATAGGTGAGTTTTAATGGGGTCACAGTGTCACTAATAGCTAGCCTTTTTTTGTTTGAATTATATACTAAGGTGATTCTAAGTATATTATCGTTGATAATACTGAATCGAAAATTTTAAAATATATGAGTCAATCAGCTCAAGTAATCCAAACCAAATTAAACTCTTTTTGCAGGCTTGTCGTTCCAATCCCACCATGCATCACAAAATTAAATGACAAATAAAGTATGCCATTTATTCCAATTTGTTTGATACCTTTTGCATATCAAGGATTAATTTGACCAATTATTGAAGTTAAAATCAACCTAGACGAATTCATTTATTAGATTTTAGATAGTGGGAAACTACAAAAACTATTGTAGTAAGCTGCAAAAAGAATTTCATATGAAAACAAGAAAATAATATCGAAAAATAAAAAGTGTCAAATATTTTAGAAGAGATAAACAATATTAGTGGTACGTAAATGAAATTGAGAACACATTTATTTATTTTATATCATGGTTCACATATTTCACCTTATTATTTATTAGTAGCATATACTCGACAAAGACAATTACGTATTCCATCATTTCATAGCAGCTTGAGATGAGACTCCCCATGTTTGTGAAGCTGCAAGAGAAAGTAGTAGAAAATTAAAAATAAATTAAGACCATAGAGCAAATGAATTAATTGTTACAGTCAACTATTTAATAATTCCAAAATAATAATATTGTACTCTATTTGGTACTCCTTGCGTTATCGGAATAAAACAAACGATTTTTTATTAATATTTTCTAATAGGTTGCTTCAGCATTTAAAATGAGGAAACTAAATAGTAACTCTCCTTATACTTTTCATTTACTCTCTGGTTAATATCATAAAGTACAAGTTTTAAAATGAATCATTATAAACCCTAGTGAACGTCTCTGAAGACTAATTAGATTATCGCTCTCGATAATTTATTACATATGAAAATTCTATCATATGGACTCCTCTTGTTTAGTCTGATTATTTTCGAGTAAACGTATTGTTCAATCAATAACAATGAAACAACTCTATTTATAAAAATAAAAACTAAATAAAAGAAGGAGAAAAAAGTCTGCACAATCTTTCTATTATTCAAAAGTACTAAAGTTTTTTTTTCAACGATAAAAACTACTGATAACGTAAATCTACTAACCTGTTCGAGCAAGCACCGAATTTTGATCTGCTGCAATGTGCCATGCAAAGTAACCAAGCAACCCTCTACCTTTAACATAAGTAACCTTATTTCTAACAGTTTGAGTATCATCATAACTAATCCAAGTATTTCCAGAGTAACAATAATCTCCAACAATGGTTGCATCATACACAGTAGTTGCGCGACTCTGCACTATATAATTTCGAATTTGGCTATAAGTCATCGACCCATCATTGTTCGGACTAACACTTGATTTTCCTGAAGCAGGCGCCCTAAGGCCATTAATATTCGCGTTAACCAATTGCCATGCATAGCCATAAAATGGAATTCCAAGAACCAATTTTCGTGTTGGAACGCCAGCTTGAATCCATGCAGTAATTCCATCACTTCCACTAACATGGTTTACGGGGTCAAATAATTGTGCATGTGAATTGGTTTGTGATGGTGACCAATTTGGTCCATAGAAGTCATATGCCATGAGGTTGATCCAGTCGAAGTTTCTTGCCACTGATTGAACTGGGTAGGTCAAACCGTTGACTCGGGGTGAGCTGGAAACCGCCGCCGTGAGAAGCAGCGCCGCCTTGCCGGAATTTCTCGCCTCTGTATTGATGGCAGTGCGCCACTCATTCAAAAGGATACCTGTTGAAGATGTAATTAAGTAAATAAATGTATGCGCTACATAACACTTTAAAGTTTAAATTGGTTGGTCATAAAATTCATTATATGAAAAGTCTCGTCTAATCATTAGAGCTTATACTCAACATGTTCAATTTAACCCAATATTTTTGTTACAAATCAAAGAGAAATAATGTGTGTGCGCACGCGCTCGGGGAAGAGAGAGAAATTAAAATTTTAAAATTTAGTAGTAGTATTAAATTTTGACCTATAATTTCGAAAGTAAGGAACTAGAATTCATGAAGCCATCAAATTTAACTCCTAATAAATCCACCTCTGATGTTAACCATTATAAAACATAATTTCAAATTATTTAGCAATGAAAAAGAATCAAACTCCCACACAAGGAGCATAATTACATAATTAAGTAAATAAAAAATTATTCTCTTATATTTTGAAAAAACGTTAAGTGATGTGGGATACATAGATGGGATCCGACATCTTAATCAGAGGTCTCGAGTTGTAGTCATTAGAATTGATAACTTCAAATTTTCTTTTTAAATGGCTTTATACAACGCGAATCTAGATTAGTCGAGCTAGTGAATATGTGATAGTAGGTTATTAATCAAATTAAAGAAAAAAAAGAACACAAGTACTTAAATGATCACACAATTCAATACTCTATCTGTCTCAATTTGTTTGTCTGGTTTTGACTTGACGTGAAATTTAAGAAAAAAAAAATTAATCTTGTGGTTGTGATCTTAAATTAAAGATATGTATAATGTATAAAAATGCTATTTACTTTTATGATCTTAAACATATCATGTGGAGAGTTGGAATGAAAGAATTACCAAAAAGAAAAAAGAGATTTTCTTTTTAAAACAGACTAAACAAGAAAGTAAGATAAACAAATAGAAATCGAGAGAGTAGTACCAAAGTTTGTCATGTCTGTAGCTGATGCTGGGTATTCCCAATCAAGATCAAGGCCATGAAATCCCAATTGCCTAGCTAATCTTATTGATGAATCAATAAAACTTTTTCTTGAATTTGGTGTTCTAGCCATGACTCCATAGGCAGTTGTATCAGCTCCTCCTCCAGCTATGGACAATAAAGTCTTTACTGAAGGATTTTTCCTTTGAACTGTACTTGTAAATTGCCTGAATGATTCTTGATCTTCCGGCTTAATGATTAACTGATTTGATTGAGGATTAAGATCAGCAAATGCACAAAATAAATGAGTGAAAAGAGTTGAATCAATGTTGTTTAAAGCTAATCCACTGTCCCTGAACCAGTATCCTCCCTTAATAACATTTTGGCCATTTGAGATAACAAGTTGCTGGAGGAAGAAAAATGAGAAGATAATTGAGAAAAGTTTGATGGAATTAGCCATTGACTTGAAGGTTAATTGGATGATAACTGATTTAATAAGTGACTTCGTGTTTAGGTATTATATAAGTTTGAAGATTTGAGTTATAAGATTATCATGACCGTCTACCGGCGGCTTTTATGTCACTATTATTACCGTCTACTGGCGGCTTTTATTTCACTAACACTTAGTAGAAAGTAGTAAGTGAATCTTGATGTTTCTAAAAAGGGTATTAGTCAAATAGCTGATATATTATCCAAATTATTTAATTTTGTGATATTTCTGGTACATTCGAAAAAATGCTGTTAGTAAATTATTTTGTATTTAGTTTATCATTAACGAGCTCCAGCGTGGAATGATGGACTCTATATATTTAAATTCTTCGAAAATAGGTTTAAATTTATCCCTCAACTTTTGAATATGATAACTATCCTAAGACCGGGTGCTTGTTAGGGGGTCAAGGGCAAAAAAGACTTTTTGAGAGTAATATTAGTCTAAAATTTAACGAATGATACAGTTATTCTATTTCGACTAGTACATAAACAAATTTAAATTTAAATTTAAATTTAACCTTTTCAGCATTAAAATGATACTCCATCTGTTTCAATTTATGTGAACCTATTTCCTTTTTAGTCTGTGACAAAATGAATGACCTCTTTCCTAATTTGGAATTAAATTCACTTTATGAAATGATTTACAGCCACACAAATATTCAAGACTTATTTTGAACCATAAGTTTCAAAAGTCTTCACTTTTTAATGTCGTGCCCAGTCAAATGGATTCACATAAATTGAAACGGAGGGAGTATTATGGTCTTTACACAAATAATCGGTCGGATTTAATATCTACTTTTTCTAGGCAATATGTATAGCTTATATACGGATGATATACGTTATATATATATTATAAATATATTATACATCCGCCAGTAATTTTTAGTTCAAATGATTGGGTGAACGACAATTTAGTTTATTCTTCATTCTTTTTACCTTTCTTTTGATTTCGATTGGTCTTTCATGGTTTCTTGGAAAATGGATCATTTGTGGTGACTTAGTAGGCGTTTGGCCATCAATTTTCAAACGATGGTTTCAAATCAGCGTTTGGTCATCAATTTTCAGTCATGGTTTGAAACTTGGTTTGAAATCATGGTTTGAACCCAAATCATCCAAAAAGTATGATTTGGGGTTTGAAACTATGATTTTAACTTTTTTAAATACAAAACTTAACCTATAAGTTAATATTTTGTAAAAAAGACCCATAAGTTGGTAAATATTTTTAGCAATTACCCCCATCAATCATTTACCAATCTCATTAACTTCCACCAACCTTTATTTATGTCTACCAACCTTTAATTTATGTGGAAAGATTATATTAAATAGTAGTTACATTACTATTCATGTTAAATTTTTGATTTTATTGACGTAAAGTTTGATTAATTGATGTTGCATTTTTTAGAAAAGTCTTCTAGTAGTGTACTAATTTTGTTATAAACTATGATTTGCTCATTTGGTAAGATTGTATAAGAATTGAGAATGTTTTGATAGTTTTCATAATTTATGGGGTTTTTATGTCTATAAGAGAAAATACAGCTTAAAATATCTAAATTGTATGTCCAAACATGGTTTGAAATCATGATTTGAAACCAGATTTCAAACCATGTCCAAACGGGGCCTTAGTCTTATGTTTGACTATTGTATCACGTAATGATGTAAATTTGAAAATTTTGTTGCCGGTCTTGCATGGTTTCTTGTAAAAATGGATCTTGGTGATGGATTTGGCAATTGCTTTGACTTTTAGGGGTCGTTTGGTAGATAGTCGAAATAGTCTCGGGATTATAATTCCGGGATTAATTTATCCCATCAATTGGGATTATTTTATACCATCTAAAAGATGGTATAAAATAATTCCAGTATAAGTGGAATAAGAAGGTATAAGCTGGGTTATCCCAGCACTAATTTTTGTATCATGTTTGGTACAAGGTATAAATTTATTGCAGGATAAATTTATACCTTCTACCAAATATGGTATAAAAATTAGTGCTGGGATAACCCAGCTTATACCTTCAACCAAACGACCCCTTAGAGTTATATATATATAGACTAGAGAATATAAGGATCCGTTTGGCGATGAAAATTTTTCACTTTTTTTTAAAAAGTTTTTTGCACTTTATTTGAAAATCAGCATAAATACAACTTGAAGTTGTATTTGAAAAATACCTAAAATCTTATTTTCACTTTTTTTTTTACTTTTTTCATTTTCAGTACATTCAAACTACCAAATAATCTTTGCAAAATCTATAACCAAACACAACTCCATCTTCAACTCTAATTTCAAAATTTTGAAAAAGTGAAAAATATTTGCTTTTCATGGCCAAACGCCTACTAAATATCAGTTTATTTTTCCACCAAGGCTCCATGAGGTGGTGCTCTATAGGATAGAAGAAAAGATGTACTAGGGGTCTAAACTAACGTGGAGTAATAGGTTACGCTGACATACGTTACCAATTCCAATTTCATTATTTGACTAAATTTAACAGCAGCCCCATGTAATCAATTTGATGATACTACGGAAGGATGTGATAGAATGGATGGATCAGTAAATTTTAGATATTGGAATTTAAATTTGGATTAATCAGATTAGTAAATTTAGGATATTAAAATGTAAATCAGAATCAATAAATTTCGGATATCAGAACACGAATCTAACTTAATCGAATCAACAAATTTAGATCATTAGACTGTGAATTTAAATTAGTCGAATCAGTAAATTACGGATATCAGAACGCAAACTTATGTTTAGCCTATTTGGCCGAGCTTATTTTTCCCTAAAAGTGCTTATTTTAAAAAAGCAAGGTGTTTGGTCAAGTTTTTGGAAGAAAATAAGTGTTTCTGGGAAGTAGCAGAAACCGTTTTTTAACATCTAAAAAAAATAGCTTCTTCCCAAAAACACTATTTTTAAAAGCGTTTTTGAGAGAAAATACACTTAGAAGCACTTTCTAAAAGTTTGGCCAAACACTAATTGCTACTCAAAAGTGTTTTCTAAAATTAATTGATCAGACATAAACTATTTTTCGCCAAAAATAATTTTTTAAAAAATACTTTCAAAATAAACTGATTTTAGAAGTTTGACCAAACAGCTGAGTAATTTGTATTAGTTTTGATTTTTTTTCTTTTACTCAAAGATCTTTAAGTTTTTGTTCACTATAATATTATATTACTTGAAATAAAAAGGTTATAATTATTACTTTACTATTATAGAAATGACAGTAAGGGTGTACGAACACAGCTATAAGTTGTTGTATTATATTTAATGTAATTACTATTATAGAAATGACAGTATGGGTGTACGAACACAGCTATAAGTTATTGTATTATATCTAATGTAAATGTAAATTGTACTGTGGACTTGGGCCCATTTCATTAAATGAGTTCAGGGTTATTTGTCTGTTATACTGTTGACCTACGCCTTTTAATTAACATGCCTTACCACTATACATAAGAGACAATTCAAAGAGTTTTGTAGTATTTATTTACATTGTAACCATTTAAATTAGCTTGCTAACTAAAAAGAATTTGCTCCTTCAAATAGTTTCCCTTATATTTATTATTTATTACTTCATTTAACAAACTATGTGTTTTCAATAAATCAAGATATTTTCAAACATTTTTTGGTAATACATAACCCCTTAAACTAATTTTTTGAAGGTGAGGTATGTATTATGATTTTTTTCTGTCTTATTTTTGCCCCTACATTATTTCTTTTTTATTTGGGCTGCCACATCCAACATGGTACATATAATTTGAGCCCTTTAAAAGAGTGTACGAACACAGCTATAAGTTGTTGTACTATATTCAATGTAAATTGTACAGTGGACCTGGGCCCATTTTCATTTACTACTATTATAGAAATGATAGTAAGGTGTGTGAGCACAGCTATAAGTTGCTGTATTACTAGCTAGTGATGCCCGTGCTGAGCACGGGCCCAACACTTATAACACTTACATGTTTGAGCTCATGTGAACAAAATAATCTGAAGTAAGATAATTTAGAGAGAACAACATGACTTTATAATAGCTCAAAAAAATAACGATGCCATTAGATACTAAACAGAAGGAAACAAAAGAAATTTAACCCACTGATAGCCAATTCAATTAGTTCATCTATGAGGATGCGTAGCATCATTGAGCACTGCATGCTTGCTTAGCTATAGAATTCAAATTACAAAAATAATAAGATTACAACAATTGATTTTGGAGATTCTTCTCCATTTTATTTTATTTTTGTCACTTTCTTCTAAACAACCTTATTGTTGTCTTGAAAAGAAATACGTTAGCATATACCTCTAATACATTGGCATATACGTCCCTTGCACTTCAAGATGTATTTCTTACCCATCTCCAAGATCTAACCTTCAATGAAAAGTTGATAATGTAACATATCAACTTATAGATATTCGAACTCATGAAAACATTTGATAAACTTACGGGGTACACACTGTAGACACGTAATTTTTGACCCTCCCTAAGTTGTTTTACACGATTTTTTACTAAATATTTCTTTTTGGCTTAATCTTGTTTTTTTTTCGAATTTTATCTCATTTTAGTGATTTTGTTGTGAAAATAAAAAATATAAAACAAAAAATAGAGTCGTAGTTAAAATAAAGAGAAAATTTTCAATTTTTTTTTCTTTTAACCGGATTTAAATGTATAAGTTTTATTTTTTTCTTAGTCTAAAATTAGGTGGCTAAAATACTTATAAGTGTATTCAGATTTTTATTAAAAAAAAAAAAAAAAGAGGACCAACCAAAAAGTTCCACCTCATAAGATTCTTTTCAACAAACTAATTTCTCCCACTCTATTTTCTTGCTCATTGCTTCATAATATATACACACATATCACACAAAATGACAAAAGTTGTAACAAATTTTATCACAAAAATGGGGGAAACACGTGATAGCTGATAGGGAATATATTTGTTGGGGGTGGGGCCCACACAATTAAAAAACAAAAAAGGAAAAATAAAAGCAAGGAAAAAGGGGAATGTTCCTTCTCGGGCTTTACAGATTTTATTTCTTCGTAGATGTGAGTTATATTTATTTGTTTCACGGTTGCTCTTTGTTCCTAAATGAGAGGTTGTTTTGCTTAGGTTAATGATGATTAACTAATCACACTTATGTTTAATTTTACTGCTCGTTTTAAGAAGTGGTAGTATTCTAATTTACTATTAGATTTGAGTGAGTCTTGAGAAAATCATTGGGTATAATAGGATGTTGAACCTCTGTTTTATGACTGGTAAGATAGACCATAAATTTATCATGAATAGTTTGTTTATCTGTCCACTTTACTGTTTTTGGGGTGTTAGCACGTTTTGTATTTCTTTTGGTTAGTATTGTTTTGAGTGCACCTATAAATGTTATATGTAGTTTAGTTGGTTAGATAGTACTGCAAATTGATAATGTAAGTTAGGTAATATAATAAGTGGGATGTGGGTTTAACATGAGTCAAAGTGATATGAGCCTTTTTCAATTAATTTGGGTCGAGGGGCTGCTGAACTTAAAATCATAAATACCTTGATTCTATTGTGAGGTTACTGAAAACGGCTCGGTGGAGGTTTACACATGATTGCTGTATACGTGTAATTTTCTTTCTTTGATTGCTACTTAAGTGATATACAAGCTTTGTGGTTAATCTTGATTAAAAGGATTTCTTGACATGTCCATGACTTTACAAGTACTTAATGATAAAATATGGAAGTTTAAGGTTTAAATATTTTGGAACTGTGGGAGTACGTTAACATGGAAGTCCCATATTTCATATCTACTGTTTGGGCCTTCGTATCTCTTATTTAATAGTTGAATGTTTATGTCTCATTAATTGAATATGCTCAATTTCTTATTTGACGAGGGACTGTGGGAATTTTAACTGGGCCGTGTAACTTTAAGGCCTAGACCAACGTTTTAAGGGCCCGATTACTTAATTATTAATTGTAAGGGAGCGAGATGGGTTGCGAATTTATTCAAAACCCGTTGTCAAAGAGTGAAAAAAAAATGACTAAAAAAGAATAATAAGTCTCGAATTTTAGAGACAAATAATTGTCTTTAATGCTAAATGAGCTTTGGGCACGTTTCAAGACGTTTGTTTCGATTAAGAATGCGGTTACGCATCTGATTTCGAGACGTTTTTTTAAAACTCAAGGATGCGGTTACGCACCTTGGCCGAACTCGTTTTAATAATTAATTTTGTTTCGAATAAGAATGCAGTTATGCATCTTACTTTGAGACGCTTAAAAGATTCGGAATGCGGTTACGCATCCGGTTTAAGACCAATAAAATGTTCAACAATAAAAGTACGAGCAAATCAAGGCTTGTAACGCAATATATCCAAAAATGATTTAAGCTAAGTATAAGTCGATAAAGCGACCGTGCTAGAACCGCGGGACTCGAGGAATGCCTAACACCTTCTCCCTGGTCAACAGAATTCCTTACCCTGTCTTCTGTTTTCGCGGACCATAATAAACGAGTCATTTCCTTTTGATTAGGGATTCATAAGGTGACTTGGAACACCAAAACTCAATTCCAAGTGGCGACTCTGTAAATAAAATAATCTCTTTTCAAAACCGTCACTTCAAATGGAAAAACCCTTTAATAATAAAAACTTGCACGTTTATAGCGCGGGGGCGCAAAAGGGGTGTGACACACACCTCTCTCTTTTAATGCTGAAAGGGCCACTTCCTCTTTTTTAAGTTGCAAAGTTATTAGCAGTTCGTCTCTAGTTAATTAACGCATCCAACTGGAAGTAACAAATCCCAAACAGGGATAGCATTTCAACAACCAAAATGTATCCAATAAGACTTCTTGAAGACAACTCACCCTATTATCAGTGAATAAACGCACATCAATTGACCACCTTGTTCAATGTCTTGAATTAAACCCTATTATCCTCGTATACTTTGTCAAAAATGCAATCAAATGTTCAACTACTTACTCAGCAAACCCATCTCTAGAACCTTCTAGGGTTAAAAAAAAAAAAAGATCTTTACATTAGTTCGTTAAACAACTTTGATCAGAATATCAACAAGGAAAATGATATCCATATTCAAGAGTTAATTTAATTAATTTTTTTGAGAAACGAAAATTTTTCTTTCAAATTTGGAAGCCAAAATAAAACAAAAAGAATACATTTCCTTACCTTGAGAATTACTCGAGGGACAGAGAACCAAGAAGCGCGCTGCTGTTGGAAAAACAGAGTGAACAACCAAATCATATTGGAAAAGCAAAAAGAGAATTTAAGGAAACAACAAAGACGTGAAAAACTGGAGACATCATGAAAATTATCATTATTTTGAGCAAAAAACTGGAAGTTCATTTCATTATTTAAAAATACAATTACATCTTAACGTTTAAAACTAAAAACTAAAATCCCTATACCCATATTTACATCATCAAATGTCTTTAGCGTCTTCATTTGAATTACTTAAATATTAACATGTACTCGACAAATATCATATAAACTTACTTAATTGATATATTATCAGTAGGCATGTTTACTTGATTTTTCAGACGTTTGTAGGTGCACATATCATGTGCAAGATGAGTTATTCAAAAGTGCTATTTAATATTTCATGAAATATTTCTTATACTATTTTTCTTCTTTCTTCTTTAGACCATATTGTAAAACACATAAAAAATATGACCAAGGCTAGTGTTTCTTGAACATTTTAGAATTTACAAAGAGTAATTACCTGATATTCTACAAATTGTCAAGCAACTCATACTGCCAAAAAAAAAAAAAAAGGCCCAAAGAAGCACTTCACAATCACCTACAACAACAAATGTTAAAATTAGAATATGCAAAATGCAACTCTAACAAACAGAGGATCATGATATGTTTAATTTCTCTATTTACCTTTTTTTCTTTTTGAGAACTTGCGTATTATTTTCCCCACATGAAATGTACTACAAAAAAAAAAATCATATTAGAGAAACTAACAGCAGTTAGTTTTATCATAGGCATAGTAGCAGTTAATACATATCACTTGAGTTGAAAGATAAACAAATATCAACTTCTTAAGATAATACATCTCTATTTATGAAATAAGCAAAAGCATATATAAAGGTAGACCTTTTCATGTCAACTGATCCTCCTAACCTGCTTGCATATGCACGACAAAGTTAGATGATACATACATTTATACTCATATGCAAGTCAAAAGGCGATACATTTCGATATAGGACTTGATCCAATTTGAACATTAATGATCTCATATTAAATGCATTTCAAACAAATATTTCTTTAACAAAAATGATATATAATGCATACTATACATTTTTGAATTGTTTTTTCTAGTGAATGTCAATAATGTATCTTTGGAATTGTTAAATGAGAGATGCTTACTTGATAGAAGCCTTAAGGTGAAAAATTGGCATAGGAAACTGCTCTAATTGTTTTGGACATTTCATCAAACACCTTGGTAGTGCCAGCATGAAAGTTAAGTTTATAAATTGCCAACTTTAAGTAAACTTTTTGAAGTGCCAGCATTGTGGGAAACTATGATTGTAGCACCTCTTAATACCTGCATATGGATAATTTCCCAGCAAAAGGAGATTCTATTCTTTATATTTATGTTATTATGTTTCTTTTAACAGCAAATATCATCCAGATTGTGCAGATATGAACATGTTCCTATGGTACAAGTGTCGGATGTACCAAGAAGACCTTTTCTGGATACTGGTTATTTATTTTCTATCTTGCAACTTTATCATCTATCTTGCATTTCTTCTGAGACAGAGGGGTGATTGAGATTGTAAGAAACACAAAACGGAAGGTCATGCCAGAGTGAGAAATTGACAGTCCTAAATATCATAACTGAGCACATCGCTATGCTATTTGATATATAGATCTATAGATTTATTGAAACCAAATAATTATACATCTTAACTCCGCCTGTGTGAGCTCGCTCACATTGCCGGTCCCAAGCCCGGATAAAGGAGGAGGGTTGCCGAGGGTCAATCGGAAACAGCCTCCCTACCCAGGTAGGGGTAAGGCTGCGTACATCTTACCCTCCCCAGACCCCACTATTGTGGGATTACACTGGGTAGTGACCAAATAATTATACATCTTGAGAAACATACCATTCCAGCTGAAGTTGAACAGCATCTTTTTCCCTACAAATTGGAACAACACACACTAAGAAAAAAGAAACAAGTGGATGAATTTAGCAACCCAGACTTAAGAGGAGCATCTCAAAATTAGAGAAAAATAATTTGTCAACAAGACATGCAACTAAGTGGACAGGAAAAAATTAATCTAGCAATATCTCGCGTCCTTTTTGATATTTCATATTTTCAAGCCACTGTGTTGTTTATAGTTAATGCTGGAAGTTTCTAGGATAGATATGTTTTGACGAAAACATCCTTTAATTCATTGATCATTTTCCACAGGCTCTACCGCCAAAGATAGTGTTAATTAATCCTACTCACACGTTACCACAGTGGTCACCCCATTCGCCATTATCAATCACAACCTTCATGAAGCCACAACACTAAACTGACTACCATCATATGCCACCATATTTACCAGAGTTTGAACTCCAACAAATAACAGAAATGAATAAGAAAGTGAATTTTTCCCATAAAACAAATCCATCAGGATTTTACACTCAACCATGTGGATGGTTGTTGTTGGTTTCAAGAAACGGAATTCAGATATCAGAATGTAACTCCAAATGGCAGTCTGATACTTACAGATGCTGGCAATAACTCTTCAAGTGCGTTGACAAGCGGAGATTATGCCAGCAAAACAGCATATGAGAAATTATTTCAGGAATGAATTAGGAAGAAAATGAGAAATATCAAGTTATACACTATGTCTGAAGCATAGTTGAAGGAAAGAGAATAAGATGGATCCGATTGCTGAACACTATAATTGCAGGTTAAAATCAGATGTAGCACAAGAAAGTAAAGTGTTGACGTGTATAAACAGGTATGTGTAAACTAAAGACGGGCAAATCAATTTAGAGGAACTTGGACTTACCTTCCGGAGAACTTTCGAGTATTTCATGCGTCATGGTTCCCCAGAATAACAGCTTTGGTGATCTCTAGATCTGCAACACTTCGGACTAGATCCACATTTTCATTCCCAAAATCCCCTGAAGCAAGAACAAAGTGAAGTGATAATTCTTCCAATCTAACTTGGCTAAAGAATGAACACAGTAGTTGAAAGAATACAATAACTATGTAGTATGCATTGTGGATGAATGAATAGATTGGAGATAACAAGAAAACGTGCCTGTGAAGAGGACCAAATCAGGCTGCAATTTTCACATAGCAAATATAATTAGCTGACAGGAGGAAATGGAAATACCAAAAGATGCTATACAATAAAAGTAAGGGGATTTCTCACAGAGAAGTTTCCTCTGTCCCAAAAAGAGAAAGAAAAAAGTGGACAAACTAGGGATAGCATCTCTGAAGCAATACTTAGATCTTCATTTCTCAAAATCTTCTTGACCGCTGAACTGTAATTATGTGTAGAATAAGTCATATCCAAAGGATATGCACTGCTCAGAGGAGAAAGTTAGCAGCAATTGCTAATTATCCACCGACGAAAGTAATGAAGTACAAAGATACTTTCCTCAATTTTGATCAAATTATTTTTGTTTCATACGAAATATTATTTTTAGTCATGATACTTTTTCTGTCCTTCCAACTAAAAACATTAGTCGAAGTGTAGAGTGGGACACATTTAGCAAACAAATTACACAGCAAAATACAGCTATAGTTCAGTTTGGAGAGGCAAAGAGCAAGGGAAATATAAGACCCAAAAAGCAAGACATGTAAAACTTTATAAATTTGTAGTTATGTATCCTCTCGTGCAACATCTACAGTGGAAATGTTCTTAATCAAACAGGCTATTTAGGTGCAAGTTTAGCATGACAAAAGTTCCACTAAAAATAGATATAACTTGCCATTTCGATAAAGCATTATGCAGGTTTACAAAAAGTACTACGATTCCTATACCACGAATTATTAATGCATACTACAATACTTGGTGTACGCGTTAAGACTTAAAACTAATAACTATTGGCAGTCAAGAGTTTCAAATTAAAGGCAATTTTGGCTAGTTAATCAATCTAATTCAGAGAGCTTTCATAGACCAAATTCTAGATCTGCTTGGGCACATATTTAACAGCTAATAGAATCAAACTCAATGCCACCAGGAAACAATATCGAAACAGTAACAGTTTTTCGGTTAGTAGTTTTGAATACCTTGGATCAGTTTTTACAAGTTCAACCATGTTAGGTATAATTCCAGTTACTTTGGCTGGATTATTTGTAAACTACAGAAATATGCTTTATGCATTCAAGAAATTAGCATATTCACAACAAACAATACCTCAATACTCCTAGCACAAAAAGAATTAAAAAAAAAAAAAACAAATAAAGATGTTAAATACCTTCAAGAATTGAAGAGCCTTCCTATCTTTTTCTAGGTTCCAGTCATCATGCTTCACAATCCCCAACATTTCCACAAAAAAGGGAAAATAACACAAAGTCACACATACAAACTCACTACTACAATTTACTACATCAATTCAAATTCCAAAAACAAAAAGTAGTGAACTTAACCAAATCACCAAAAAAAAAAAGTAAACAAATTCAAACTACAAATCGAAAAAGAGAGTAATTTGATTAAGACTTCAGCAGCAAATGAAAATGCTACTCCCTCCGTCCCAATTTATATGACACTCTTTCCTTTTAAGCCAGTCCAAAAAGAATGACCATTTTCCATATATAGTAATAATTTATTTCAAACTTCCTATTTTCCCGTAATGGAATGATTTACGGCCTCAAATATGTATGACTTATTTTACACCACAAGTTTCTTCTTTGATTCTTAAACTCCGTACCCAGTCAAATACCTTCGTATAAAATGTGACGGAGGGAGTAACAATTTAACTTTAAACTTTCAATTTTACCCTTACTGAAAATCTTTACAGCCACAAATAACAATGGATTATTTTAAACCACAAATTTCAAAAGTTTTTCTTTCATTCTTTAACTCTATGCCCAGTCAAATAACTTCACATAAATTGCGACGGAGGGAGTAAACTAACTGAAATTACACAAAAAAAAAGGTAATTTGATTAATAGCCTGTTTGGCCAAGCTTATTTTTTTCCCAAAAGCTTTTATTTTTTCCAATAAGTGCTTATTTTTAAACAGTGAGGTGTTTGGCCAAGCTTTTGATAGAAAATAAGTGCTACTATTTTCAGAAGCTGAAAAAATAGCTTCCGCCAAAAGCACTTTTGACAAAAATATACTAAAAACACTTTTTAAAAGCTTGATCAAACACTAATTATTGTTCAAAAGTGTGTTTTAAATTAATTGATCAAACATAAACTGCTTTTGGTCACATGGCATATAGGAGAAATATGAGGCCCAAACTGAGAAGTGTTGTCCCCCCTTGAAATGAGTGCATGTACATTTTATTTTCATAATAAGTATATATAATTAGATAATAATAATAATAATAATAAAGTATATCATTCAAAAATACTTTTGAAAAAATTACTTTTCAAAATAAGTTGATTTTAGAAGCTTGGTCAAACACTAATTATTGTTCAAAAGTATTTTTAAATTAATTCATCAAACACGAACTGTTTTTCATCAAAAGTACTTTTGAAAAAATCACCAAAATAAGTTGATTTTAGAAGCTTGACCAAACACTGATTATTGTTCAAAAGTATTTTTTAATTAATTAGCTAAATACAAACTGTTTTTCATCAAAAGCCCCATTTTAGAAAGCACTTTCGAAAAAAATACATATTTTTTAAAAGTTTGATCAAGCACTAATTATTGCTCAAAAGTGTGTTTTAAATTAATTCAACAAACACAAACTGCTTTTTCACTTTTCAAAATAAGTTACATTTTAAAAGATTAATCAAACACTAATTATTATTCAAAAATATTTTTAAATTAATTAATCAAACACAAACTGTTTAATATCAAAAGTCTCTTTTTTAAAAGCACTTGACCAAACAAGCTATAAGACTTCAACAAGCACATTAAATGCTACTTCTGTAATTCAAAAATCTTCAGGTTATAGATATACTACAACACACATTATACAATTTCTTCTGCAATTAAAAAAGGAGAAGCTAGGGTTTCAAGAAATGGATAGCTTACGACGTCACCGATGACGGCGATTCGGACGGAAGATGCCATCGGAAAGTCACCGCCGGTGAGTTTTGACGGCGTTGGAGAATGGAACGGAGTCGGCGCGTGTGACCACGTCCTGCCGTTAAACATATGGACGTCGTGTACTGTGGCCTAACTAATATTTAGGGGTCTAACTGGTTGTTATTTCCATTTTTGTCCTCTTAATTGTCAATTTCTCTTTCTTTTTTTTTTTTGTTTGGTAATCGGATACTTCATATATATAGAGCCCGTTTGGATGGGCTTATAAGTTGGTCAAACCAACTTATAAGCCCTTTTTAGCTTATTGTAGTGTTTGGCTAATGCTAAATTTAAGCCATAAAGTGCTTAAAGTTGTTCAAAAATGAAAAGTTAGGATTCCTAACTTTTTTTTTGAAAGGGCTTAAAGCCATTTTCGTTGACCATGAAAATTACTTTTATATCCCTTATATTTTATTTTAATTCCCAAAATACCCTCCTACCCTAAAATTCACGATCTGTTTTCATTTCATTCTCCAACAACGCAGCCTCTTCATCATCTTCTACAACATAGCAGCTTCCACGATGTGTGTTCTTCATCTTCTACAAAACCCAAAACTTTCTTCACTCCCACACTCTCTTTCTCTCTCTAGAAATTTCCCCAAATCGTTGGGTTCTTAAAAAATGTAAAGTTGTAAAAATCAATGTTGAAAATAGCTTGAGTTCTTCAAGTTTCTACTGATCTAGGTATTCTTCTTCCTTATTCTTTGATTTTTCTCTACAAATTGTAATTTAGCTTTATTTCATCTTGCGTGTGGATTTTTTCTGCATACTTGTGTTTTTTCTACGCTGAATCTCTCAGTAGAATCATTGATGTTAAGCTCGTTGTTAATCACTGATTTTGTGTTTTAATTTTAGTATCTAAGTTCGCTGGTTTCGAAGAAATTGCTTCTTCGCTGCTTCTTCTTTTGTTGGTTTTAAAGTGTTCCTTTTGGTCACTATTATAGAGAAGTTTGGTGTTTTGTCTGTTAAAGACACATTAGGAAAAATTCTAGTTATTGCTGAAATGGTATCACTAAGCGAGAAGGAGATCTACAACTGGAATGTCATTTCAAGGATTTCAAACTATACACTTTGTTTATTGTTTGGCCTCTACGATTCTGGAAGTCACTTGGGTATACTTTTTCTCCGTTTTTCAAGTATCAGGAATTTGTAGTAACTGTCTAACTTTGGTCTCACTTTCTATGACACCCTTCCACTTCTTGAATATCTTACTCAACTAATCTTTATTTTCCTAAATTTCTACTTGAAAAGTTTTCTCCATTCAGATATAAAGTGTCATGCATAATTCATTCACAAGTTTCATTGGGGTTGAGTTCAATAAATAGAGAACTTTACTAAAAGCATGGAAGTTTCTGCATTTCTAATTCTTATAGTGGATTGATGAGCTCAATCTACAATTTCCGTCTTGTTTTTCCAAATAATTGTCATTTCAAGGATTTCAAACTGCATACTTTGTTTCTTTGTTTGGCCTCTAGGATTTTGAAATTCACTTGAAATTTAGTTCAATAATCTCAAAAGAAGCTACCGCTGATGCTGCTTTTTATTAGGTTCTTCTCCAATATGCTAATTCTTTGATGCTTACTGTATCTTGAGCATTAGTAATAGCATGAAGTCTTATGCCTACTAATAATTGTGACTTATAACACGGCTGCTTTTCTGGTAGGCTGCAAACTCAAATGTCCGACAAAATTCATTGCACTTATTGCTGGATCTATTCCCTCTTGAAGATCCTGATGCGACAAAGGAGGCGAAAGACACACTTCTTGATAAACAATTCTTTCTACTGGACAAGTTACTTGTGGATGAGTGCCCCGATGTGCGGGTTGTAGCAGTTGAAGGTTGTTGCCGCATTCTTCATTTGTTTTGGGAAATTATCCCTTCACCAACAATCACAAAAACTCTTACCAAAATCTTCGAACATATGATACATGACTCATGCCCTGAAGTCAGGTTGTCAACAGTAAATGCTGTGATATACCTACTTGGAAACCCCCATTCTCACGACATCCTTAAAGTGCTATTACCAAGAATGGGTCATTTGATTAATGATATTTCTCCTCCAGTTCGTGCTGCAGTTGTAGATCTCCTTCTCGCTTTAACGGATTTAAGAAAATTTCAGTTTCGAGTTGATGAAGAAGGAACAAATAGTATTGGTGGCTATGACAAAGAACACTTTATCAATCCTAGTGATGAAGGGAATGATGAAAGTGATGATATACAGAATGTGGATTCTATTATGTTTCCTAAGCCGTCACTTAAAAGACGAGGTTCAATTGATGATACCGAAACTAGCAATCAAGTAAAAAAAAATAAGGCAAAATCTGGTGCGGCATCAATAAGAGAGGATATACACTCTCTAGTGGAGTTTATGTCTAGTAAAAGCACTGCTACATCCCCTTCGGTAGATGATCCCGTCATCGATAAGTGTATGAATATGTTGGCAAATTTTTCCGATATTCCTGCTGGGTGTGGAAAGTACAACTATGTTTGCAACATGTTTCTTAAGAAGGATGTACGTCAACTGTTTCTTAAGATGGAAACTGATGAAGCTCGGAAATCTTGGTTGGAGTATAACTATCAGTTACACCTTCAGAAAATGGGCTGATTGCGTTGCTATGGTTAAATGTTTTTATTGTTTAATGTTCAAACATTATGGTTGTGCGTGTAAACTTTACTTATTGCTTCTTGTTTAGACATTGCGGTTGTATCCCTAAATCTTATGGTTGTACGTCTAAACTTTATGTATTGTTAATGTTGTGTTGACGTTGTGGTTGTATCCTTAGACCTTATGGTTATTGTTGTTGTGTTAGCTTTAATGAATGTGGGAACTTTATGTATTGTTGTGGTTGTTTTTCTTTGATGGAATAGTAATTTGAGATGACGACTGCTGCTGCTGCGGCGTCTGCGGCTGCTGGCTGTGCGCTGCGCGCTCCGCCTGCGCCTGCTGCCTGTGCGCTGCTGCCTGCGCGCTCCGCCTGCGCCTGCCGCTGCGGCCTGCGCTGCTGCCTGCACTGGTGCCTGCGTGCTCCACCTGCTGCTGCTGCCTGCGTGCTCCGCCTGCGGTTGCTGCTGCTCGCTGCGCGTGCGGCTGAAACGATGGATATGAGTGCATTGAAACGATGGAGTTTCTAAAAAATCTAGAAATCGGGTTGTTGGAAAAAATAGATGGTCTATTTTGAGAGACATGCCATACTATCACATTGACACACAAAGGGACATCGTACTTGCTACTATGGCCATTCACAATTATATTAGAAAGAAATGCAATGTGGATGATGCATTCCAAACAGCTGAGAATGAGAGTTATATTCCATCGGTTGATTCTAATGATATTGGCACAACTTCAAGAGCTAACAATGTAGATGTCGAAGATGTAGGAGAACAAAATGATGTCTATTGGATGGGGTTTCGTGATATGATTGCTAGTGACATTTCTACTGCTTGATGCTTGTATTATATGAATATTTTCCACTTCTTGTATTTATAGTGGAGTGTTTTCGGTTGTATTAGCACTTTTCTTTTTTATTATTTCTAGACTTGGATTGAATGGTTATTGAAGTCAAATGTATAACTCAAAGAGAAAAAGAAAAGAAAATATTCAAATAAATATAAGATTAATCCAAGTTACATGAGAAATTATTTTCTTCTTTCCCAAAAAAAAAAAAAAGGAGAAAAAAATTCAAAAGTGTCAATTTGTAAAATCATTGTCTTTCGTACCTGCGCGAAGCGCGGGCAATTTCACTAGTAATGAAATAAATCAAGAAAATATTACTCCCTTCATTCCAAAATAAGTGTCTCTTTTAGCTCATGCACCCCCCTTAAGTAACATGTATTTATAAAAAATTAACTTAAATAAACATTTTATAGTAGAAGTGATTTTAAAATATAAATTACTTTTGATTTGAATCAACTTTAGAGTTTAAAAATCTTTGAAATCAACTTATTATGGTATTAACAGCTTTAAGGGTATTTCAGTCATTTTGACAGAAAATAAGTGCTTACAGCACTTATTTACCAAACACATCAACAACTTATTTTCAGCATAAGCACTTTTACCCAAACACTCAACTGCTTATTTATAAAAATAACTTTCAGCACTTAAAAGTTCTAAAAGCACTTTACACATAAAAGTCACTTTTTTTAAGCCCATCCAAACGGGCTCATACACACGTTAGTCTTTATGAATGTGTACGTTATTCTCCGTGTATGAATCCTAATTAAGATTAACTCTTATAGAAGAATATGAATCCGGATGGGTATCCATGGTTAGTATTTACTAATGTATTACAATTCTATACAATAAAGGATATTTTTTTTTGAAGAAATTATTTATTTTAAGGACATAAAAGTCATTCAATATTTGAAGGATATTTTTATCAATCAACATTTATATTCATGCTTTTAATATATATATATATATATATATATATATATACACACACATATATTAAGCTAATAATTACATACTAGACAAGTCAGTATTGCCCGATTATTGTCTTAGGCGTTCATCTGTTAGAGTTGCATCACAAAAAATTACATCACCAGAAGAAACCAATCGTTCAAAAGAGATATCCCATAACATCAGCAAAATGGGGGGGGATTGAGAAGAGTCTGGGTTCCTCAATAAGTTGTTGACTTCCTCCTTCTTTGGCCAGCACGTCCGCTACCTTGTTCGGCTTTTGATATTCATGTTTTAGTACCGGATGGCCCAACGCCATTAGTAAAGATCTGCATTCAAAGATAATATGATTATAAGGTAAGTATCCATGTGGCATCTCGATATTCATGTCAATTTCTTAGTTTGCTAGTAGTAATTGTTATACTAGTACTTATTGGTCCCAATTTATTGAAATTACAAAAAATTACACATATATTGAAAGTAAACAAAAAAATTGATTTAAATAAATAAGATTAGGACTTAAAAGTAATTAATTAAAAAAAATAAAAAATTGAGAAATTATTGTGAGGACTACAAAATATAAGAGCAAATGTGGGGACTTTTATAGTCCTCACAATAATTTCTCAATTTTTTTAAAACTTTTTAATTAATTACTGTTAGGTCCTAATCTTATTTATTTAAGTCAATTTTTTTGTTTTGATTTTTAAGGTCTACTTTTCAAAAACTATCGAATTTGGGGACTTTTAAAACTTTTTAATTAATTACTTTTAGGTCCTAATCTTATTTATTTAAGTTAATTTTTTTATTTTTTATTTTTAAGGTCTACTTTTGAAAAGTTATCGAACCTCCTACCTCATTTTTCATGTTCTTTGATTTTTTGATTGGTGCTCGATATCCGCATTTGCCCAATTAATCTAGATAATCCGCACTGTATCGCGCTTATTCGGGGGGAGCGCTTCCTCCAAAGATTTTTTTCATATCCATGTTCGAACCCCTAATCCCTAATTAAGAGAGGAGCAGCTCCATCCGTTGCACAAGTTAAATTATGTATTTGTCTTAAAAGTTCATTAACTATGTATAGATTATTTATTTAGAACTAAATAATTTTAGGATACGTAAGTTATAAATGTTAAACCTGGCTCCACATTTGATTTGAAGTGAATAATTTCATCAAAATGGAAGCTAAAATATTAAAGGAGTGGAATGGAAATTTTGCTTACATATAACTACCCACTTGTGCGACTACAATGTGCATATGGTTGTTGTTGTTGTTGTTGTTGTTGTTGTTGTTGTTGTACACTTGTATTAATACAAACTATATTTCTTTAGTTAAAATATCTATTTTTCTATCTTGAGTTTGGGCCCGGGCCGAACCCCTAATTCCTAATTAAGAGAAGAGCAGCTCAATCCGCTGCACAAGTTAAATTATGTATTTATCTTAAAAGTTCATTAACTATGCATAAATTATTTATTTAGATTTAAATAACTTCAGAAAATTAGGATACATAAGTTATAAATGTCAATTTTTTCCTCCACATTTGATTTGAAGTAAATAATTTCATCAAAATGGAAGTTAAAATATTAAAGGAGTGGAATGAAAATTTTACTTTCATATAACTACCCACTTGTGGGACCACAATGGGTATATGGTTATTGTTGTTGTTGTTGTACACATGTACTAACACAAATTATAATTTTTTAGCTAAAATATTTGCTTTTATATCTTGAGTTTGGGCTCGGACTTAGCACGAGTCTCACATAACTAGTAATAATAAAATAAGAGCAAATGTGGGGACTTTTGTAGTCCTCACAATAATTTCCCAACTTTTTAAAAATATTTTAATTAATTACTTTTAGGTCCTAATCTTATTTATTTATTTATTTGTTTTTTGTTTTTAAGGTTTACTTTTCAAAAGCTATCGAGCCTGGGGACTTTTGTAGTCCTCACAATAATTTTCAAATTTTTTTAAAACTTTTTAATTAATTACTTTTAGGTCCTAATCTTATTTATTTAAGTTATTTTTTTGTTTTTTGTTTTTAAGGTCTACTTTTGAAAAGTTATCGAACCTCCTATCTCATTTTTCATATTCTTTGTTTTTCTGATTGGTGTTCGATATCCGCATTTGAGCCCAATTAATCCAGATAATTAGCATTGTATCGCGCCTATTCGGGGGGGAGTGCTTCCTCCAAAGATTTTTTTCATATCCATGTTCGAACCCCTAATCCCTAATTAAGAGAGGAGCAACTCCATTCACTGCACAAGTTAAATTATGTATTTGTCTTAAAAGTTCATTAACTATGTATCGATTATTTATTTAGAACTAAATAACTTCAGAAAATTACGATACATAAGTTATAAATGTCAAATTCTGGTTCCACGTTTGATTTGAAGTAAATAATTTCATCAAAATGGAAGTTAAAATATTAAAGGAGTGGAATGAAAATTTTGCTTTCATAAACTACTCACTTGTGGGACTACAACAGGTATATGGTGGTTGTTGTTGTTGTACACTTGTACCAACACAAATTATATTTCTTTAGTTAAAATATTTGTTTTTATATCTTGAGTTTGGGCCCGGGCTTAGCACGAACCTCACATAACTAATATATATATATATATATATATACACACACACACGTTAGTCTCTATGAACATACGTTGTACGTTATTCTCCATGTATGAATCCTAATTAAGATAAACTCTTATAGAAGAATATGAATCCGGATGGGTATCCATGGTTAATATTTACTAATGTATTACAATTCTATACAATAAAGGATTATTTTTTTTGAAGAAATTATTTATTTTAAGAGTATAAAAGTCATTCAATATTTGAAGGATATTTTGATCAATCAACATTTATATTCATGCTTTTAAAATAATATATATGTGTGTGTATATATACACACACATACACACATATATTAAGCTAATAATTACATACTAGAGGGTCAATATTGCCCGATTATTGTCTTAGGTGTTCACCCGTTAGAGTTGCATCACCAGAGGAAGCCAATCGTTCAAAGAGATATCCCATAACATCAGCAAAATAGAGGGGACTTGAGAAGAGTTTGGGTTCCTCGATAAGTTGTTGATTTCCTCCTTCTTTGGCCAGCATGTCCGCCACCTTGTTTGGCTTTTGATATTCATGTTTTAGTACCAGATGGCCCAATGCCATTGATAAAGATCTGCATTCAAATATAATATGATTATAAGGTAAGTATCACGTGACATCTCGATATTCATGTCAATTTCTTAGTTTGCTAGTAGTAATTGTTATACTAGTACTTATTGGTCCCAATTTATTGAAATTACAAAACAAATCACATATATTGAAAGTAAACTTATTGAGATTACGAAAAAAAAGGTATCCATTCCAATTTAAGTGGCTTGGTCTTTTCTAAAAAGAGTATACAGTATTTCTAATTCATGGCAAGTTTAAAATCAAAAAATACAAAGGACGTTATAATACGTACGTTCCACACATATTTAATTTATGATTATAGGATCAAAAGTCTCCTTACCCTTTGAATTATGTTTTATGTGTTACAACTTTTAATCTCTCATCTGTGAGCAATTTTTACTAACTTTATGATCAGTCAAATCAAGACACGTAAATTGGGGACGGAGAGGATAACTTTATTCAAATTAGAAAAACACTAAAGAAGTGCACTAATTCAAATTACAAAAAGAAGAAAGAAGAGTAATTTGATTAAATAATTCAAAAGCTCTAGGTCATAGAAAATATAGACGTGTGTGGCCAGCAAATTTTCAACGGTTTTCTAATTTCTAAATGATTATTTCCATTTTTGTCCTATTCTCTGTCACTCTTCTAGTAGATGTTTGGACATAAACAATGTGATTTTATGAAAAGAGTTAGAGCTTGTATGGATTGGCTTATTTTAGGTGTTTTTAAGCCAAAACAAATTTTAAGCATAATTTATATGCTTTGTATAAATACATATACGTTATAGTGTATACAAAGTATAGCCACGTATTTACATTAACTAGTCTCTATGAATGTGCCTCGCACATTATTCCTTATCAATCATAACAAATGTTTAAATAATATTATTTGAAATTACATATTATTTATTTTATTGATATATAAAATTATTATTTGATCAACTTAACGTTTTTTGCCGCGATTTATCAGCATATAACATACGGAATATATATAATAAAATAAAGACTTGGCAAAGACAATATCCTTTAAACATCGAGATTATGTGTTCCAAAAGGAATCAAATGTTTGATTGAAATCTTTCCGCTTTTTAATATGTTAGTCGAAAACCACTATTTTTGTTACGTGCTTTGTCCAATTTGTATATTATCTATTGTTAGAGATATTTTTCTTATAAAGCAATTTAATATTAACTCACATTTGGATGCAATTTTCGCTATTTTTAAGGTATGGTATAGTTTCCATAGGTATAATTTTTGTCTGTACTTTTTATCTATTCTTGGTGCTTGATGTAATTTCTTATGTTACGATTTTTTGTCTGCTTTTGTAGTATGGTGCAGTTTTTTAAGGTATAATTTTTGCTATTTTTATTTATTTTTAGTTTTTGAAACAGTTTTTGGTATTGCGATTTTTGAGATTTAATGAAGGTTTTTTTTTGGTGTTTCTCATAAAATATATTTCTTTTCTCGCAATATGCCCTAAACATAATGGATATCAAAATCAGTTTGTTAAATCCATTTTGATTTTGTACAAAATTTAATGGCAAAATATATTTCGTACGAAAGTCATCAAGCACAAATTATATTTAACCTAGAATTATATGGACAAAATAAATCTTGTTAATTTCAAATTAGATCAATAATACATTTTATGAAAAGCCTCATCCTTTGCATGTAGTTTTCTATGAACCATTTTTGAATGTCTAAAATATTTATTACGTATTTTTTCGAATTAACTTTTCGTAGGTTACTCATGATCATGTAGCTACATTAGATACGTGTAATATATGGGAAAGAAGTAGCAAACAAAGTAACTACGATTTTAATATAGAAGAATTATAAACTCAATATAAAATAGAAAACCTATATATGAGACTGAATATAACTTCTTGTCTCTCCCAAATTAAGATTCTGCTCCTATTTATACAAGATAGAGAAAGGAGGACATTTAGCCTTTCTTACATATGCAAGAAGTTGACACTTCATAATTAATTTACATGCATGACCTTGAATGACGTTAGCAATTTACGCAAATTCATATTTGGCCGAGCAATTAGAAGACTATGAGCCCGTTTGGATTGACTTATAAGTTACTTATAAGCTGTTTTTAATTTTTTTTAGTATTAGGCTGGTCAACTTAAAGTCATTTTGTGCTTAAAATAAGTCATCCAAACAGACTCTTATGTTTTCTGTCCATTTTTACTTGTTCATTATATTAAAAATAGATGTCTATTTTTATTTGTTCAATTTAAAAAATTAAGAGATAATTTACCATCTTATACCTATTTTACCATTATTGTTAAGTACTAATTATTTCCAATTCATTTCTTTAGTGAGAGGACATGTAATAATTAGGAATGATATAGCAAACCCCCAATTTACTTACTGACTCTTGAAGGTTGCACCAAATCTATCATGGATAAATAAAGATGAATGGAGAGAATATTGAATATTGAATTTAAAAAGTTATATCTAAAAGTTAAAATTATGTTTGAACATGTATTTTACTAGAAAAAATTGATAAACATTATTCTTTCAAACTTAAAACTCATCTTCAAAAGATATTACAAAAAATCAATCAAACATATATCCAAGCACTATTTCGAAGGAATTGTTATGAACAAACTGCTCCTTAGTTTGCCAATGGCTATAATTCAAAATCCAATTTGACCATGCGAAAATGGCACTTTTTGCTTTCTATTAAAAAAGTGTCCCATCCCTACCTTTGGCGTTATCAAAGTGGCTTGATTAGCTCTTTTGGATTGATGACAATACTACAACAACAACATATAATGTGGGGTTTGGAAAGAGTAAAGTATACGCACATTTTACTCCCACCTTGAAAGGTAGGAATGCTGTTTTCAAAAGATCTTCGGCTCAAATGAAAATAAGGGAAAAAAGTCAGATACAGATAACTAAATCAAAGCAATGCAGAAATGAGAAATAACAAGAATAAGAAAGTCATGATAAAATAGCAAAGGTAGACAAAACCCAACACATATAAGCAGGATAAAAATACTCCTAATACGGAAAGTGAACTGATAATTCTTCATTCCCACATTTTCCACATTTCCCAAAATCCCCTGAAGCAAGAACAAAGTGAAGTGAACTGATAATTCTTCCAATCTAACTTGGCTAAAGAATGAACACGGTAGTTGAAAGAATACAATAACTATGTAGTATGCATTGTGGATGAATGAATAGATTGGAGATAACAAGAAAACGTGCCTGTGAAAAGGACCAAATCAGGCTGCAATTTTCACATAGCAAATATAATTAGCTGACAGGAGGAAATGGAAATACCAAAAGATGCTATACAATAAAAGTAAGGGGATTTCTCACAGAGAAGTTTCCTCTGTCCCAAAAAAAGAAAAAAAAAGTGGACAAACTAGGGATAGCATCTCTGAAGCAATACTTAGATCTTCATTTCTCAAAATCTTCTTGAACACTGAACTGTAATTATGTGTAGGATAAGTCATATCCAAAGGATATGCACTGCTCAGAGGAGAAAGTTAGCAGCAATTGCTAATTATCCACCGACGAAAGTAATGAAGTACAAAGCTACGTTCCTCAATTTTGATCGAATTATTTTTGTTTCATACGAAATATTATTTTTAGTCATGATACTTTTTCTGTCCTTCCAACTAAAAACATTAGTCGAAGTGTAGAGTGGGACACATTTAGCAAACAAATTACACAGCAAAATACAGCTATAGTTCAGTTTGGAGAGGCAAAGAGCAAGGGAAATATAAGACCCAAAAAGCAAGACATGTAAAACTTTATAAATTTGTAGTTATGTATCCTCTCGTGCAACATCTACAGTGGAAATGTTCTTAATCAAACAGGCTATTTAGGTGCAAGTTTAGCATGACAAAAGTTCCACTAAAAATAGATATAACTTGCCATTTCGATGAAGCATTATGCATTTTGAAGAATTTGAAAATGATAGCTTACGACGTCATCGATGACGGCGATTCTGACGGAAGAGGACATCGGAAAGTGATCGCCGGTGAGTTTTGACGGCGTTGGAGAACGGAATCGAGTCGGCGCGTGTGACCACGTGTTGCCGTTAAACATATAGACGTACGTGTATTGTTGCCTGATGTGTTCTGGGAATTGGCACACTTAGGAAGTAGTACTCGCTGCTTGCGGAAGTGTACAGATGGAGTTAATGGAGTTAGTTATATGGCGGGGCCCAGTTAGTTATCAAGTACCAAGCATTGCACTTTAGTCCTTTCATTTTTGTAATAGTATTTACTTTATTTACCTATTAGACCCTAAACTAGGAAGAGCACAATATAAGCTCATTTCCTGTCACTGTTGCATTTATGAAATGAGAACTTTTATCTTTTGTCTTTAAATTCTCCTTGTAGTTAGTTAATCTTTAATTTCAGCTACGAATTCATCCCAATTCGTATCAGTGGTATCAGAGCCTGATCCTCGCACTGTGGATTTGAGCTCAAAAATGGTGACTGCCATGGCAGAGTTGTTGAGTAAGCTGGATAAAATTTCATCGGAGATAGCGACGTTTTCCGATAGACAAACCCAGTTAGAAGCAATACATGAACGATCGTATCGAGAACTTAAAGAATCAATAGATGGTGGTCGAAGAACGGAGAAGAGCAAATTGCTGATGATTAATGAAAGTGACGAGCTGAAATTGTACTCACCTACTAAAGGACCTTCGTTTGGGTCGTTTGATCAAGGAGTTCAGAACTCTGGTGGGTCATCAACACAAAGTGACGGAAAAACCCCAATCCTACCAGCACCGAATGTTGACACTCAATTTTGTCCCGTCTCTTCTCCAAAATACCAATTTACGTTTCTGATATTTTTGGGAAAATCAAAAATATATATTTAGATTTTACTATAATTATTGGCCCCTTATTAATACCTACGTTTATTGTTCTATTGCAGTTATCGTTATTATTGTGGATATTTTATTATTAGTTATTATTATTATTTTCATTATTATTATTATTAATTATTACTATTATTCTCAAATTATTACTATTACTATTATTAATTGCTATTAATTATTGTTGTTCTTATTATTACCGTTATTACCATTATTATCATTATTATTATTATTATATTATTATTATTATCATTATCATTATTATTATTAATTATTACTATTATTCTCAAATTATTACTATTACTATTATTAATTGCTATTAATTATTGTTGCTCTTATTATTACCGTTATTACCATTATTATTATTATTATTATTATTATTATTATTATTATTATTATCATTATTATTATTATTCTTAAATTATTACTATGATTATTAATTGTTATTAATTATTATTATTCTTGTTATTGCCATTATCATCATCATTATTATTATTATTATTAGCAATATTATTACCGTTATTCATTCGCTACTATTATTTAGTATAATTGAAATTTGCATTTTTAGCGTTTTTACCAACTTCCGCATACACATCGCATTTTATTTCGCGCATTTAAATGACATCGTTTATTTATTGTTAAAATATTATTGCACGGCTATTGCAACATCGTATAATTTTGTTACCCGGGTCTTAACAATTACACATTTTCGTATTAGTTGATATTTTGTCACACTCAGTACATCGTTAATCAAAATGGGTTTTTATTTAAGTTTAGAAGCCAAACTATTCCTTACACTCAGTCCGTATTTTTTTATTTATCGGATCCCAAATCAAAGCTCAATCAACTCATAAATATTTTTTGACCAGCCCATATTTTTGTCCCAAATTTTTAGATCAGTCAATGTTTTAATTCACTAGCTCATTCTTTAAATACCCGGTCCAAAAATCGACCCGGTCCATAAATGAACCGGGTCAGACCCATTCCCATTCAAATAAGGGAAACCCTTCCCTTCGTTTTTTTTTCTTTCTTTTCTTTTTCCTCCGCCTTTCTCCCCCTCTTCCCCAAACCCTCTTCCGCCGCACCTCCCCTCCCCCTTTCCCTCCGTCGCCACCACCTCCCTCTGTCACCACCACCGCGTCTGACACCCCACACCTTCCTGTTCCCCACTCCTTTCTTTCACCGTCATCCCCTCTCTCTCATCTCCACGCTCCCTGACACCCTCACTTCACCGTGTCTCCCCTACGCGTCTGACACCCCACACCTTCCTGTTCCCCACGCTCTTCCCTCTCCCGCTTCCTTCAAACAACTATAAATAAAGGGGAGAGAAGGGGATCTTTTTTTCGATGTTTGAAACCCCGAAGAACAGGACTTTTTGGAAAACCCTCTCTAAGAATAAGATTTTTTTTAGGACCAAGCCCTTTTGAATCGCAAGAACTCCCCCCCTTCGAGAAAATATATACAAGTTTTAGTAGCCTAAATTCAGGAAAAATCAGGGGTCTAGCATTTTGCCTCAGTGTTTGATAGCGAGTCAAAGTTCAAATCACCATTTCGTTTTTTTTTTTTATTATTTGTTTTTTGCTCTTGGTGTTCGCGTGGATCCGAGAGTATATAAGTTTAAGGATTCGGGTTTGTTTCAAGGTAGATTTGAGGGTGTTTCGAGTGTGAATCGAAGATCCCTACCCATTTCGCTGCACCCGAAAAAGGTCGGTGCTATTCCTTTTAGTTCCGCTTAGTTCTTGGTTGTGTGTTCATGATTCTGCGTTTGTGATTCTTTTTTTTGTAATAGTAGAAGCCTGCCTGTAAAATGTCACCATAGCCGCAAAATATGTTCTGTGTGGGTTGAGTCACTTTCCGTATAGGAATATGCATTAATACTCTCTCTTTACTTTCTTAAGGATTACACCTAGCTTGTGGAAAATATGTTTGTATGTGGTATGTTGTTAACATTTTATAAAATAAAAAAGGAAAACCGCTTCACCAGTGGTATGTAATGTATACTTTTTTTTCACGAATCTGTTGAGGTATAACAGAAGAGACCATGGCCTTTAGGACTTTCAGACAATGTATTATTTGAACAAAAGTAAATCTTTCTCCTTTTAGTTTAATTTCAGTAATATTTAATTTTCTGTGATTATATAGTTTCTTATGTGCTTAATTTAGTCTGGGACTAGTTTTAAGAGTTTAGTTTTGGTATGGATGTGGTAGTAGTTATCATGTTTATCTCAAATTTGATTAGGATTTGATGTTCAGTGCATACCTGAGCCTATGGAGGGATCTGCCTAGCACATATGAAAGAATGCATATCTTTTAGTTATCTCTAATTGTTTAGGTGCCTAGCTGGCATTTTGCTGTGTCACTTATGGATTAATTGAAAACCTTATGCCACTTGCTCATATATGTTCTTACTAGTGATGGTCCATCATAGTTATTTAAGTTTTATCATGTTAGTTAATAGAATTTATGATAGTGTAAGGATTTGAATAGCCTACCAGTTAACTGCAAGGTTGTGTTTGAATGTTATTTTTTAGGGTCTAACTTGATCAGTGATATTTTTTCCTTTTCTCGCTAAAATTGTGTTCATCCATGAACAGATTTAGATCACAGTGTCCCTCCCCTTCATGATGTTTGTGTCTCATACAACTTTAAGAATAAGATATTAACGTGAACTGCCTGAAAGGACCTGTTGATAGCATGCTCACCTCATTATGATCATGGCTGCTTAATTGTTGCAGTGGATGGATCTTTTTTAATTCCCTTTGTAAATGCTAAACAGTGCTATTGCATACATGAACTAATTTTCCAAGAGACTTAGCCAAATGCCTGCTTATTTAAATGAATAATGTTGAAGGAGTCTATTCTCTGTCTATTTGCTCTGTGAAACCTGTTTCCAAACCTAAGCTTTGTCTTTTGGTATGTTAATAAAAGAAGGGTGAAAGTGCACACTGCTGGCTTAATTTGCAATACTAGTATTGTAATTGCAGGTTACTAAAACAGTGTTTCTTTCAATTTCAGTAGTCGTTTCTGTTTTAGTCTTGTAAGTGGTTGGTTTCATGCCTTTGTAGCAATAAATATATGTGGGCATGTTGGTTTGTCTGTAAATCTTTGTTTTTCATGCCAACTTTAGATGTCTCGTATATGCTCTGTCAACATCTAATCTATCTAATCAAATCCCTGTTTGATTGTTCATTTTTTTCTCTATATCCACATCGTCCGAAACTGGTCCCCTCTATTGGTCTACTGGTCTAAACCAATTATTAAAACATTATGTCTTATAATGGAGAGCATATCTTATAAAATTCATATTTTCATATTTTCATATTTTCATAAAATTAATAGTTACTTACGGACTAATTGATGGTATAAAATTCATATTTTTCGAATTAAAGGAGTCGCATTTGCGTCGTCTTGATTTCAAAACATCGTTAATATGCAAACAAGATTCGGACACATTTCGAATAATCTTTCCAAGTTTCGTTTAATACCTCATTGCTTAGTTTCGTTTAAATATTTATTAAAACATTGTATAAATTCACATCTTCTTTGCTTATATGTTAAATTACCATATTTTGTGAACCTCGTTTTATGGTGCCACTCCCTGTTAAAGTAATTAGTAACTATTATAAATCTTATTTTTTAGATAGCACCCCTAGGATTTCCTTTTATACAAAGTGTTAGTATTATTCTTAATAGCCTTCTTATTTAAAGCCTTAGCAATATTTATAAACTTTTATTTGGAATGGCATTCTAAAATTCTCCTTCTATGCAAATTATTAGTATTATTTTTTATAACCTTATTATTTGAAGTCCTTTATAAGTCTTATTATTTAAAATATTCCTTTACGCAAATTATCATATTCTTATACAAGTCTTACTTTTTTTTAAAGGATAACACTATTGTTCTCATTCAAAGTTTTCACAGAATTTATAAGTCTCAACATTTACAAATTATTTCAAGCGGCATTATTGTACTTTCCTTTGAAACCTTAGTAATATGTGCAAGCTATTTTTGTTAAACTTCGAACACTATATTCAACCTGGATTAATTAACCTAAGTTTTGGTCGGATAACCGTAAGTTAACGGAATCTAAAAGATGCTTAACCCTTTCCCTTTAGGATAATATAGAGCCCTTACCTAGAATCACATTCGTTAAGCAGACCATTAACAGAGGTTTAGTTTTAACTTTATCTTAGTTAATATTTAGGTGTCCTAATTCACTCTTAAATTAATTAGGTGGCGACTCCTTAAAACGAAGCAATTTAGGAATCTCCAATATGTTGTACTCCGCTGCAACCCTGGTTAAAATGGGGTATAACACCGAATATACCAAAAACAGTCCCTAAACCATTTCTAAAACCCCCATCTCAGTTCACTTCCAACCCACAATCAACTCCATTCATGCTGACCCAAAACCCAGCTCCATACCCTTCAACTCAAATTCCATTATACAACCCAGTACCACACCAAATGCATACAACTACGCCCTTCACCACAAAACAATTTCAATATCCTTCTTTAGCTCCCCAATACCCTTATAATCAGTTTCCTATGCAGTCCCCAAATGTATACGTACCCAATCCTTATCCTCCACAAATACACTCATCATCACTAGGTTCTCATTAAATGACTAGATACTCTAAAATTGAATTTCCTCGATTTAATGGAAAGGGTTTTCAAGATTAGTGGTATAAGGTGGAGCAATTCTTTTCATTAGATGAGGTTCAACCACATCAAAAGGTATCTGTGGCTTCTATTCATTTTGATGATATAGCAATTCAGTGGCACCAAGCTTATATGCGTAGTAGAATGAATCTTCCCCCACCTAGTTGGGAAGAATACATTATGGCTTTATCTGATAGGTTTGGTACTGAGTATGATGACCCCATGGGTGAGTTGTTAAGAATTAAGAAAACTAGTTCTGTTGTTGAATTTCAGGAGAAGTTTGATGGAGCCATGACTAGACTTAATTTAGATCCAAATCATGCTATTAGTGTGTTTTAGGAGGGTTTAAAGCCTGAAATAGGAGATTCTGTAATATTGCATAGACCTTACTCACTTCCACAAGCCTACCATATAGCTAGGTTGCAAAAATCTAACTTCCTTAAGCAGGCAAGGGCTATGAAGAGCACTGCTTATTCTAACCAAAACATCACTAAGTATCAAACACCCACTTCTGCCTATAGTCACCTTAAACCAAATACCAACCTCAACTCTCACCTACCAAATAACCAAGTTAATGCTTTTGTTCCAGCCAGTCAATTTAGGAGAAGGAGGCTCAGTCCTGCAGAGCTTAATGACAAAAGAGCTAAAGGACTGTGTTATCTCTGTGATGAAAAATACACTCAAGGCCATGTTTGTAAAGCTAAGGCCCAACTATATCTTTTAGAATTGGAGGAGGAGATAGAAGGGAAGTTGAACAATGAGGAGGAAGTGTTACAAGTGGAAGAAGTGGTGGAAACATGTGAAATTTCTATCCATGCTGTTTCTGGATTGAAGGGATATAAAAATTTAAGGCTGACTGGTTACTCTCACAAGAGACCACTCAACATTTTGATAGACACAGGGTCAACTCATAACTTCCTAGATATCAACTTAGCAAGCAAAATGGGATGGAAATTGGAATCTTGCAGTTTGATATATACTAAGTTGGCTGATGGAAATGCTGTTCCTATTTCTGGGATGTGCAAGGGCTTAGAATGGGTACTACACAAGTCTGTTTTTAAAGCTGATTTGTTAGTCCTACCACTGGGAAATTGTGACATGGTGTTGGGATGCCAATGGCTGAGTGAACTAGGGGACATCACCTTCAATTTTAGGGAGCTGACTATGAAGTTTGTCTATCAAGGGAAGCAGTTTGCATTACAAGGATTGCAACCTCAACTACAGTTGATGGAGGTTAACTCTAACCACTGCTCCAAGGAGGAGGGCACTCAATTATTCATGATCAAGGTAGTACCTAAGAAAGGTGAGGGAGTTGATAGTCCCTCTGAACAGTTTCAAATACCACAAGAGATCACTGAATTGTTGCTTGAGCATCTTGAATTATTTGAAGAGCCTAAGGAATTACCCCCTTCTGGAGGTAGTTTTGATCATCGCATCCCACTCATTGAGGGCCACAAGGAAGTTAATAGCAGACCCTACAGATATTCTCCTAAACAGAAGGATGTCATTGAGCAGTTAGTTCAAGAGTTGCTTCATAAGGGGTTGATACAACACAGTTGCAGCCCTTTTGCTTCACCAGTGGTATTAATGGGAAAAAAAGATGGGACATGGAGGATGTGTGTTGATTACGTGGCTCTTAATCAACTCACTATCAAGGATAAGTACCCAATTCCATTGATTGAAGAATTGTTAGGGGAGTTAGGAGGGTCTAAAATCTACTCCAAATTGGACCTTAGATCTGGTTATCATCAGATAAGAATGGCTCCCTCAGATGTGCACAAAGCTGCTTTTAGAACTCATTTTGGACACTTTGAGTTCCTAGTCATACCTTTTGGGCTAACTAATGCCCCATCCAGTTTCTAAGGGCTGATGAATCATGTATTCCAAAGTCACCTAAGAGAGTTCATTATGGTGTTCTTTGATGACATTCTTATTTTTAGCAGAAATCATGATGAACACTTGGATCACTTGAGGATCACATTTGACTTGCTTAAACAACATCATTTGTTTGTTAAGAGGTCTAAGTGTACTTTTGCTGCTGTTAAGGTGGAATATCTGGGGCATTTCATCTCAGCTAATGGAGGTGAAACTGACCCACAAAAGGTTCAAGCTATTAGGGATTGGCCACTGCCTAAGAACCTCAAACAACTTAGAGGGTTCTTGGAGCTTGCTGGGTATTATAGAAGGTTTATTAGGGGTTATGGTAAGATCAGTAGACCACTCACAGACTTGATTAAGAAGGATGGGTTTACTTGGACAGATCAAGCCACATCTGCTTGGCAAAATTTGAAGGATACCTTAACTACTGCTCCAGTGTTGGCATTGCCTGATTTTTCTCAGTTTTTTGTAGTAGAAACTGATGCCTGTGATCTAGGAATAGGGGCTGTTTTGATGCAATAGGGTTGACCAATTGCCTACCTTAGCAAAGCACTGAGTGGTAAGAACCTAGCCTTGTTTGTTTGTGATAAAGAGTTGCTTGCTCTGGTGTTGGCAGTGACAAAATGGGGTCAGTATCTTGTAGGAACTCACTTTATTGTGAGGAATGACCAGCAGGCTCTCAAATACTTACTAGCTCAAACACTGCACACTGGTTCACAATTGAAGTGGATCACTTTACTCATGCAATATGACTTTGAGATTGAGTATAAAAAGGGAAAGGAAAATTTAGCTGCTGATGCCTTATCTAGGCTGTCTGCAGTGGACCTAGCAGCCCTAGCTTTATCTCCTATGAGGACTGATTTGTTGCAAGCAATAATGGATAATTGGACATTAGACGATGGGCTGATGGAAGTCATAAGGAAGCTGCAGAACCATAAGGAAGTTACAAAGGGGTATACCTTCATTAATCAACAATTAAAGAGATATGGGAAATTGGTTATAGAACCTGATAACAACCTAAGGAAAGAATTACTACAACTTTGGCATGATTCTCCATCTGGGGGTCACTCAGGAATGGATCATACATTTAGAAGGCTGTCAGCACTATTCTATTGGAAGGGTATGAATGAAACTGTTATTTTCTATGTGAAGGACTGTGAGGTGTGTCAAAGAAGTAAAAGTGACACTGTTGTATACCCTGGCTTGATTCAGCCTTTGAAAATACCAGCTTTAGCTTGGAGTAGCATTAGCATAAATTTCATTGACGGATTACCAAAATCAAAAAGGCAAATCTGTAATATGGGTTGTAGTTGATAGATTAACCAAGTATGCTCATTTCTTGGCTTTGTCACGTCCTTATTCAGCTACTGATATTTCCAAATTATTTATGGATAATATCTTCAAACTGCATGGAATGCCTGAGGACATAGTAAGTGATAGAGATCCCATCTTCACAAGTAAGTTGTGGCAAGAACTCTTCTCCATTCAGGGTGTAACCTTGAATACCTCCACTGCCTACCACCCACAATTAGATGGCCAAACTGAAGTAGTTAATAGGTGCCTTGAAACCTATTTAAGGTGTTACTGTTCTGATTCTCAGACTGATTGGGTGCAGTTCCTTCCTTCTGCAGAATGGTGGTATAACACATCATTCCACTCTTCCATTCAGATTACTCCATTTGAAGCTTTATATGGCCAACCTCCTCCATTGCACCTACCTTACATTGCATTGAAAGTGCGATTCTCTTCTTTTGTTCCTTGAGGACAAGAAACATTTTAAGAGGGATTGCATTGAAAGTGCGATTCTCTTCTTTTGTTCCTTGAGGACAAGAAACATTTTAAGAGGGGAGTACTGATGTGTTCTGGAAATTGGCACGCTTAGGAAGTAGTACTCGCTGCTTGCGGAAGTGTACAGATGGAGTTAATGGAGTTAGTTATATGGCGGGGCCCAGTTAGTTATCAAGTACCAAGCATTGCACTTTAGTCCTTTCATTTTTGTCACAGTATTTACTTTATTTACCCATTAGACCCTAAACTAGGAAGAGCACAATGTAAGCTCATTCCCTGTCACTATTGCATTTATGAAATGAGAACTTTTATCTTGTCTTTAAATTCTCCTTGTAGTTAGTTAATCTTTAATTTCAGCTACGAATTCATCCCAATTCGTATCATTGCCTAACTTAATATTTGAGGGGCAACTAATAAACTGTTCAGGTCTCTAATTTCTAACTGATTTTTGCCCTCTTAATTGTCAATTTCTTTTTTTTTTTTGGTTTAATGGGATACTTCATATATATACTCCTTCCGTTTCAAAAAGATTGTCCTCTTTTGACTTGACATAAAATTTAAGAAATAAAGCAAGACTTTTGAAATGTGTGGTTCAAAACAAGCCTTAGATATTTGTGTGACTGTAAATCATCTAATAAAGTTAAATTGCTTCTAAATATAAAAATGGGACAATCTTTTTGGAATAGACTAAAAAGAAAAGGAGGACAATCTTTTTGAGATAGAGAAAATATATATTAAACTAATAAAGTAATAATTATATAGGCTGCCCTGCACTCGTATTGTTCCTGCTATATTTACCGGCTAAACAGGATCATAAAAAATAAACAGAGGGAGTAATTGACAGAAGTCCCAACAATTTCGAAATAATTTAACATGTGAAGAGTAAGCCAATTAATCAAGTCGGTTCATGCTTTTTATTTGGTCAATGCAGAAAAATACTTTGTGACAAAATGAAAAGACATCAGCAAGCAAATCAGCAATGTATTTGCACAACTATTTCCACTCGTTTTCCTCTTTTCCCAAGTCATCACCAACCTCTTGACTAAACTATTGAAAATTCTCTATGCTTGCCTTTTTATAAAAAAATTGAAGTTATATATATATTGAATCAATATATAATGATTTTTTTAATACTTATTTATATTTTTACTCATTTCTTATTTTAATTATTATATATCTATACATACATAATAAAACTTTTCAACGAAGCAGTGTCATGTGATGTGCGTTTTGTGCAAGGGATATCCACCTCGGAATTACGTACTCCCTCCATTTTCAATTTAAGAGTCTTAGTTTGATTAGGCACCGAGTATAAGAAATAAAGTGAGACTTTTGAATCTTGCAATCCTAAATTAAAGATGTGTATAATGTACTAAAATGTCTTTTCAATCTTGTTGTTATAAACTTGTCATGTAAAATGTTTGAATTGTCAACTTACTAGATAGGAGGAAACACTCTTTTGGAATAAACCAAAAAGAAAAATAACACACTTAAATTGGGACAGAAAAAGTACTATTTATTTGTAGATTATCAATCAACAGTATTAAATATATTTGCCAGTAATTACCATGTTTGTAATCTGATTATAAAAGATTACGTTATTAGTACAAAAAATTAAACTCTTTTTAAGATAAACCTTTGTGAAC